>NC_088397.1:83541257-83891257 GCF_034236695.1 Oncorhynchus nerka
TGAACGTGCCGTCCTTGGCCAGCTCTCCCGCTATCTCTCTCAGAATGACCTTCTTGATCCAAATCAGTCAGGTTTCAAGACTAGTCATTCAACTGAGACTGCTCTTCTCTGTATCACGGAGGCGCTCCGCACTGCTAAAGCTAACTCTCTCTCCTCTGCTCTCATCCTTCTAGACCTATCGGCTGCCTTCGATACTGTGAACCATCAGATCCTCCTCTCCACCCTCTCCGAGTTGGGCATCTCCGGCGCGGCCCACGCTTGGATTGCGTCCTACCTGACAGGTCGCTCCTACCAGGTGGCGTGGCGAGAATCCGTCTCCACACCACGTGCTCTCACCACTGCCCCCAGGGCTCTGTTCTAGGCCCTCTCCTATTCTCGCTATACACCAAGTCACTTGGCTCTGTCATAACCTCACATGGTCTCTCCTATCATTGCTATGCAGACGACACACAATTAATCTTCTCCTTTCCCCCTTCTGATGACCAGGTGGCGAATCGCATCTCTGCATGTCTGGCAGACATATCCGTGTGGATGACGGATCACCACCTCAAGCTGAACCTCGGCAAGACGGAGCTGCTCTTCCTCCCGGGGAAGGACTGCCCGTTCCATGATCACGCCATCACGGTTGACAACTCCATTGTGTCCTCCTCCCAGAGCGCTAAGAACCTTGGCGTGATCCTGGACAACACCCTGTCGTTCTCAACTAACATCAAGGCGGTGGCCCGTTCCTGTAGGTTCATGCTCTACAACATCCGCAGAGTACGACCCTGCCTCACACAGGAAGCGGCGCAGGTCCTAATCCAGGCACTTGTCATCTCCCGTCTGGATTACTGCAACTCGCTGTTGGCTGGGCTCCCTGCCTGTGCCATTAAACCCCTACAACTCATCCAGAACGCCGCAGCCCGTCTGGTGTTCAACCTTCCCAAGTTCTCTCACGTCACCCCGCTCCTCCGCTCCCTCCACTGGCTTCCAGTTGAAGCTCGCATCCGCTACAAGACCATGGTGCTTGCCTACGGAGCTGTGAGGGGAACGGCACCTCAGTACCTCCAGGCTCTGATCAGGCCCTACACCCAAACAAGGGCACTGCGTTCATCCACCTCTGGCCTGCTCGCCTCCCTACCACTGAGGAAGTACAGTTCCCGCTCAGCCCAGTCAAAACTGTTCGCTGCTCTGGCCCCCCAATGGTGGAACAAACTCCCTCACGACGCCAGGACAGCGGAGTCAATCACCACCTTCCGGAGACACCTGAAACCCCACCTCTTTAAGGAATACCTAGGATAGGATAAAGTAATCCCTCTCACCCCCCCTCCCCCTGAAAAGATTTAGATGCACTACTGTTCCACTGGAGGTCATAAGGTGAATGCACCAATTTGTAAGTCGCTCTGGATAAGAGCGTCTGCTAAATGACTTAAATGTAAATGTAAATGTAAATGTACTTTGAAGAATCTCAAATATAAAACATTTTAATTTGTTTAACACTTTTTTGGTTACTACATGAGTCCATGTGTGTTATTTCATAGTTGATGCCTTCACTATAATTCTAAAATGTAGAAAACAGTAAAAAAAATAAAGGAAAACCCTTGTATGAGTAGGTGTGTCCAAACTTTTGACTGATACTGTATATTAAGTAAATAGTACAATAACCTTTGACTTTCTTTTGCAGCTTTAACTTTAAAAAGCATTTAAATGTCTGGATTTTACAGTTGTCTCAATACTTTTGATATCCTGTATTACACTTAGAATTTTTTTTATTTGAAAATATAGAATGCAGCGGTTTAGAAAAATAGTCAAATAAATGGTAACTATATATTAATGAATAAATAACCCATTTAGAGTACTTATTGTCAGATTCTTTGGAATGATCCTAAATGAATTGACAGTGTATCCTCCGCTTCTCTCTCGACATAGGTTGCATCTGGTACAAAATGAGGTTATCCCACCAAGTTGCAAGGTCGGCCACGAAGTTGACACTAATATTCACAATCACTGCAACAACAACAAAAAGGAATGGGAAAGCACCTCAAGTGAAAATGGGTCATCTCTGTAGTTTGTTAGACCACTAGCGCCACCTGGTGTTGCAACATGTGATACACAGGGGCTTGACTACTCATGGGAATATGGAATATTAGAAACTGGGTGGTTCAAGACCTGAATGTTCATTGGCTTTCAGCAGTGGTATAGCAGACCGTATACAACGGGTATGACAGAAAATATTCTTACTGCTCGAATTACATTGGTAACCAGTTTATAATAGCAATAAGGCACCTCAGGCGGTTTGTCATATATTTGGCCAATATACCACACCTCAGGGCTGTGGCCAGGCACTGTGCGTTGTGCCGTGCATCAGGACAGCCCTTAGCCGTGGTATATTGTCCATATACCACACCTCCTCAGGCCTTATTGATAAGTAGTAAAGCTAAACCCATGCAGCCTATTAGAACAGTAAAAAATGTTTTTGCTATTTCAACAACACCACTCCTCTCTCACATAACTTTATTAAACTACAACTCTTTCAATGGCATCAATAAAAATAAAAAATGGTTTCTATACGTTTCACAGTTTCGAGACTTACACAATGTTAACACAAACAAGGCCAAAATACAGTATATCAAAAACATGTGTTAACAAAAGAACATTCTCTCGGTAAGTATGACACTCATCGTTATCTTCCAACAAGTTGAGACATGGAAGCGTGTGATTAATAGGGCTTGTGTTCCTGTTTTTCCTCTTTCTCTTCTTACGAAGTCCTCCACACCCATACCATCTCCGTCCATTGCCATTGTGTGTGCCGCTGTGCTAATCGGAACTCCAACTTGCTCACTGGTTGAGCGCAGCACGTGTATAACGACAACCAGTTAGCAAGTCGGATGTGTTCTGACTAGCACATGAACACTGAATGGGTCACCACAGCTCGAGGGGAAGACAGGAATGACAGGTACAAATTGGCTCATTCTGGCAGATCTCCCTGCTCAATACATGTCTTCTCCCTCACCACCTTGGCCATGCCTTCCTGCTGTAGTGAGGTCAAGGTTAACAAAAACACACCATGTTACTCACCTTTTAAGAGAGATCAGGGCCAATTTTCATTACGCGTCTCAAAGTAGGAGTGCTGATCTAGAATCAGGTCCCCGTTCTCATTCATGATGTCCTAAAAGACTAAACTGATCCTAGATCAGCACTCCTACTCTGGGACGCTTTGTGAATAAAGGATCATTTCTGCAATCTTGATAAAAAGGGAACCATGAAAGTGTCACCAAAATCAAAGCAATACCATATGTTGGCTCAACTTGCTACATAATGTGCTGAAAATCCCAATAATTCCAAAGTGACATGCATGTGGGGAAACTGTTTTCAAATTCGGTGTTACAGTCTGATGCACCGTTCAAATTCAGTGCTCAGTTTAAGACTATGACCTTTAGTATTACTTACTTAGTGGTCCTATTTGGAAGTTAAACTACACCAAGGAGACAGGCTAACATGAATACAAATATTGTATATACATGCACACACACACCTTCTCCTCTGTGTCGGCGAGGATAAGAATCAGGTCTTCCACGTCATACTGCAGTGTGCCGTCTTCTGAAATGTGACCCTCGAGCGCCACTCCCTGATATCACACCACCACATAAACAACTCTGTTAGACAAATACTCAGCACAAATGTTTCATCAAAATCTAACATTTTGAACTGAAATGCTAAGAACTTCATTTCCCTCATGTAAGGCTCAAGCTTAAATTGTTTGCATTGTAAATTATGAACTGATGTCAATGGAATCTCAAGTTAGGACTGGGCCCATAAAGTATGTGCTGGCAATAGATACCTAATGCACTGAGCTGGCCATTCATTCATCAATTAACACATTTATATTTACACCACTTCAGGCATGTGAAACACTAAGGTCTTCTCACTTTATCCAATAACATGGCCTTCATAATTGATTGACTAACATCTGCATTTTAAAGAATGTTAGGACAATGGACTCTATATACAGTGGGGAGAACAAGTATTTGATACACTGCCGATTTTGCAGGTTTTCCTACTTGCAAAGCATGTGGAGGTCTGTAATTTTTTATCATAGGTACACTTCAAAAATCCAGAAAAAATCACATTGAATGATTTTTAAGTAATTAATTAGCATTTTATTGCATGACATAAGTATTTGATCACCTACCAACCAGTAAGAATTCCAGCTCTCACAGACCTGTTAGTTTGTCTTTAAGAAGCCCTCCTGTTCTCCACTCATTACCTGTATTAACTGCACCTGTTTGAACTCGTTACCTGTATAAAAGACACCTGTCCACACACTCAATAAAACAGACTCTAACCTCTCCACAATGGCCAAGAACAGAGAGCTGTGTAAGGACATCAGGTATAAAATTATAGACCTACACAAGGCTGGGATGGGCTACAGGACAATAGGCAAGCAGCTTGGTGAGAAGGCAACAACTGTTGGCGCAATTATTAGAAAATGGAAGAGGTTCAAGATGATGGTCAGTCACCCTCAGTCTGGGGCTCCATGCAAGATCTCACCTCGTGGGGCATCAATGATCATGAGGAAGGTGAGGGATCAGCCAAGAACTACATGGCAGGACCTGGTCAATGACCTGAAGAGAGCTAGGACCACAGTCTCAAAGAAAACCATTAGTAACACACTACGCCATCATGGATTAAAACCCTGCAGCACATGCAAGGTCCCCCTGCTCAAGCCAGCGCATGTCCAGGCCCATCTGAAGTTTTCCAATGACCATCTGGATGATCCAGAGGAGGAATGGGAGACGGTCATGTGGTCTGATGAGACAAAATTAGAGCTTTTTGGTCTAAACTTCACTCGCCGTGTTTGGAGGAAGAAGAAGGATGAGTACAACCCCAAGAACACTATCCCAACCGTGAAGCATGGAGGTGGAAACATCATTCTTTGGGGATGCTTTTCTGCAAAGGGGACAGGGCGACTGCACCGTATTGAGGGGAGGATGGATGGGGCCATGTATCGCGAGATCTTGGCCAACAACCTCCTTCCCTCAGTAAGAGCATTGAAGATGGGTCGTGGCTTCCAGCATGACAACGACCCGAAACACACAGCCAGGGCAACTAAGGAGTGGCTCCGTAAAAAGCATCTCAAGGTCCTGGAGTGGCCTAGCCAGTCTCCAGACCTGAACCCAATAGAAAATCTTTGGAGGGAGCTGAAAGTCCCCATTGTCCAGCGACAGCTCTGAAACCTGAAGGATCTGGAGAAGGTCGGTATGGAGGAGTGGGCCAAAATCCCTGCTGCAGTGTGTGCAAACCTGGTCAAGAACTACAGGAAACGTATGGTCTCTGTAATTGCAAACAAAGGTTTCTGTACCAAATATTAAGTTCTGCTTTTCTGATCTATCAAGTACTTATGTCATGCAATAAAATGCAAATCAATTACTTAAAAATCATACAATGTGATTTTCTGGATTTTTGTTTTAGATTCCGTCTCTCACAGTTGAAGTATACCTATGATAAAAAATTACAGACCTCTACATGCTTTGTAAGTAGGAAGTAGGAAAACCTGCAAAATCAGCAGTGTATCAAATACTTGTTCTCCCCTCTGCACACACCACACTATAATATATTATAAAGAGAATACCATTACTAGCAAAGGGAATAACCTTGTAAATGAAACCATGTGGATTCTGGGAGTCAGAGTCATTTCCAGTGCTCTCGGTGTCACCTGCCTGCAGCGCCTGGGAAACTCTTTCTCCCTTCTCTTCCACCACCTCCACTTGGCTGGCCTCTGCAGGGGGGAAGGAGTGCCTCTCAGAGTGGGGTAAGGAAAGTTGTGGCGCAGGACGCGGTGGAGCCTTGGCTTTGCCATGCTCTGGAAGATTAGCCTGGTCAGTGTCATGTAGGACTTTGCTCTCTGTGGACTCAGCCACAGCCTTCTGACTGGTAATGACCTCACCTCCAGAGGTCACCTCTGAACTTTGAACCTGCTCTTCTATGGCAGAGGAGTTCTGCAATTGGCTAAGGCCCTGCTCTTCCAAAGCACCGCCATCTTGGAGGTCACTCAGACCCTCTGAAGCGACGTCACTCCCGACCCCGTTGTCGCTGTCGTACGCCGACCGTCTGTTGGGTGTAGTGGTGCCGTTGGAGCTCAACTCGTCCGAGAGGTCGGAGGTGAAGACGCAGGGGTACGCAGTGCCAGTGCCCTCGTTAGCCTCTCCTGAGATGGCAGCGGGCTCCTCAGGGATGCTCTGGGTACAGGTCTCTTTGCCGTTCTCCGGGGCTGTGGATGCGTGGAGAGCTGTGTGTTCCGAGGGGAAGGCTGTGTTACAGGGGATGGGTGCTGAGATGACCAGGGATTTTCTCTTCTTGGACTTGGTGCTAAGAGAGGATATAGAGGGTGAGATGATCTGGCTGGTTAGCAGGTTGGACATTCTTAGATCCCAGATTCTAGACTTGATGAGAAGAAAACTAAAGGCTATAAGGGGTTAAACAAATGGGGTGGATTCTTATGGTCATCTGAAACACTGACCTGTTAAGGCCCTTGATGATAAAAGCTTTTCCTGAATGCTGAGTCTCCAGCTTCTTCATCACGCTGTAAAGCTCATGGTTCAGCTGCAATCAAGCGTGGTTATTCTATTAGTCAATACCAGTTGACTTGCAGTACATTTCTTAATCTGAACAGTGAGACACTATACTACATCACATACAGTAAATGATTTAGATCTGTGATAAAGATGTGTTAAATATATTGTGATGTTTTATTATTTTTGGGAGAATAACATCCATATCAGAATGTAGGAAAAACAGGCTTACCACACTCATTTCCTTATAGAAGATGTCCCTCAGGTTGGAAATGTTTTGAAAGACGGTCACGTAACATCCAATCCGGCTTTAGACAAGAGGGAAAATTTTCTGTTATACTAGAGCAACAGTAGTCCCTCCCTGTTTCCCCGTTTGGTGCCTAATGAACACGACCCCGATGTGCTGTGGTCCATTGACATCACCTTTGATAGAGAACAGGAAGCTCCTCCCTCATCTCTTTGTTGATTTCCTCAAACACACTCTGGGCTTTGTTGAACTCCTCCTCTGCCTGATCAGAGAGAAATGGAGTCCAAATGCTTTCAGTGTCTATATCCAAATACATAGACAAAGAACAACAAAAAAAAGCTGTTTAAATTCCATTTTCAACACACCTTGGTGATTTTGGCATCGTCTTTCTTCTTGGCATTCTGCAGCGCCTCCAAGTGGTGACGTGAGGAATCGTAGTCTACGAGCTTCCGACCACGTTTGGCTACTCGTTCCTAAGAGGCAGGGGGAGAAGCGATATTTCTGAGCACAATTCCCATGAGCCACATGGCACTAGTCTCTCATGATTGTCTGTAGGACCAATCACCAATGTAAACACATGTGGAGAGAAGAGTTCTGACGTGAACTAGTTCTATCGGACCACAAACAATTGATAAGATTATAGCAGATGCTACCTTGACTTCATGAAACTGTCCAGTGTAATTCTCCATGGTGCGAACTATCTGGTCTGTTAGTTTCTCTTCATAATCATTCCACAGCAAGTCCTCACTCTGTAGTAAAAACAAATGTTAGAAATAAACCTTCAGGCTGCTTCCTACTATACAACAGTAATGCATTTGCCAAAATAAAATACAATTTTATTGGACACATACACGTATTTGCAAGATATTGCAGTTATTGTCAGTGTAGTGAAATGCTTGCGTTCCTAGCTCTAACAGTGCAGTAATATCTAACAATACACACAACATTTAAAAAGTAAAAATTGAAATTAGAAATATTAGGACGAGCAATCTCAAATTCCAGAGTGTGTGTAATATTTAAGCAATAAGGCCCGAGGGGGTATGGTATACGTCCACAAAGCGGAGTGCCTGGATATAGCCCTTAGTCGTGGTATATTGGCCATATACCACAAACCCCAGAGGTGCCTTATTGCTTTTATAAACTGGTTACCAATGTAATTAGAGCAGTAAAATAAACCTTTTGATATACGGTCTGATATACCAGGGCTGTCAGACAATTTGAATCATTTTATTTCACCAGGTAGGCCAGTTGAGAACAAGTTCTCATTTACAACTGCGACCTGGCCAAGATAAAGCAAAACAGTGCGACAAAAACAACAGAGGTACACATAGAATAAACAAACGTACAGTCAATAACACAATAGAAGTTGGAAGTTCACATACACCTTAGCCAAATACATTTAAACTCAGTTATTCACAATTCCTGACATTTAATCCTAGTAAAAATTCCCCATTTTAGGTCAGTTAGGATCACCACTATTTTAAGAATGTGAAATGTCAGAATATTAGTAGAGAGAATGATTTATTTCAGCTTTTATTTCTTTATCACATTCCCAGTGGGTCAGAAGTTTTACATACTAATGGAGTGTATTTGGTAGCATTGCCTTTAAATTGCCTAACCTGGGTCAAATGTCTCAGGTAGCCTTCCACAAGCTTCCCACAATAAGTTGGGTGAATTTTGGCTCATTCCTCCTGACAGAGCTGGTATAACGGAGTCAGGTTTGTAAGGCCTCCTTGCACGCACACGCTTTTTCAGTTCTGCCCACAAATGTTCTATAGGACTGAGGTCAGGGCTTTGAGATGGCCACTCCAATACCTTGACTTTGTTGTCCTTAAGCCATTTTGCCACAACTTTGGAAGTATGCTTGGGGTCATTAACCATTTGGAAGACCCATTTGCGACCAAGCTTTAACTTCCTGACTGATGTCTTGAGATGTTGCTTCAATATATCCACATCATTTTCCTACCTCATGATGCCATCTATTTTGTGAAGTGCACCAGTCCCTCCTGCAGCAAAGCACCCCCACAACATGATGCTGCCACCCCCATGCTTCACGGTTGGGATGGTGTTCTTTAGCTTGCAAGCTTCCCCCTTTTTCCTCCAAAGATGACAATGGTCATTATGGCCAAACAGTTCTATTTTTGTTTAATCAGACCAGAGGACATTTCTCCAAAAAGTACAATCTTTGTCCCCATGTGCAGTTGCAAACCGTAGTCTAGCTTTTTTTATGGCGGTTTTGGAGCGGTGGTTATTCCTTGCTGAGCGGGCTTTCAGGTTAAATCAACATAGATACTTTTGTACCGGTTTCCTCCAGCAATTTTTTGTCTGAGGTCTTGGCTGATTTCTTTTGTTTTTCCCATGATGTCAAGCAAAGAGGCACTGAGTTTAAATGTAGGCCTTGAAATACATCCACAGGTACACCTCCAATTGACACAAATGATGTCAATTAGCATATCAGAAGCATTACATAATTTTCTGGCATTTTCCAAGCTGTTTAAAGGCACATTCAACTTAGTGTATGTAAACTTCTGACCCACTGGAATTGTGATACAGTGAATTATAAGTGAAATAATCTGTCTAAACAATTGTTGGAAAAATGACTTGTGTTATGCACAATGTAGATGTTGTAACCGACTTGTCAAAACTGTTCATTAACAATACATTTGTGAAGTGGTTTTAATGACTCCAACCTAAGTGTACGTAAACTTCCGACTTCAACTGTACCTGCTGGAGCGCGTGCTACGAGTGAGTGCTGCTATGGTGACCAGTGAGCTGAGTTAAGGTGGGGCTTTACCTAGAAAATACTTATTGATGACCTGGAGCCAGTAGGTTTGGTGACAAATATGAAGCGAGGGCCAACCAACGAGAGCATACAGGTTGCAGTGGTGGGTAGTATATGGGGCTTTGGTGATAAAACAGATGACACTGTGATAGACTACATCCAATTTGCTGAGTAGAGTGTTGGAGGCTATTTTGTAAATTATATTGCCGAAGTCAAGGATCAGTAGGACAGTCAGTTTTACGAGGGTATGTTTGGCAGCATGAGTGAAGGATGCTTTGTTGCGAAATAGGAAGCCGATTCTAGGTGTAATTTTGGCTTGGAGATGCTTAATGTGAGTCTGGAAGGAGAGTTTACAGTCTAACCAGCATTCAGGGCTCGAACCAACCAGTTTGTTTGTTTGTTTATTTATGCGTCTGTGAGTGAGATGGGATGTTTAGACATTAGACAGTATGTGGATAGAATATTTAGTATATCTGAAGAATATGTACAGCAATAGTTGAACAGAATGGCCTTGACTAGTACAGTACAAACATATGAAGTGTGTAAAACAGTATGTTAACATGATCAAAGTGACCCGTGTTCAATGACTTTGTACACAGGGTAGCAGTCTCTATGGTGCATGGTTGAATACCGGGTGGTAGCCGGCTAATAACAGTGACTAAAGTTCAGGGCAGGGTACTGGCTAGTGGTGACTATTTAACAGTCTGATGGCCTTGAGACTGAAAAACAGCTTCGGTCTCTGTCCCAGCTTTGATGCACCTGTACTGACCTCGCCTTCTGGATGGTAGCAGGGTAACAAGCCGTGGCTCGGGTGGCTGAGGTCCTTGATGATTTTCTTGGCCTTCCTATGACACCAGGTGCTGTAGGGCAGGCAGTGTGCCCCCTGTGATGTGTTGGGCAGACCGCACCACCGTTTGGAGAGCCCTGCGGTTTCATTCGCTGCATTTGCCGTACCAGGCGGTGATATAGCCCAATAGGATGCTCTCAATGGTGCATCTGTAAAAATTAGAGTGGGTCTTCGGGGCCAAGACTAATTTCTTCAGTCTCCTGAGTTTGAAGAGGCGCTGTTGCGCCTTCTTCACCACACTGTGTGTGTGGATGGACCATTTCAGATTGTCAGCGATGTGTACAACGGGGAACTTGAAGCTTTTCACCTTCTCCACTGCGGCCCCTTCGATGTGGATGGGTGCATGCTCCCCCTGCTGTCTCCCATGATCAGCTCCTTTATTTTATTGACATGGAGGTTATTTTCATGGCACCACTCCGCCAGGGCCCTCACCTCCTCCCTGTAGGCTGTCTTGTCATTGGTAATCAGGACTACATCTGTTGTGTCGTCTGCAAACTTGATGATTGTGTTGAAGGCGTGCGTGGCCACGCAGTCATGGGTTAATAGGGAGTACAGGGGGGGGCTGAGCATGCACCTTTGTGGGGCCCGCGCTGAGGAGCAGCATGGCAGATGTGTTGCTACCTAACCTCACCACCTGAGGGCGGCCCGTCGGAAAGTCCAGGACCCAGTTGTACAGGGCAGGGTTCAGACCCAGGGCCCGGAGGTTAATGATGAGCTTGGAGGGTAATATGGTGTTGAAGGCTGAACTCTAGTCAATGAACAGAATTCTTACAGAACTATTCCTCTTAGCCAGATGGGTTCTGTTGGGGAGGTATGCAAATTGAAGTGGGTCTAGGGTGTCAGGTAAGGTAGAGGTGATATGATCCTTGACTAGTCTCTCAAAGCACTTCATGATGACAGAAGTGAGTTCTACAGGCAATAGTCATTTAGTTTAGTTACCTTCGCTTTCTTGGAAGCGAAGTGTGAAGCAAGTGTGGACAACAGACTGGGATAGGGAGAGATTGAATATGTCTGTGCATGCTCTGAAGACGAGGCTAGGGATGCCACCTGGACCGGCAGCCTTGCGAGGGTTAACACACTTAAAATGTCTTACTCATGTCAGCCACAGAGCACGAGAGCTCACGGTAGCCTGCATCGGCAGTACTGTTTCCCTTGAAGTGGGTGAAGGTGTTTAGCTTGTTTCAGGGAGCAAGACGATGTCCCCAACATAGCTTGTTTTCCCTTTATAATCTATGATTGTCTGGAGTCCCTGCCACATAAGTCTGGTGTCTGAGCCGTTGAATTGCGAATACTTTGTCTCTGTACTGATGTTTTGCCTCTGATTGACTTACGGAGGGCATAACTACACTGTTTGTACTCTACCATATTCCCAGTCACCGTGCCATAGTTAAATGCAGTGGTTCACGCTTTCATTTTTGCGCGAATGCTGCCATCTATCTATGGTTTCTGGATCGGATAGGTTTTAATCGTACAGTGGGAAAATCCCCTATAGACTTCCTGATGAATCCAGTCACCATGTCAGTGTATACTAACAATTATTATAAATACACACCGAAAGAACTGCTTCACCTGAAACATGAAAAGCACTTTTGCCTAACTGTAGTCTTTAAAAATGAAACTCTGGTATTACTGTATACTCTCCTCTTATTTAATGGTTCTCAGACCAACATTTTGGTCAATAGATCTTCATCAGGGGTTGTTCCTCCTCAAAAAAAATCCACTTGTCTGAAAACACCCATCTATGGCCCACCTCCATGATGACAGATAGGTCCTCTCCTCCCTGCCAGTCAGGTTCGTAGACATCTCTTAACGTCTGGGACAGTCGCTTGGAAGTCTCATGCATCACTGTGGAGAAGGACAGAAGGAACGTGTGAACTAAACGCATTCGTTTTGCTCTAGATGACACTATAAAGCTAATAGCTATTGTTTAGGAGAGCCAAGTGAGAAAGTAGACATTTGTGTAGATGGATAGCTTGCCTAGCAGATACCTTGTTAGCTAGACCAAGGGTCAGAGTCTGGGGATGTGGGTTGAATGTTTGAAACTAGGGTTGTATTCATTAGGCACCAAACTGATGGAAACAGAACCTGAACTTTTCCAATAAGAAACACTTGTTTTCTGTTGCAAAACGTTTTGCTTTGGTGTGCACTAATGAATAGCACCAAGCTTTTGGCCTTTACACAGCTCGTATGACAAAAATCAGCATGGACGACACATTTAGATGAAGTGGTTTTGGATTTGTGGCACACTGCAGATTCGGCTACACCTACACTTAAAGGTCAAAACAAGATGGGCTTCACTTGAAGTGGTATGCAAATGGTAGCACAAAAAAACAAACATTGTTCCTGCTCAAATGATTAACACATTCATTTGCAGAGTCGGCTCTTTTAAAATGGCTGGGAGTTATGCTACCAGAGAGGTTTTGAAAGTAAGGTCAGTTTAAAAGAGGGGGAAAAAAAGAAAGAAAAAACTGGCCAGTGTGTTAAGTTGAACACTACTGTACAAGATATAGCCCTCCTACTATATTAAACCGTTTAACAGTCCTCTGCTATGGATTGAGATGTAGACAGATCCTACCTTTCACTGCACTGAAGTATGCTTTGACGTCTTTAGATAGCCTGCCGCCATCATTCTGTTGGTTGTAAAGATAGAATCTTCTATGAGAGGGTTATTTTTTTCCTTACAGTGAGAACATCCATCAAAAGACCCTTTCCAGTTTGATTTCACCTTTACAGAAGATAAATCTCCCATAAAAATTCTAAGAAACCAGGAACTTCACAATTCAAGTTGTACAGTCACGTTTCGGAAATCATTTCACAAACAATAACAGTACAAAGTGTATGAGTATTAAAAGTGACACTTAAGTATTTTCAATTTCACTATGTCCCTTTAAAAACAAGGAGGACCTTTTCAAACAAGTCAAATGGTTATATTTTTGTGCTTCATGGAACAAGAGAAACTAATAACTTTAAAAACATTTCAGTATAAAGGAGGATATTGTTTTAAACAAGACAGTCTGGTGAAAATATCACGGGTGCGTCCTACTCGGTTTCGTAATAGGAGTGCGATATAAGAGTGAAAACTATCTACGGGTGGAGCTCCTTCCTGTGACATGTCATGTTATCGGCATGCACAAAATTGGTCAGAGCTGAGAAGTCAGAGGTTAATGGACAGGTTGTCATGGAATTTATCAAAATTATTTCTGAGAAAATGTTTAGCCTAATTACTTTTTCTCAAATGAAACATGTGGATTTGGTCAAATGCCCCAAAACACAGCTCTGAGGGCAGTTAAATGGTTAACCTAACATCAGATATGGCTCCCTTTCAAGATATAAACCGAATATATCACTGAACAGTGACCAGTGGCTAGAGTGAGTAAGCCATTTGACAGCATATCAGCCAGTAAAATGACATGGAAAAACTAAGAATGTAAACAAAGTGCAAGGAAGACCACCGATCCAAATGCCTGGAGTTTAGATCCATTAAATTAGCAATGCAAAAAGGTTTCGGTCGTGTGAATATGGTCCTTAAGTGACTTGGTGGATGAAGAGACTTGAGCAGCCAACAGTAAGTACGACTCATTACCTAATATATGTTGCACATCAATACAAACTTTATGTATCAGTCAGTATGTTAACATGCACACTAATAATTCGACATTACACTAATTATGGCAGTAGGCCGAGTATAGCAATAGCCATGTCAAATCTTTACTCTGCTTATGTTAAATTGGCGTAAGGTCAAAATTGAAGTCCGCATACGCTGATTCAAACACCTGGTTTTCTGAGCAATCTTTCAAATGATTTAAAAAATGTAAACCGCTTATGCCGCTGGAACACAGATTTAATCAATCTGCTGCTGTGCCAGCACCGGTAGTGCAAGCCACACCATGATGTGCAAGTTCGTAACAACTGAAAGTATGCATCTTAGAAATAGTTTTCACATACAAACAAATGTCCGAACTCAGAATCTAATAGGCTTTGCAAAAATAACATGGTTGAATGTTTATTTTGATTGGCGATGTCTGAATTTTCTTCATTGGTACCTGTTGTTTGAGAAGGTTCTGGGAGTACTGCTCAAACTGTTCATCTTTTGTCTCCATGTTCTTACCCAGCTTCTGCATGACCTATGACAAGATGAAAACAAACAGCTGGTGACCTATCCACAGGTTTCAGACAACATTAAAAAGACTTGAGTCTCTAAACAGGTACTGTTGTTGAGGTTTATCAGTGTGAGGTACTAACAATCGCACTTACATTATATTAGGCCCTATGTTGTATTCCATAATGATTCTAGTCAACTAGTTAAAAAGCAAACTGTAATAGGATAAAGGCCACACTATTTTCTATACAGAGGCCAACATAATTTCTAGCATTCCCCTTCCCAAAAATGACCTCTGTGGTTGACCCCAAATGATAGGATGGAACTTGGGCACAACTCAACCGATTTAATTTGACAATATCTGACACAAACACATCAAACTACACTCTCTGTCATGTTTTGAGGGTTTTGGCAGCAAAGTGAAACTAGCAGAGCAGAACCCAGGCCAAGCAGTGAACCACAAAGCCACAGAGTAAGAGTAGCAAGGGAGAGGAAGTGTACAGCAGAGGCAGGAAGTGGCATTTGCAAAAACATCAACAAAAAGGAATTAACAAACTAATACTGACAAAGCCCATGGAAATTCCTCCATAAAGGCTACCGTGTTAATTCAGCTGATTTCTATTGGAATAGACAACTAACTTGATATAGGCTAGCTATAAAATAAAGGTCCATCGAATATTGTTTGAACTGAGTTTTTGTTTCAAGGAATTAACCTGGGAGATATCAACATCAAGGCCTACATTCAGCATAATGATTCTTCAAACAGATGACACTCAAACCCCCAGACAACAGTCAGCATCGATAGAGACTATGTCTGAAGAAATGGTATTACTGTAACAGACAACGTGGGCATACTGTCACCATAATCATATCAATATGCATAAACAGGCCAATAACTTATGAGCATCACTAGTTCAAGTAGCCCAAATACCAAGGAAAGTCGTGTAGAATAGCCTAAAGTATTGTGGCAATCTTGATTTCAGGGTAACAGAGATGCCGCGGTTCACTATAGTTGCTTACCTTCTCCTGAGCTCGATTCAATGACTTTTGTACCAGTTTGGCAAAACCTCCAGCCCCAGTCCCAATGTTTGGCCCCATCTTGTTCTCTGCCATCGTGTCTTCTCACTCCGGTCTATGTATGATTCCTCTTGTTAAGCCGCTGCTCTTGTACTTATATATTTGTTGAGTTACTTAGGGAGCGGAGAGGGAGAGTCAGTACCGATCTCAGACAGGACTCTCTCTAGCACACACACACACACACACACACACACACACACACACACACACACACACACACACACACACACACACCTTAGCTGTAGTATACCCATATAATATTTTTTTGCCAGCTAACTGCTTGTTAAAAATGTTATCTTGCAATGAAACGGGTAATAACGTGCTGGTTTTAAAATAAGTCGACAGACAACATGAAACATGCTCGATCCTTTTGTTCAAACTTGTAAAATAGTCAGTGAATATTACGTTGCGACAGGAAGGCGGTGTCTTTAGAGATATTTACCCAATATTCAAGAAATTGCTTCAACATGATAAAGGCTACACTTGACTCACCTCGGTGATTCACACCATGCTTATCCCGTCATCAGCAAGTAAACGCAATGCTTTTGCGCAACCAAACACAGGTAGATCGCAGGATGAATATATGAATCACCTGAAAAATACAAAACGTTAATTTGTTGTTCTATTCCTGTTCTATATCTAGAGGTGGGTTCAGTTCGCTTGAATGGTTGTTACTGAACGACACGTTTCTACCCCCAAAACGTTCTTGAACAGACTTTGAGGCATGTTTCCTCTCGTTTGATGGGTGTGGTTTGAAGCAATGAGTGACGTTTTAAAAGAGAAGAGGCCATGCTGACATCATTCTCTAACCCACAACCCAACCCTTCCCCGTTTTTAAACTGGACGTTCAGGACACCACTGTTTCCATTCAATTGAATATTCCAGAACGTAAAAACGTCAAAGTAAAAACGTCTGAAGGCAGCCCTGGTGACATCATGGTAAATTAGCTAAAAAACGTGATTTTCCGAATAGAGTGTGATTGCAGCCAGCCAGTAGGGCATTGGGTGGCAGGTAGCCTAGTGGTTAGAGCATTGGGCCAGTAACTGAAATGTTGTTAGATCAAATCCCTGAGCTGACAAGGTAAAAACATGTCCTTCTAACTCTGTACAAGGCAGTTAACCCACTGTTCCTAGGCTGTCATTGTAAATAAGAATTTGTTCTTAACTGACTTGCCTAGTTAAATAAATAATTAACCTGCCTACTGTAGTCCTTCTACTTAGCACACAGTATCTTAGACCACCTGCCATTGTTAACAGAACTTCTGGAAAGTGGTGCCTGATGGGTGGGGACAAAGGACACTGTCAAAGCTACTGGACACTGTCAAAGCTACATATTTATAAATTACTCTAACTGCTCCTTGTTCTATCTATGCTACTGTTGTCACCCCCGCCTCTTCTTCCAATGTTAAGGTGCATTACTGCCACCTACTGTACTGGAGCGCATCCTGCTCGTGTACCTAGCTTAAAAATTAACCAATAGAATTATAAAGAAAGGGTTCTTGCAGATGCAGGAACTCCCCGAATTGTGGACTGCAATTGCACCCTTCTGGAGTTTCCAGTTTTTTATCAACTGTAAACTGTACACCTTCCTAATATTAAATTGCACCTCTTTTTCCCCTCAGAACAGACTCAATTTGTCGGGGCATGGACTCTACAAGGTGTTGAATGCATTCCACAGGGTTGCTGGCCCATGTTGACTCTAATGCTTGTTGGGTGGATATCCTTTGGGTGGTGGACCATTCTTGATATACACAGAAAACCCAGCAGCGTTTCAGTTCTTGACACAAACCAGTGTGCCTGGCACCTACTACCATACCCCGCACTTAAGTATTTTGTATTGCCTGTTCATCCTCTGAATGGCACACATACACAATCCATGTCTCAATTGTCTCAATGCTTCAAAATCCTTCTTTAACCTGTCTCCTCCCCTTCATCTACACAGATTAGGGTTGCAAAGGGTCGGAAACATTCCGGTAAATTTCCAGATTTTTTCCGTAAATTTTCCATGGGAAGTTAAGCCCTGTAATTTGGGGATTTTTTTATTAAATTCATCAAAAAGCTTATAACAGTGAACCTTTTTTGCAGCATTTTTTTAAACCCTTTTTTCTAAGAGTGTACATGATTTCAACAGGAATGTAATGAATGACTGTAACTCTCTTGAACAACAAGGGGTCCTTGCCTACCTAGCCTACCTTCATCGGGGCAGAAGGCACCCCAACTTTCTTTTCATTTAGTAACATTGCATCATTAAAAAGGGATTTTAAACCAACTTTGGGAAAAGGCTTTCGACTCTGTCAACCACCACATTCTTAACGACAGACTCAATAGCCTTGGCTTCTCAAATGACTGCCTCGCCTGGATCACCAACTACTTCTCAGATATAGTTCAGTGTGTCAAATCGGAGGGCCTGTTGTCTGGACCTCTGGTAGACTCTATGGGGGTGCCACAGGGTTCAATTCTCGGGCCGACTATTTTCTCTGTATATATCAATGACGTTGCTCTTGCTGCTGGTGATTCTCTGATCCACCTCTACGCAGATGACACCATTCTGTATACATCTGGCCCTTCTTTGGACACTGTGCTAACAAACCTCCAAACGAGCTTCAATGCCATACAACACTCCTTCCGTGGCCTCCAACTGCTTTTAAATGCTAGTAAAACTAAGTGCATGCTCTTCAACCGATTGCTGCCCACACCCTCCTGCCCGACTAGCATCACTACTCTGGACGGTTCTGACTTAGAATATGTGGACAACTACAAATACATAGGTGTCTGGTTAGACTGTAAACTCTCCTTCCAGACTCACATTAAACATCTCCAATCCCAAATTAAATCTAGAATCGGCTTCCTATTTCGCAGCAAAGCCTCTTTCACTCATGCTGCCAAACATACCCTCGTGAAACTGACTATCCTACCGATCCTCGACTTCGGCAATTGCATTTAAAAATAAGCCTCCAACACTCAGCAAATTGGATGGAGTCTATCACAGTGCCATCCGTTTTGTCACCAAAGCCCCATATACTACCCACCACTGAGGACCTGTATGCTCTCGTTGGCTGGCCTTCACTACATATTCGTCGCCTAACCCACTGACTCCAGGTCATCTATAAGTCTATGCTAGGTAAAGCCCTGCCTTTTCTCTGGTCACCATAGCAACAGCATAGCAACACCCACCCATAGCACGTGCTCCAGCAGGTATATTTCCCTGGTCATCCCCAAAGCCAACACTTACTTTGGCCGCCTTTCCTTCCAGTTCTCTGCTGCCAATGACTGGAACAAATTGCAAAAATTGCAATTTGCAACAAATTGCACTGCAGCTGGAGTCTTATATCTCCCTCTAACTTTAAGCATCAGCTGTCAGAGCAGCTTACCGATCACTGTACCTGTACACAGCCAATTTGTAAATAGCACACCCAACTACCTCATCCCCATATTGTTACTTATCCTCTTGCTCTTTTGCGCCCCAGTATCTCTACTTGCACATCATAATCTGCACATCTATCACTCCAGTGTTAATTCTAAATTGAAATTATTTCAACTCTATGGCCTATTTATTCTTCTACATTTGCACACTCTGTACATAGATTTTTCTATTGTGTTATTCACTGTACATTTGTTTATGTGTAACTCTGTGTTGTTGTTTTTGTCAACACTGCTTTTCTTTATCTTGGCCAGGTCGCAGTTGTAAATGAGAACTTGTTCTCAACTGGCCTACCTGGTTAAATAAAGGTGAAATAAAATAATATATATATATCTAATATCAATCAATTACGGTATCAAAGGATTTAAAATTTCACTAGAATTTGGCTTACCGGAGTCAAATCGTAACTGGGCTAATGGACTCCCGGTAGTTGTTATCCATCCAGGCAATCCTGGCTCCAACCATCTGGAGTAGGTGATCGAACTCGCATGCTTTCGGGACTTCAACCATCTCTGGACCCACACAGACCTGCGCTTTCTGCGGGGCTGGTCCCAGTCCAACAACAAAACCACCTTCCTCAACGTTAGTCTCATTGTTGAAAGAGACTACTCTTTGCTATCTTGAGTATTTATTATTGCATTTCGCTCCAAAACTATGCATTTTGGGGGTAAATTATATTATAGGCTCTGACAATAAAATTGTAGATGTCATCGAATAAATAATATGTATGCTACTTGGCAAATAAATGAATAAAATATGTAAAGAAAGTATGCAATCAAACTGTTTTTATTATGTCATTTCTGTCAAGTCTACTCATACAATTTGAACACATTGCAACTGCCTCTGCAATGCAATGCTGCAAGGCAAACACAGCAGTTCCATTGGAAAATAATGTACTGGTGTACCAAAACGCAAATCACAGTCGGTGTGTTTGAAGCGTTAATGTACTTCTGGTGTACCAAAACGCAACTCACAGTTGGTGTGTTTGAAGCGTTAATGTACTTCTGGTGTACCAAAACGCAAAACACAGTCGGTGTGTTTGAAGCGTTAATATACTTCTGGTGTACCAAAACGCAACTCACAGTCGGTGTGTTTGAAGCGTTAATGTACTTCTGGTGTCCCAAAACGCAACTCACAGTCGGTGTGTTTGAAGCGTTAATGTACTTCTGGTGTACCAAAACGCAAAACACAGTCGGTGTGTTTGAAGCGTTAATGTACTTCTGGTGTACCAAGACGCAAAACACAGTCGTTCGAAGCTCATTCTCCTTAATTGATTTTGGGGTGGGTGATGATGATATGTGATTTACTAGTGAACATTTTAAGTTATAAATAATTAATTTAAACAATAATGAAAAGAGAGTATGTGGTTTAATTTACTGTTTAAAGCTCATTTTATGGTTGGGACACTGGGAGTGGGAACGTGATGTACACTTGCTTTCCAGCAGACGGTGCTATGAGCCAAAACATTGGGTCTGAGTTATGCTTTCTTATTGCTATGGATTATATCGGCCAAATATCAAAAAAATAATGTAGCCTAAAAAAGTACAGATCCAGAGAATTTAAGTTTATGGTCTAAGACTTTAAAAAAATCCTTATACTGAGTAATACATACATGTGTAAACATATGTAGTATATAGAACGATACAAATACATATTTATGTATTTTTTTTTGCTCTCCCCATCAATTTTCCCTTGCTATCCAGAATCCTTGGGACGTCCCTACCCTCCATTGAAGTTGACATTTAAAAAGATTAAGATTAGGGTTAGGTAAGGGTTAAGGTTAGGGTTTAGTGTAGGGACATCCCAATGATAATGCATTGCATTAACAATGTTGGTCTAGTAAACCCAGAAAGGGTTCCCACTAGATGGGAAAGCGGCAATGTCCAAATTGGCTATATCATACAAATAGATCAAATCTAAAATTATTTTTTTGGTCTTAATTTTAGGTTAGGGTTAGGCATAAGGTTAGCAGTGTGGTTAGGGTTAGGTCATACATTATTATATTGATTGAGGCTTCTGTTCTTCTCTGGTTAGGTTTAAAATAAGATTTTAAGAAGATATATTGAAGATTTAGTCGGTTTCGTCTAAAAGGGATACAGTTTTGTCAAAATTGACTTTATGTACCGGGTTAGGAGATTTGGGTTAAGGTTAGGAAAAAGGTTAGGGTTAGCTCAATTGCCCTCCAAAAATCTACCTGTGACGACACAAACGGGATTACGTCTAGACATGACCAAAATACCGGGGTTTAGGACCCCCAGAAAGCCGCCGAATGTAATGTTTTAGCTGTCTGAAAATATTGCCTGTTGGTCCTCCAATCATTTTATGAATTCGTATTGTAACGATAATATTACATGCATTATCGATATAAATTTCACTGCTTCATCAGTTTCATGTTATAATGTGGTTGGATCACATATAAATACATTTCTACAGAATAATGTTTGAAACAAGTGTTAGTATTTATTTAGGAAAGCAAACACTGATCTTTACGCACGCACAAGCACACAGGGTTTTCACTAGATACCACAGCCACGAAGTCAAAATTGCCTATATCTTAAAAATTAATGACAACTATTTTGTTGTTGTTGTTGTCTTCATTTAAGGTTAGCAGTGTGGTTAATGTTAGGTTTAAAATCGGATTTTATTTTAAGAAAACTATTAGCAGAAATAGGCATGGTTTAGACATTCGTGGCTGCAGGCAGGCCCTAAAATTACGCACGACTTTTCGCTGTGTTGATGTACTGGGCGGGCGCTGAAATGACATGAGGACAAAAGTTGTCCCGTTGGAATTGTAGTCCATATCATACCTCAAGTGGTCCAGGAAGCTAGCTAGTTTGTCTTTATCGCTGATTCGCAAGGACAACCAGTTGGAGGGAGTTTCGCTCCTCTCTTCCATTGTTAGACACAAATTGAAGCTGCCAAGAGGCAAGTCAGACAGAAATAGTCCGAAAATGCCTCCCATCGACAATGACACCGGGAGGAATGAACTAAAATCTCGGATACAGGAGCTTATTGATTCTAATCAAGTGTTGGTATTCAGTAAAAGCAACTGTCCATTTTGTGTGAAGGTAAGTCCAACATATGCGTTTACTTTTTGTCTTAACTAACTAGCTTGCTAGCTAGCTTTTGTCTTGCTAATTTACTCGCGGGAGAAAGAAGTAACATTCTCCCGCAAGTAGAGTTCTTCACGGGTCCACCCAATCGGGTATAGACCCGGACCTGTTAGGATACTAGTCGGGTCTAGGGAAGATTGTCCTCGGGTCCATAGCTAGGTAGTTATCTTGGGCTAACGTTAGAAAACTTAACATAACTAACTTTTAATTGTTTTTTGCTACTAACAAGTGTTTTAGCTTTCCGTTATAACCATGTATTGACTGAGGCACCACTCATCTCCCCGTTGTGTGTACCTAAAGTTAGCTGGATGACTACCACGCTGGCTAGCGAGGTATATCGCTAGTAATAGCCCGTGGATAATCCCGCGAAGGCAGAAAGACGGGGTTCAAGCAGCATATCTGTTTTTCTTTCCAGGTAAAGGATCTGTTCAAGGAGCTGAACGTGAACTGCAATGTGGTGGAGTTGGATTTAATTGGTAAGGATGCCAAGCTTCTGTCTTGGAATACGGGTGTACTCTGCACTGTATAGTCTCAATTTATGCCTGTCACACCACATGTAGTTGTCATTGATTGGTATGATCACAATTGTTGTCCCAACTAGGTCTGGGGTGACTGTTACCGGCAGTAAAGTCACGGTAACTAGGCTTCTCCAAAACTGCGCTCAGATGGTCATTAGTTGCCTACCAAACTTGCCTTGTACTCAGCGCTGTATTGTCCTTCTAATCACGCTGACATCAATGCAAATTAAATCTAAAATCAAACACTTGATGAGAGCCCTGGCATTCAGAGTTTGAGTGGAGTAGGATGATCAGCTGTTGCGCAGGGAGAGCCAGCTCCACATAGCTGGTGATGCATGGAATGAAATAAGTGTTCCTATAAGACCATGTTGTGAAACATTTCTATAGGCTATGCAGTTTTTATTTTATTTTTATTTCACCTTTATTTAACCAGGTAGGCTAGTTGAGAACAAGTTCTCATTTGCAACTGCGACCTGGCCAAGATAAAGCATAGCAGTGTGAACAGACAACACAGAGTTACACATGGAGTAAACAATTAACAAGTCAATAACACAGTAGAAAAGAAAAAAAAATGGGCAGTCTATATACAATGTGTGCAAAAGGCATGAGGAGGTAGGCGAATAATACAATTTTGCAGATTAACACTGGGGTGATAAATGATCAGATGGTCATGTACAGGTAGAGATATTGGTCTGCAAAAGAGCAGAAAAGTAAATAAATAAATAAAAAACAGTATAAAAACAGTATGGGAATGAGGTAGGTGAAAATGGGTGGGCTATTTACCAATAGACTATGTACAGCTGCAGCGATCGGTTAGCTGCTCGGATAGCTGATGTTTGAAGTTGGTGAGGGAGATAAAAGTCTCCAACTTCAGCGATTTTTGCAGTTCGTTCCAGTCACAGGCAGCAGAGTACTGGAACGAAAGGCGGCCAAATGAGGTGTTGGCTTTAGGGATGATCAGTGAGATACACCTGCTGGAGCGTGTGCTACGGATGGGTGTTGCCATCGTGACCAGTGAACTGAGATAAGGCGGAGCTTTACCTAGCATGGACTTGTAGATGACCTGGAGCCAGTGGGTCTGGCGGCGAATATGTAGCGAGGGCCAGCCGACTAGAGCATACAAGTCGCAGTGGTGGGTGGTATAAGGTGCTTTGGTGACAAAACGGATGGCACTATGATAGACTGCATCCAGTTTGCTGAGTAGAGTGTTGGAAGCCATTTTGTAGATGACATCGCCGAAATCGAGGATCGGTAGGATAGTCAGTTTTACTAGGGTAAGCTTGGCGGCGTGAGTGAAGGAGGCTTTGTTGCGGAATAGAAAGCCGACTCTTGATTTGATTTTCGATTGGAGATGTTTGATGTGAGTCTGGAAGGAGAGTTTGCAGTCTAGCCAGACACCTAGGTACTTATAGATGTCCACATATTCAAGGTCGGAACCATCCAGGGTGGTGATGCTAGTCGGGCATGCGGGTGCAGGCAGCGATCGGTTGAAAAGCATGCATTTTGTTTTACTCGCGTTTAAGAGCAGTTGGAGGCCACGGAAGGAGTGCTGTATGGCATTGAAGCTCGTTTGGAGGTTAGATAGCACAGTGTCCAATGACGGGCCGAAAGTATATAGAATGGTGTCGTCTGCGTAGAGGTGGATCAGGGAATCGCCCGCAGCAAGAGCAACATCATTGATATATACAGAGAAAAGAGTCGGCCCGAGAATTGAACCCTGTGGCACCCCCATAGAGACTGCCAGAGGACCGGACAGCATGCCCTCCGATTTGACACACTGAACTCTGTCTGCAAAGTAATTGGTGAACCAGGCAAGGCAGTCATCCGAGAAACCGAGGCTATTGAGTCTGCCGATAAGAATATGGTGATTGACAGAGTCGAAAGCCTTGGCGAGGTCGATGAAGACGGCTGCACAGTACTGTCTTTTATCGATGGCGGTTATGATATCGTTTAGTACCTTGAGCGTGGCTGAGGTGCACCCGTGACCGGCTCGGAAACCAGATTGCACAGCGGAGAAGGTACGGTGGGATTCGAGATGGTCAGTGACCTGTTTGTTGACTTGGCTTTCGAAGACCTTAGATAGGCAGGGCAGGATGGATATAGGTCTATAGCAGTTTGGGTCCAGGGTGTCTCCGCCTTTGAAGAGGGGGATGACTGCGGCAGCTTTCAATCCTTGGGGATCTCAGACGATATGAAAGAGAGGTTGAACAGGCTGGTAATAGGGGTTGCGACAATGGCGGCAGATAGTTTCAGAAATAGAGGGTCCAGATTGTCAAGCCCAGCTGATTTGTACGGGTCTAGGTTTTGCAGCTCTTTCAGAACATCTGCTATCTGGATTTGGGTAAAGGAGAACCTGGAGAGGCTTGGGCGAGGAGCTGCGGGGGCGGAGCTGTTGGCCGAGGTTGGAGTAGCCAGGCGGAAGGCATGGCCAGCCGTTGAGAAGTGCTTATTGAAGCTTTCGATAATCGTGGATTTATCGGTGGAGACCGTGTTACCTAGCCTCAGTGCAGTGGGCAGCTGGGAGGAGGTGCTCTTGTTCTCCATGGACTTCACAGTGTCCCAGAACTTTTTGGAGTTGGAGCTACAGGATGCAAACTTCTGCCTGAAGAAGCTGGCCTTAGCTTTCCTGACTGACTGCGTGTATTGGTTCCTGACTTCCCTGAACAGTTGCATATCACGGGGCTATTCGATGCTATTGCAGTCCGCCACAGGATGTTTTTGTGCTGGTCGAGGGCAGTCAGGTCTGGAGTGAACCAAGGGCTGTATCTGTTCTTGGTTCTGCATTTTTTGAACGGAGCATGCTTATCTAAAATGGTGAGGAAGTTACTTTTAAAGAATGACCAGGCATCCTCAACTGACGGGATGAGGTCAATGTCCTTCCAGGATACCCGGGCCAGGTCGATTAGAAAGGCCTGCTCACAGAAGTGTTTTAGGGAGCGTTTGACAGTGATGAGGGGTGGTCGTTTGACTGCGGCTCCGTGGCGGATACAGGCAATGAGGCAGTGATCGCTGAGATCCTGGTTGAAGACAGCGGAGGTGTATTTGGAGGGCCAGTTGGTCAGGATGACGTCTATGAGGTTGCATGAAGACATCATTTTGATGGCGCTATTAAAAAGTGGAAGAGCCCATCAGCTTTCTATAGGCCAGGCCTATTATTTGTCAAAACTTTACTAATATTAAGCACATTGCTTCGCTTTACAACCGGAGTAATCTACCTGGCTGGCATGAAAATGAAACACAGGAGAAGTGTACACCATTCGCTATTCAAGTGCATAAGGGTTGTTGCCCCCCCCCCCTCTCACCAGCTGGGTGAGAATATTATCACATGTGAATGATGCCCAGTGTGTCGTCAAGAAATGGCACATGCATTTTATTTATTTATTTTTACTTTTCAAATCATTGTTGCGTGCATCTTGTAGCCTAGCCCATAGGCATATATGTTTTTATAAGGTTTGCATCACAACTAAAGTGGCCAAATAACTTGAAGTGTAGCCTATAGGGATGGGACCCCTGGAACATGGTTGGAGAGCCCATAACCTACAGAACCTAGGGAATGTGTTCTCATAAACCCACACAGTCGCGTGTGAAAACTGACTTTTGACTGGCCGCTATTTATAAAAGGATCCCAGCTTTCTCGTGCTGCTATATTAAGCACATAAATCCAGTGTCGCCTACCTGGCATATTACAAACGTAACCAAACACAACCTCCGTTCACTATTCCAGTGCAGGTTAAGGATGAATACAAAATATTCCACACATGTTTAGTAAGCTATATGTAAAGACCAGATTACATTGAGAATAGCCTGATGGGTGAGAATATTATTGAGTGCTTGTCATTGTGAATGAGAGACAAGTCTGTGCAGGCTGCGCAGGAAACAGAGCAGAGCAGATACCTTTTCATGTGACTTTTTTCAAATCCTCATATAGTCGCATCTTTCTACGCTTGCTACGTTACGTTTTAATAACAGTGATGTTATATACACACACAAACATTTTGGGATATCATTGAATTGCCAAATTGCCTTCAATCGAAGTTCCAAAGGTCTTGAGTACTCTTAAGGATCAACGTTTCATCAACGAACATACAAACATTTGCTTGTCAAACATCTCATTCCAAAATCATGTGCATTAATATGGAGTTGGTCCCACCTTTGTTGCTATAACAGCCTCCACTCTTCTGGGAAGGATTTCCACTAGATGTTACTTGGAACATTGCTGCGGGGACTTGCTTCCATTCAGCCACGAGCATTAGTGAGGTTGGGCACTGATGTTGGGTGATTAGGCCTGGCTCGCAGTCGGTGTCACAATTCATCCCAAAGGTGTTTGATGGGGTTGAGTTCGGCTCTGTGCAGGCCCAGTCAAGTTCTTCCACACTGATCTCAACAAACCATTTCTGTATGGACCTTGCTTTGTGCATGGGGGCATTGACATGCTGAAACAGGAAAGGGCCTTCCCCAAACTGTTGGCATAAAGTTTAAAGCACAGAATTGTCTAGAATGTCATTATATGCTGTAGAGTTAAGATTTCCCTTCAATGGAACAAAGGGGCCTTGCCCAAACCATGAAAAACCGCACCAGATCACTATTCCTCCTACACCAAACATTACAATTGGCACTATGCATTCGTCCGTCAGACTGCCAGATGGTGAAGTGTGATTCATCACTTGAATGCGTTTCCACTAATTCAATGGTGGTGAGCTTGACACTACTCCAACCGACGCTTGGCATTGCGCATGGTGATCTTAGGCTTGTGTGTGGCTGCACGGCCATGGAACCCCATTTTATAAAGCTCCAGACGAACAGTTATTGTGCGGATGTTGCTTCCAGAGGAATTTTGGAACTCTGTAGTGAGTGTTACAACTGAGAACAAGCTATTTTTTTTTTAATACACGCTTCAGCACTGCTGTCCCATTCTGTGAGCTTGTGTGGCCTACCAATACGCGGCTGAGCCGTTGTTTCTCCTAGACGTTTTGACTTCACAATAACCGCACTTACAGTTGACAGTGGCAGGGCAGAAAGTTCCCGAATTGACTTGATGGAAAGGTGGCATCCTATGACGGTGCCACGTTGAAAGTCACAGAGCTCTTCAGTAAGGCCATTCTATTGCCAGTGTTGGTCTATGGAGATTGTATAACATCGAACACACAATCTCCGTAGACCAACTATGGCAGTAGAATGGCTCAGCCACACAAGCTCACAGAACGGGACAGCAGAGTGCTGAAGCGCGTAAAAAAAATAGCTTGTTCTCAGTTGCAACACTCACTACCGATTTCCAAAATTCCTCTGGAAGCAACGTCTGCACAATAACTGTTCGTCGGGGGCTTCATGAAATGTGCTGGGCCGGCCATGGAACCCCATCATGGGGGCCAAGCCTCCTACAATCCAGGACCTCTATACCAGGCGGTGTCAGAGGAAGGCCCCTAGAAATGGTAAAATACTCCAGCCACCCTAGTCACAGACTGTTCTCTCTGCTACTGCACGGCAAGTGGTACGGAGCGCCAAGTCTAGGTCCAAGAGGCTTCTAAACAGCTTCTACCCCCAAGCCATAAGACTCCTGAACATCTAATCAAATGGCTACACAGACTATTTCCATTGACAACAACCCCCCCCACGCTGCTGCTACTCTGTTATTGTCTATGCATAGCCACTTTAATAACTCAACCTAAATGTACATAATTACCTCAACTACCTTGACACCGGTGCCTCCTGCACATTGACACATCGACTCTGTACTGGTGTCCCCTGTATAAAGCCCCGCTATTGTTATTTACTGCAGCGCTTTAATTATTTGTTATTCTTATCTCTTACTTTTTGGGGGATTTTCTTAAAATTGCATTGTTGGTTAAGGGCTTCTAAGTAAGCATTTCACTGTAAGGTCTACAACTATTGTAATCGTCACATAAATGTCTTTATCCACCGGTCAGCAACGGGTGTGGCTGAAATGGACAAATCCACTCATTTTGGGTGATGTAGTACAGGTATAGGACCTATTATTGTACTAAGTTTGTTTCCTCAAGCTCACCTTTTAGCTTTTCCTTATTGCTTTGTCTGCTATTAAATGTCGATGGTTGATCGAAAGGTAAAAAGAGGCTAATGGGTGCCTTTTCTGCAAATATACAGTGTTTTTACATAGTGAAGATGTTATGTTTTACCACGGAATGCACTGTCAACGTTACGGGCCACCACAAAACGTGCTGAGTCGCTCTCTCGTTCTGCCCACTGCCATTTGATCTCTTACCAGTCACAGCTGTTCTGGTATAAATACACACTGTGCATTACATAACTATTGCTCTGGCAAATACATAGAAAATATCTTTCAGTACTGAATTATGCAATTTATTTAAACACGCTCTGTTTGTTTGCGGAACCAAAGTACATTTACATTATAGACTGCAGAGGCTGTCATGTATATGACTAGTGTTCATGTCAGCGATATGACAGGAAGAGTAGGATGAATGATTAATTTCATGTACGTGTAGCTGCTACTCTGCTAACATCTCTTAATGGTTGTGTCCAGAGGATGGATCAAACTATCAAGAACTGCTGCTTGAGATGACCGGGCAGAAAACTGTCCCCAATGTCTTCATCAACAAGACACACGTCGGTGGCTGTGACAAAACAATGAAGGTATGGATTGGCCCAGTAGCTTTCATGAACCACGAATCATTCTCATTTCACTCGTGGTTTTGCAAGTGCCACTGACTTTTAGTCTTGGGTTCATCCTGTCTTGAGATTCAAGCGTATGTCAAACTTAGGCTAAAATCTCAGGTTTTGGCAACAAAGATACCTTTGTGTTATTCATACGTTCCCCTTGCATTTTAACGTGTGGTAAATTATGCCCACCACAGGCTTTAATTGTGATGCAATATTACGAAAGAGTCTTTGTCTGTTTGCCAGAAACAAGGGTTGAGTGGATCTATTTGGGTCAAGTATGGTTATGCCAATTTACATCTAAATGCACTACATTTGTCTTTTTACATCAAAAATGGCTACTTAAGAACACCTAAACCTAGTCTTCTCTTCCCTCTACACTGAGCTGCAATTTAGCTAATGAAACAATTTTTTTTGCCTGGTCATGCTTTTCATAAGCTGGCACTTTTTACAGCATGACACAATGGTGTATATTTCACTTGAAGCCAGCAACATTCTCCTGATACATTATAATCCTGACAATATCACCACGTGTTCTGTCTCCTACCGTTTTCTAGCAAATGCTGGTTTATTTCTGTCATGTGGGACTGAGAATATCCCTCCGGCATGAATGGTATCAGCATCGCTGTTGAATGTAGAATACCCTTTTCACATTTTAGTCATTTAGCAGACACTCTTAACTGTAATCGCTCTTATAAGTTGCTCTGGATAAGTGCCTTGCTCAAGGGCACATCGAGCTATTTTTTTTTTTTTTTCACCTAGTCTGCGCAAGGATTCTAACCAGCGACCTTTTGGTTACTGGCCCAACGTTCTTAACCGCTAGGCTACCTTTCGCCACTCGTAGACATGCACACTTCTCAAGAAGACCCATTTTGGCACCATAAATTAGCATGCTGGTATCCTTACTGTATTTCACTTGTCTATTTCACACCAGAAGCAGAAAAATGTTTGTGCCCTTTAAAATTGCTGGGTTAATATTGTTTTCGCCATCGTGTCTGACCACCTGTCGTCCTCTTCTCAGGCCCACAAAGATGGTGTCCTACAGCAGCTGCTGTGCGGGGAGAATGAGGTATACGACTATGACCTCATCGTCATCGGGGGCGGCTCAGGAGGGCTAGCATGCTCAAAGGTGAGAGCCTCCCAGATAACGCTTTCCAAACCAACCTCACCTCCAGACCTGCACCTTTCTAGTGTAGTATCGAGGCCCATGAAGGAAGGCTGTAAGTCCAGTCCATCATTGGCTCGGTCTGAGGATGTTTCTAGCTGTACAAGCCATGTGTCCTCTGTCCTTGTTTCCTCAATTTCTCTCAAAGCGCATTGGAGGAGAGGGCCCAAGGTTCCTCCTCTAAAGAGCTTGGAGGTGAAGTTAGGACGGAGGAAGCAAGAACACGATGGCTAGTAATGTTTTCAGACAGCCACGGGGAGGATTTCAGATGGCTCATTATCGCAGCAATAAAACTAAGCATAAAAGCTGAGCTAGTTGACCAGTGGTTGTCTTAATCAAGTTGTCTAAATGGCCATCTGACCTTTTGTGCTTCTCCTGGCATAGGAGGCAGCGTTGCTGGGCAAGAAGGTGATGGTGTTGGACTATGTGGTGCCCACGCCGAAAGGGAACACATGGGGTGTGTAGAGCTTCACGTGTCACACTCTTCAGACATTGAAGAGTTCCGTTGCGCGTGTCAAACATATCCCCTACAGCACACTGCTGCAGGCCCACCGAAGCACAAATCAAAATGGCTTGCAGAATTCTGCTGTTATCAGTAACAACATGTCTGCATGTGTCAATGTGGATGAAAATTAAATCTCCAAATGTGTGATTTTGTGTTTCTTTGGCTCGGGACAGGCCTGGGCGGCACATGCGTGAACGTGGGCTGCATCCCCAAGAAGCTGATGCACCAGACAGCCCTGCTAGGGACTTCCATACAGGACGCCCGCAAGTTTGGCTGGGAGTTGCCGGAGGAGACGGGTAACAATTGGGTTGGCGTCTGGGTCAAACGTCAGCAGTTTAGGTTCCAATGTCCAATTTAGTCACTTGGAATGCATGCCCAACACTAGGGACGGGCATGAGTACTCGAACGGACGTCAAAACTCCATCTCTAACCATCGATAACAAAAACATTTTAAGTACTGTAAAACTATTTGGTGGAGTGTGCTTTGTGGCTTGAAGACAACGGCTGTGTTCCAATACTCATACTAACTGTACTATTTGTAACAAATTGAGTACATAGCATGCTTATTGGTCATAGTATGGATATAGTCAGTATGACAAAAGTTCCCGGAGATCGTACTACAGTCACCAAAATACCAAATATACAAGCAGTGGACACTATTTCCGTGCGTCACAACGTTTTCAGATTTGAATTAAATGGCGGAAAATATGCAGCCGAAGTCCAACGAGAGTTGATGCATATCCACTGCTTTAACTGATCATTACAAATGTTAAAATGTTGAGCAATGTAATAGATTTTGTTTTGTAACCATGAAAAACATGTATTTCAACGCTCCAAACTAAGCCCCGTTTCATATGATCAGCTTTTGAGAAGAACTATTCCAGACGCGAATTACTTTGCACGGGCAACTTTTTCATTTAGAAGAATATTTGGTTCTATTTTATTCTGCTATATTTAATGTATTTTGCTATTAACAGCTGCTGAGGGGAGGATGTAATGAAATGGCATCAAACGCATGAAACCCATTTCATACCATTTTTTTTATTTTACCTTTATTTAATCAGGCAAGTCAGTTTAGAACAAATTCTTATTTTCAATGACTGCCTAGGAACAGTGGGGGCAGAACGACAGATTTGTACCTTGTCAGCTCGGGGGTTTGAACTTGCAACCTTCCGGTTACAAGTCCAATGCTCTAACAACTAGGATACCCTGCCGCCCCACATTCCGCTCCAGCCATCACCACAAGCCTGTCCTCTAAGGTGCCATCAACCTCCTGTGTTGCTATGTAATAGGTTTGTCTTGACAGTGATAAGGGCTCGGAAAACACGTGTCTTATCTGCTAAATTAACAAAACAAGGCTATGCCATTGCTCAGCCATAGTCTTCAAGGAAGTGCCACTGCCTTTTTACTGCCTTTTTGAAGATTGTGTTCCATAATATAACCAGTTGATATTACGGTTTCAGTAAATGAAACTTAAAATGGCACTTGCCTTTTTATTGACTCAATATACAGTATGAGGCAATTAAGGTTTGTAATCTCTAATGGTTATGATAAATTAGGCATTGTTGTGTACTGTTGGCATAGATACATTCCCAAATGGTTTTTCTTCCAGTCAGGTCTTCCCTTTGTTCTAAAGTAGATTTATTTTTTCTCCCCCCGTCCCGAGTACTCTGGAAAATATTTTTATAATGTGAGTACTCGGAACAGTCAAATGCCCATCTCTACCCAACACAACCAAAGTAGTAAGGGTATTGGGAACAGAGCCACGGCCAGTACTAGGAATGAAACATGTGAAGGCATAAGTCACTTTCTGATTTAAAAACATTCTTGTTTAAGCCCTCTTCATGAGCCTGCGGTAACTGACATTTCCGTGACCTTAAATGTTACATTTTCAGTGGCTTTTTCAGTAATGGTAGTAAAGAACTTAAGACTTGTTTGTGTGGTCATTGTTGACTTTAATTTTCATCTGGTTCTTAGTGAAGCACAACTGGGAGACAATGAAGACTGCGGTGAACAACTACATTGGCTCGTTGAACTGGGGCTACCGGGTGGCGCTGCGCGACAAGAACGTCAACTACATCAACTCCTACGCTGAGTTCATTGAGTCGCACAAAATCAAGGTGGGTCGGGCCTTTGTGAGTTTACAAGCAGATCTTTGACAACAGTTGTTAATGAATTGACTACCTTTCATTTTCATACGAAATTGACTCTTCCATTCTCATACTGAAGTTACTGCCTTCAATTTGACCCATTTTAGAAGGTAGTCAATTCGGTATGAAAATGGATGTGAACTTTTTAGATGCAAAGCACATGATCTATTCTGAAACTGGATAGTAACTTGCTTCATGTTAGTTCCTTGGCTTAACCGAATCAAACAAATCCCAAAGATATTTAATGGCTCTGTACAAACACACAGCACTTGGTAAAGCAGCTATTGTCTCCCATGGGAGGTTCTAAACTGCACACCCTTGACTTGACGCATTGATTCTTGTTAACCACACTCAACAGATGAGATGAGTCTAGGTGTTGATTTTAATGGAAATGGTTTTGTGTGTACGAGAGAAATAAATCTGTGAAGAATGTTTAACACCGTACTTACCCACTCCACCTACCAGGCGACCAACAAGCGAGGGAAGGAGACCTTCCATACGGCCGCAAAGTTTATCCTGGCGACAGGCGAGAGGCCGCGTTACCTGAGCATCCCCGGAGACAAAGAGTACTGCATCACCAGGTGAGACCCTTCTCTCACAGCACACCGCAGGCATTATTTAACCCACAATCCATTTAGACTGCCGTCCAGCCAGGGGAAAGCCCTCATCACCACAATAGAGACAAATACACTGCAGGGTTGTATTCAGTAGTGCACACTGTGGCGAAACCTTTTGCAACGGAAATGGAAAAACAAAGTATTTGTAATTGGACAAGATCAGGTAATCCCTCCCTGTTTGGATGTGTCCTTCCGTTTGGAGCCTAGTGAATATGACCCAGCTCTAGCAAGACTGTACAGGTTAAAGCATTTGTCTGTAATGCTGACTGTGTGTGTGTGTGTACACAGTTGAAGTCGGAAGTTTACATACACCTGTCTTAGGTCAGTTAGGATCACCACTTTATTTTAAGAATGTGAAATGTCAGAATAATAGTAGAGAATTATTTATTTCAGCTTTTATTTCTTTATCACATTCCCAGTGGGTCAGAAGTTTTACATACACTCAATTAGTATTTGGTAGCATTGCCTTTTAAATTGTTGAACTTGGGTCAAACGTTTCAGGTAGCCTTCCACAAGCTTCCCACAATAAGTTGGGTGAATTTTGGCCCATTCCTCCTGACAGAGCTGGTGTAACTGAGTCAGGTTTGTAGTAGGGCTCCTTGCTCACACATGCTTTTTCAGTTCTCCCCACACATTTTATATACGATTGAGGTCAGGGCTTTGTGATGGCCACTCCAATACCTTGATTTTGTTGTCCTTAAGCCATTTTGCCACAACTTTGGAAGTATGATTGGCGTCATTGTCCGTTTGGAAGACCCATTTGCAAACAAGCTTTAACTTTCTGACTGATGTCTTGAGATGTTGCTTCAATATATCCACATAATTTTCCTGCCTCATGACGCCATCTATTTTGTGAAGTCCCCCAGTCCCTCCTACATCAAAGCACCCCCACAACATGATGCTGCCACTCCCGTGCTTCACGGTTGGGATGGTGTTTTTTTCTCCCTTTTTCCTCCAAACATAAAGATGGTTATTATGGCCAAACAGTTCTAATTTTGTTTCATCAGACCAGAGGACATTTCTCCAAAAAGTACTATCTTTGTCCCCATGTTCAGTTGCAAACGGTAGTCTGGCTTTTTTATGGTGGTTTTGGAGCAGTGGCTTCCTCCTTGCTGAGCGGCCTTTCAGGTTATTTTAATATAGGACTCGTTTTACTGTGGATATAGATACTTTTGTACCCGTTTCCTCCAGCATCTTCACAAGGTCCTTTGCTGTTCTGGGATTGTTCTAGGAGACGGAACTTCTTCCTGAGCGGTATAATGGCTTCATGGTCCCATGGTATTTATACTTGCGTAGTATTGTTTGTACAGATGAACGTGGTACCTTCAGGCATTTGGAAATTGCTCCCAAGGATGAACCAGACTTGTGGAGGTCTATAATGTTTTTTTTCTGAGGTATTGGCTGATTTCTTTTGATTTTCCCATGATATCAAGAAAAGAGGCACTGAGTTTGAGGTAGGCCTTGAAATACATCCACAGGTACACCTCCAATTGAACCAACCTCTAATTGAATCAGAACCTTCTAAAGCCATGACATCATTTTATGGACTTTTCCAAGCTGTTTAAAGGCACAGTCAGCTTAGTGTATGTAAACTTCTGACCCACTGGAATTGTGATAGTGAAATAATATGTCTGTAAACAATTGCTAGAAAAATTACTTGTGTCATGCACAAAGTAGATGTCATAACCGACTTGCCAAAACTATAGATTATTAGCAAGAAATTTGTGAAGTGGTTGAAAAACGAGCTCCAACCTAAGTGTATGTAAACTTCCCACTTCAACTATATATATATATATATGCGACCATACTCACTCACTTTTCTAATTTCCACCACATTAAGCCTTGTATCTCAGCGTACTCATTTAGTAAGGCTATAATCTCCCACTGGTCTAATCACAGGATTTCCAGATTACCCTCTGCTGCTGTAGACTGGTGTGTTGTCGTAGGAACAGACACTGATAGAACCTGCTTTACAGTGCCTTGCGAAAGTATTCGGCCCCCTTGAACTTTGCGACCTTTTGCCACATTTCAGGCTTCAAACATAAAGATATAAAACTGTATTTTTTTGTGAAGAATCAACAAGTGGGACACAATCATGAAGTGGAACGACATTTATTGGATATTTCAAACTTTTTTAACAAATCAAAAACTGAAAAATTGGGCGTGCAAAATTATTCAGCCCCCTTAAGTTAATACTTTGTAGCGCCACCTTTTGCTGCGATTACAGCTGTAAGTCGCTTGGGGTATGTCTCTATCAGTTTTGCACATCGAGAGACTGAAATTTTTTCCCATTCCTCCTTGCAAAACAGCTCGAGCTCAGTGAGGTTGGATGGAGAGCATTTGTGAACAGCAGTTTTCAGTTCTTTCCACAGATTCTCGATTGGATTCAGGTCTGGACTTTGACTTGGCCATTCTAACAACTGGATATGTTTATTTTTTAACCATTCCATTGTAGATTTTGCTTTCTGTTTTGGATCATTGTCTTGTTGGAAGAAAAATCTCCGTCCCAGTCTCAGGTCTTTTGCAGACTCCATCAGGTTTTCTTCCAGAATGGTCCTATATTTGGCTCTATCCATCTTCCCATCAATTTTAACCATCTTCCCTGTCCCTGCTGAAGAAAAGCAGGCCCAAACCATGATGCTGCCACCACCATGTTTGACAGTGGGGATGGTGTGTTCAGGGTGATGAGCTGTGTTGCTTTTACGCCAAACATAACGTTTTGCATTGTTGCCAAAAAGTTCAATTTTGGTTTCATCTGACCAGAGCACCTTCTTCCACATGTTTGTTGTGTCTCCCAGGTGGCTTGTGGCAAACTTTAAACGCCACTTTTTATGGATATCTTTAAGAAATGGCTTTCTTCTTGCCACTCTTCCATAAAGGCCAGATTTGTGCAATATACGACTGATTGTTGTCCTATGGACAGAGTCTCCCACCTCAGCTGTAGATCTCTGCAGTTCACCCAGAGTGATCATGGGCCTCTTGGCTGCATCTCTGATCAGTCTTCTCCTTGTATGAGCTGAAAGTTTAGAGGGATGGCCAGATCTTGGTAGATTTGCAGTGGTCTGATACTCCTTCCATTTCAATATTATCGCTTGCACAGTGCTCCTTGGGATGTTTAAAGCTTGGGAAATCTTTTTGTATCCAAATCCGGCTTTAAACTTCTTCACAACAGTATCTCGGACCTGCCTGGTGTGTTCCTTGTTCTTCATGATGCTCTCTGTGCTTTTAACGGACCTCTGAGACTATCACAGTGCAGGTGCATTTATATGGAGACTTGATTACACACAGGTGGATTGTATTTATCATCATTAGTCATTTAGGTCAACATTGGATCATTCAGAGATCCTCACTGAACTTCTGGAGAGAGTTTGCTGCACTGAAAGTAAAGGGGCTGAATCATTTTGCACGCCCAATTTTTCAGTTTTTGATTTGTTAAAGTTTGAAATGTCCAATAAATGTCGTTCCACTTCATGATTGTGTCCCACTTGTTGTTGATTCTTCACAAAAAAATACAGTTTTATATCTTTATGTTTGACGCCTGAAATGTGGCAAAAGGTCGCAAAGTTCAAGGGGGCCGAATACTTTCGCAAGGCACTGTAAATGGTACGGAGATGGCTGTCTAATGGTTTTATTGTGACCTATGGGTGTCAGTGGCATCAACAACAAAAATCTTGGTTGACCAAGAGGTGTCAAAAGAACAGATAAATCTATTGGTTGACATTTTTAAACGTGTATTTTTCTGCATATAAACACATCCGATGTGCTTTAATCAAATTAACTATCTGCACTGACCTTGTCTGATGCTGTAAGCTGTTTTGATGAAATTAAGACACATGACTAGAGGGAATGGCCTGGCTCCGACTTGTTGTGTTAAAAAGAAAATGACAAAGTGACTGACTAGCACCTGTTGTCTCCCTTTCCTCCCTGCTGCAGCAACCACCACAGAACATTAACAGTTTATCGCACGGTCTGTGTTGCTGAAGCTGCAACATAATAAAAAAGAAAATACAATTATTAGTCACGTGCCGAAAACAACAGGTAGACCTTACAGTGAAATGCTTACTTTACGAGCCCCTAATCAACAGTGCAATTAAAAAAAATTAAAAAATATGCATTAGAATGAGAATTAAAAGTAACAAGTAATTAAAGAAGAGCAGTGAAATAACAATAGTGAGACTATATATCAAATCAAATTTTATTTGTCACATACACATGGTTAGCAGATGTTAATGCGAGTGTAGCGAAATGCTTGGTAGCGAAATGCAGGGGGTACCGGTACAGAGTCGATGTGCGGTACAGAATCGATGTGCGGGGGCACCGGTTAGTTGAGGTAATATGTACATGTAGGGAGAGTTATTAAATAAAGTGACTGCATAGATGATCAGAGTAGCAGTGGTGTAAAAGAAGGGGGGGGGGGGGGTGTAAATAGTCTGGGTAGCCATTTGATTAGGTGTTCAGGAGTCTTATGGCTTGGGGGTAGAAGCTGTTTAGAAGCCTCTTGGACCTAGACTTGACTCTCCGGGTACCGCTTGCTGTGCTATAGCAGAGAGAACAGTCTATATGACTTGGTTGGCTGGAGTCTTTGACAATTTTTAGAGCCTTCCTCTGACACCGCCTGGTATAGAGGTCCTGGATGGCAGGAAGCCTGGCCCCAGGGATGTACTGGGCCGTTCACACTATCCTCTGTAGTGCCTTGCAGTTGGAGGCCAAGCAGTTGCCATACCAGGCAGTGATGTAACCATTCAGGATGCTCTCGATGGTGCAGCTGTAAAACCTTTTGAGGATCTGAGGACCCATGCCATATCTTTTCAGTCTCCCGAGGGGAAATGGGTTTTGTCGTGCCCTCTTAACGACTATCTTGGTGTGCTCGGGCCATGTTAGTTTGTTAGTGATGTGGAAACCAAGGAACTTGACGTTCTCAACCTGCTCCACTGCAGGCCCGTCGATGTGAATGGGGGTGTGCTCTGTCCTCTTTTTCCTGTAGTCCACAAGCATCTCCCTGTAGGCTCTTGTCGGTGATCAGGCCTACCACTGTTGTGTCATCTGTAAACTTAATGATGGTGTTGGATTAGTGCCTGGCCGTGCAGTCATGCATGAACAGGGAGTACAGGAGGGGACTGAGCACGCACCCCTGAGGGGCCCCTATTTTGAGGATCAGAGTGGCGGATGTGTTACCACCTGGGGGCGGCCCGTCAGGAAGTCAGTTGCAGAGGGAGGTGTTTAGTCCCAGGGTCCTTAGCTTAGTGATGATTTTCGAGGGCACTATGGTGTTGAACGCTGAGCTGTAGTCAATGAATAGTTTTCTCACATAGGTGTTCCTTTTGTCCAGGTGGGAAAAGGCAGTGTGGAGTGCGAGTGAGATTGCATCATCTGTTGGGGCGGTATGCAAATTGTCTAGGGTTTCTGAGATAATAGTGAAGCACTTCATGACTACAGACGTGAGTGCTACGGGTCGGTAGTCATTTAGGCAGGTACCTTAGTGTTCTTGGGCACAGGCACTATGGTGGTCTTCTTGAAACATGTTTGTATTAGACTCAGACAGGTAGAGGTTGAAAATGTCAGTGAAGACACTTGCCAGTTGGTCAGCGCATGCTCGCAGTATACATCCTGGTAATCCATCTGGCCCTGCGGCCTTGTGAATGTTGACCTGTTTAAAGATCTTACTCACATTGGCTGCGGAGAGTGTGATCACACTTCCGGAACAGCCATTTCTGACTGAAAATTTGTTACCAAAATCAGCAAAACCTTTCTTATTCCCTCAACACTTGTTCTCTTTACGTGACACGTATGCGTCGCATGCACGTGACCAATAGGGCCTGACTTATATAGCATGTCATAATTACATCAATAAATTGGTTATTACAAACCCTTAACACTAACGTGTGACAGCAAAATGGAGAGGACGTGACAAACTCGAAACGGGGGAATGTTTACTGGTTGCTCATGAGGTAAAGAGGAAGTTAGATGTGTGGAATAAATTTGACGAATTGTGGAAAATACTTGAGATCAAGAAAAAGGTAAGGAGCCAGCACTGTGTGCATATTATGTCTCTGCCAAACAGGTTCATGTTTTTCTGACAGCGACCGCTTTCCAACGTGGGAGAAGGCGCATTTGTTAAAAAATAATATAATTTATTTGTGTTGTATAATATAACATATACAATTTCAATAGCGCGTCTTAGTGATGGACTGTGCCATCCCCATGTCCTCCGCAATGGATTAGTCCATTCAGACAGGTGCCAATCAGGCAGGTGTCTTATACACCATGATTCTTTTCTTTTTTTTTTTTGCTACTGCTCGACTAAAGAAATCTTGGTCGACCAACAGCCTGTCGACCAAACAATCGACCAGTTGACTAAATGGGGTCAGCCCTAATTGTGACTGAATAACTAAATTCTCAGATTACATACTTATCTACTGGTCTCATAAAGACCCCGGCTCATTTCAGACTACATAACCAGTCTTTCTGTGTATTGTTTGGGAGATTAACTGTTGACATTTTTAAGGATATAACTTTGTTTAGTGAATCAATCTGACATTCAAGTATTTCACATGCTTATTGCAGAAATAATGGGTTAATTTTGGCATTGATACATCTAAGAGCTTTATGGTTTTAACGGAGGTGCACTCTACTCTGGTTGCTCTTCCTGTGTGTGTCCATCCTTTTTACGCAGCGACGACCTGTTCTCTCTGCCCCACTGCCCTGGCAAGACCCTGGTGATCGGGGCGTCCTACGTGGCGCTGGAGTGCGGGGGTTTTCTGGCGGGCCTGGGCCTGGATGTGACAGTCATGGTACGCTCCATCCTCCTGAGGGGCTTCGACCAGGAAATGGCCAACCGTGCCGGCAAGCACATGGAGGAGCATGGCGTAAAGTTCCTCCGGAAGTACGTCCCCGTCAAGGTGCGTCAACGTGACTTATCTACTACCAGACCTGGGTTAAAATCTTTTTTGAAATCTTTCGTTTAGCTTTTGGCTGCCTGAAATGCCAGGTGGGTAGTAGATATTGGTTCCATTGCAACAGGTAAACTCAATGAAGTACAGCTCGTATTTAAAATAATTTAAAATTGTGTTTAAACCCAGATCTGTGTACAAGAACCTTGTCTTTCCTCAGCTGTAATGGCTTGGACATGCCTGGTACTAAATTGCTCTGTCATCAGGGAAGTTGCGTAATATTTTGCTCTCTATCTAAAGGGTTGTCATCAGTTTAAGTCTAACTTTGATGGCTGTTAGCCTGTATGGGCAAACTGAATGAAAAACCACTTGCTCTTTCAGAAAAAGATGCCTTCAATTCACCTGGCCCTGGCCATTGTAGCATTAAAGACATTTTGTAACTAGATATAAAAGAAAGTGTGTGTGTGCACACGCCAGGTGGAGGAGCTGGAGGCAGGTACTCCTGGGAGGCTGAAGGTGACAGCCAAGAGCACGGAGGGAGACGAGACCATCGAGGGAGAGTACAACACTGTACGTAGCCATCACCGTAATGCTCAATATCCGATATAGATTAGGAGTCCCAAAGTAAATCTAGCACTTATGACTGAAACTAAGAGTTAAATCTGAAAATATACTACTTAAACATGTTGCATTAGGAATTAACTCTGCAGGGTTGTCCATCTTAGAGCATTTGTTAAAACAAAAAAAATGTTTTGTCAGTTAAATTGAATAATTCCTGCTTTGTTTTAATGACATGCTGGAGAAATGTCCTGTTAACCAGGTGACTTCCTTCTCCTCACTCAGGTGTTGATAGCCGTGGGGCGCGACGCCTGTACAGGAAAGATCGGCCTGGATCAAGCCGGGGTCAAAGTCAACCCCAAGTAAGTTTCCTTCCTTTTATTTTCTCTCCCTTAGTTCATTCATCCACCGATTCGCACTTGCAGCCGTCACCAAGGAGATGTAGACAAGGTGCTGTGCCTGTACCTTTAAGACTCCAGTCATGGTGATTCAGCACTATTGCCACCCCTGAGAGAGAGGGGGGGGGGGAGAGAGAACTGGCACTGTTGGGATTTTTGTGCTTCATTAGTTTACTCCAATTAGGGGAGGGGTGGTAGGGTTAGGGGAAAATAATATAGGAAAATTTATTGAATTTCTATGTATGGGAATTGGAAATGGTGCATACAATTACATTGATAGAAGCCACAATCTATATGCAATATTAAAGCTGATCCACCCCCTAAAGAAATATAATAATAATACAAATTTGTTTTTGTGCTTTGTAATTAGAGAAACTCCCTTGTGCTTGGGTGGCAAATAGCCTAGCGGTTAAGAACGTTGGGCTACTAACTGAAAAGTCACTGGTTCAAATCCCTGAGCCAACTAGGTGAAACTCTCTGTCTGTGCCCATAAGCAAGGCACTTAACTCTAATTGCTCTGGTAAGTCACTCTGGATAAGAGCGTCTGCTAAATTACTAAAATGTCAAATGCTGTAACATTAGGACACAACGGTATCTTAAAAACCTTGGGCTGCTTCACAATCATGTAAACTGGATTGAGGATGATGTGTTTTTCATGTTCCTAACATGGTGTTTGGTTATGCCATAAAGTGCTTTAGGCCGTAGGGATAAGGCAATCGCCAGGTTTAGGAGTGACTGCACCTCGGAGTCAGCCATGTGACCCTAGCAGCATTTTAACACCGGGCTGACTGACACACGGCTAAAGGGCCACCGGAGTTGCACTACGTGTCGTTTACGGGGTTGCGCTACGTGTCGTGTACGGGGTTGCGCTACGTGTCGTTTACGGGGTTGCGCTACGTGTCGTTTACGGGGTTGCGCTACGTGTCGTTTACGGGGTTGCGCTACGTGTCGTGTACGGGGTTGCGCTACGTGTCGTGTACGGGGTTGCGCTACGTGTCGTGTACGGGGTTGCGCTACGTGTCGTGTACGGGGCTGCGCTACGTGTCGTGTACGGGGCTGCGCTACGTGTCGTGTACGGGGCTGCGCTACGTGTCGTGTACGGGGCTGCGCTACGTGTCGTGTACGGGGCTGCGCTACGTGTCGTGTACGGGGCTGCGCTACGTGTCGTTCACGGGGCTGCGCTACGTGTCGTGTAGGAGGGATTATTGACAAAAGCGAAATGTCTAATGAATAACAGAGAAATTACTCGTTTTTAATGTGACTTGAGAAGTTGTTCATTGTGGTATAGTATTCTCTTGTATAGACGCACACACACATTCTGTCCAAACACACTCTAGACCTGGTCGGAGTTGTTTTGCATGGTCAGATATCAGATTATGCAAATACAATGGCACACCGTTTTTTCCAGGATCAAAATGGGGTTTAGGTGGTGGGTGTGATGTCGCCATAGCCCACTAAAATGCTGTCGTTTTTAAAGCTAATTTTGCCATGGGGCTGAGAACTTTTGCATTTTTAAAGCTAACCTCATGCAATTCTACACATTTGCCATGGTTTGTCGTGTTCTTATAGTATCTGAATGAATTTCAGATTCTCCCTGACTGTTTCGTTGTATATTTTGGTGATTGTTGTTATTTTATTTAAAAAAAAATATGTCTCTACATGGGGATCTAAAATTAGTCAGATGGGAGTCGCCAGTCATGTTTCCCTCGCTAAGCTACCACTCTTTCTCCACCTTCCCCAGGAATGGTAAGATCCCGGTGAACGACGAGGAGCAGACCAACGTGCCGCACATCTACGCCATCGGAGACATCCTGGAGGGCAAGTGGGAGCTGACGCCCGTGGCTATCCAGGCTGGCAAGCTGCTGGCACGCCGTCTGTACGCTGGCGCCTCGCTCAAGGTAACTGTCAGACAGCAGGCCTTCAATTTACCCCCTAGGAGTTGCCATTTTCTATTGCTAGACCATAGCAGATTGACAGTGTGACCCTCCGGCAGTACTATCTCTGTGCCTCTGCTTTGAGGAGATTCGCTTGTTTCTTTCAGAAGAAAATATGGATGTTGGTGTTATGTGGTGGGGTCTTTGCGCCCCACCTAAAATGTGTAAACTAGAAGAAACCATGTACAGATTTTTCCCTAGCTTCTATCATACAGTAGGGTATTTTGCCTGGTGAACCTCTGATGTGACACCACCTGGTACAGACAGTAAATTGTTATTAATTGCGGTTGAATTCTGTGTGCAGTGTGACTACGTGAATGTTCCCACCACGGTGTTCACCCCTCTGGAGTATGGCGCCTGTGGGCTGTCTGAGGAAAAAGCTATGGAGCTGTACGGCCAAGACAACCTGGAGGTAGCTACTGATGCAACACATGCTCCACTTCCAGCCTAGTGGTAACCTGGCCAAAAATGAACACCCTGCCAAATATGTGTAGATTTTGGCATTTGAGTAAGAATGTCTAATTCACCATCCACGTTGGTCACACTCGGGACTCTACAATGGGAGTATTCCATAAAAATAGTCAAAAGTCAAGTATGGCGAAATGTGAGTTGTGATTTTATAGCAAAATAAATGCTGCAGTAGATGTTGTCGAAGTATTTCTGCCGTTTTGTTTCCTATTTGGTAATGCACAAAGAAATAAGAATCCTAACATTATAGCTATCCCTTTTCGTGCAGCAACACTGGCGGCTTGTGCGCGCAAGAAATATTTGTTTTTAGAAGCAATGTGCATTAGTTGGTCTAATTTACTGAAGTGTACTGAATTGAGACTTTCCTTGTTTCTTGGCCATTTATACTGAACAAAAAATATAAACACAACATGCAACAATTTCAAAGATCTTACTGACTTGTGTTTTGTGAAATCCATAGATTAGGGCCTAACTGGGCAGGGATGCAGCCATGGGTGGGCCTTGGAGGGCACAGGCCCACCCACTGGGGATCCAGGCCCAGCCAATCAATGAGTTTAACCCCACAAGGGCTTTATTACAGACATAGATACTCTGTTTCATCAGCTGTCCGGGTAGCTGGTTGCACGTTGTGAGGCTGGTTGGACAACTGCCAAATTCTCCAAAATTATATTGGAGGTGGCTTATGGTAGAGAAATAAATGAACATTCAATTATCTGGCACGCTCTCAACTTGAGAAGTGTGGCAAAACTGCACATTTAGTGGTTTACATTTTTTCGGCCCCAGCATAAGGTGCACCTGTGTAATGACCATGCTGTTTAATCAGTTTCTTGATATGCCAAACCTGTCAGGTGGATGGGTTCTCTTGGGAAAGGAGAAATGCTCACTAACACGGATGTCAACAAATTTGTGCCCAAAGCTTGAGAAATAAGCTTTGGAAGATTTGATGGGATCTTTTATTTCATCATGAAACGTGGGACCAACACTTTTACTTACTGCGTTTTTATATTTTTGTTCAGTATACATTATATACGCTACATTGTTTTTCAATGTTTGAGTTTGCTTCTACTGCTGGCAAAGAGACATCAATTGGCCCCTGCTATTGAGATTCCTCACAGGCACACATGACTATTGGCCCCGTTACCTAGGTAAGCTTAAAGGAGGAGCTGCGTTTTGGTCTCTGTGATATTTTGGTTAAAAGACGGGTCACATAAAATTTAGTTGAGCAATATACCACATTATCTTACTAGTAATACATTTCTTGTTTTAGAAAGATTACCAAGCATGTCAATCTTTAAAAAAGAATGTAAAACAAACAAACAAAAGTACGCTGATTGGTACTTTAGCCACATCACACACACTCGTAGCCCACTGGCACTGAATAATACATATTGGACCGATATCAACTGACATTTTGGCTCTGCTCACATATGCACCTTAGCTAGCATACCAGTTGAAATGTGGACACTGGAGCAAAGCCTTTGACACACCAGCTAAAATGGCTAGCTATTAGACAGTGGGAAACCAGAGTTCTGGTTCTGTGTTCACTTATGATTTCTACCATTTCTTTCTACTTTTCGAACTGATACTTAACAGACATTTTTTTCCCCTTATTAATAAAATGCATGTTATTCTTCCATTACGTTATGTGCATTTTAATGTCCTAAACTGTGTAGGTGTACCACAGTCTCTTCTGGCCTCTGGAGTTCACCGTCCCCAACAGGGACAACAACAAGTGCTACTCAAAGATCATCTGTAATAAATTGGACAATGTAAGAACACCTTCTTTCCAAACTTACCTGACTACCTGTTTTAATTCATAGATACAGCAATTATTGTCACCTATTTCGCCGTATAGAGTTCAGACTTTCTCACATTGAAAACAGAGGATGTCTGGGAGCCAGACAAATAAAAGTCATTGTAAATGAGAACTTGTTCTCAACTGGCCTACCTAGTTAAATAAATAAAACTGGGAACAAAAGGCTGCCAGCCTGACAATGCGAACCCATTGTCACTTGTTTCTGAAAGCTATTCTAGAATGTGAAATTCAACATGTTGAAGACGAACACAAGTTCCTCCATGCAGGTTCTGGCTAACATAACAAAATAGATCAAGTGTATCGGTAATGTACTATCAGACCCTGTAACACCCTTCTCTGTCTCCCTGCAGGACCGTGTGATCGGGTTCCATTACTTGGGGCCCAATGCGGGAGAGGTGACGCAGGGCTACGGCGTGGCCATGAAATGTGGCCTGACCAAAGAGCAGCTGGACAACACCGTTGGCATACACCCCACCTGCGCTGAGGTAAGACTGATCCCAGACCAGCTGCATTTTATATTTATATATATATATATATATATATATATATATATATATATATATATATATAGCAGGTATAGTAAGTCCCTCCACAGTGCAAAAAAGTGGTTTAACCCAGTGAGCCCCCAGGCCCATGTTTCCCAGGGTTAACAACATGCATTGTAGATTCATAATATTATATTGCATTGTGTTACACACTCTAAATTTATTTCACAGATTTCTTGGCCAAAGTCCGTTTAATCTTTTAGTACATTTTTTAAATAACAAAATATATATATATATATATATATATAGAGATCTGGCAGCAGACCCCTGCAGTACTTTGTCCGCGGACCCCACTTTGAGAACCCCTGTCATAGGTAACTAGGTAATGTTCAAGGCTAATGACATCAGTATTTTGTTGCAAGCGCACTCTCTATCCATCTCTATGGTTTGAGCTTGGCTCTGACCATTAAAAACAATTATTGCGAACGAGTCGTGCCACCTCGCTATGATGCAGATCTCAACAGTCTTTCTGCTTCTTCTTTTCTTCCAGATCTTCACCACCATGGAGGTGACCAAGAGCTCAGGCGGTGACATCACCCAGACGGGCTGCTGAGGTTAAACCCTGCTTGTTTAACGGGCTGTCCTGTTCTCCATCTTAGATCTCTCACCTCGTAGCTCTGCGCCAACCTGGCCCCCTCAAATTCTATACCCAAGACCAATCGCTTCTCAGGAAAAACCAATAAGGTGATCAGAAACGGGGGGGGGGGGGGGGGGAGTCTGAACGGATAAAACCACACATTTGGGAATAAGGGTGGGGAAACTGTGGGTCAGTATAATACTGTCTGAAAGATTGAGCCAATAAATGCTCTGAGGGGGCCTGTAGTGTGGACATAAAAGACATATGAGGTGATTAACTATCTATGGGACAGCCTGCTAGATAGCGGGGTTACTCTGCTGCTTTCACAATGCACCCTGTGTGTGTCTTCCTCAGAGGTGCACCACCCCTCTCTAGGAATGGGTGAGTGCTGTTTGACGTGCTGGCCCTTAACCCAATCACTGTGGTGGGCTAGAACTGATGTCCCTCTGTCCAAAGACACCAGGGGTGAACTGAACCCTTCGTCCAAACTTAAACACCCGCACACACACACACATACACACACATCTACACACACTTGCGTATAATGACTCCTGTAGTATGTTAACAGCTGAATGGATACAATAATTCTCTGATCCAGTGTGGTGGAAATGCCTGATCATTTTTACTCTGTGGAAGTTAACTACTATGTCCTAAGATGTTTATTTTCTTCTCTGGCAAGCCATCAACATTCCAGGCATTATTTCTCATCAGAAGTGTATATTGTCCGATATCTCAGAAATGGAAAATTGAAATCAAGTTTAATGTGGGGCAATGGATTTTTTAAATATCAGTATTTCTCATGGTGTCGAACTTGCCGTTTCTCCACATCGGGATCGTCAACTTTAGATTTAAAGGCAACTCCCAGTTCCAACTTCTACCAAAGTGTGAACCAAAAAGGTGCATGTAGGAGAAGTCAAAAGAAAGAACCTCTGAACCATCAGTCAAATCTCTGTCCTGCTTCAGAAAACACTGTTAGTAATTCCAATGACTGAATACATAAAACATGAATTGTAGTGATTTATTGTATATATTTGACACACGCACACACACTTTAAAAGTTTTCAGTGGATAATGAAATAAATGCTTATTTTGTATCAGTTTGATCTTGCTGTTTTGTTTGCCTCTGCGTTGTGTATGTAAAATGTATCCAATCTGGTAGAGGACAGTATTTAAGAGTTATTTTCTGCCTACTGTTGAGCAGTGACACCGGTCAAAATGTATTAATGACTGCTTTACTGGTATCACCGTTTTTCTAGATCACTTGATCACACTGATTAAAGTCTTGAAAGACAATGTCAACATGCAAACTATCGTCTTGACTCTTTTGTTTGTGTCAGTGAAATTTAAGATGTTACTTTTATTTTAGCTTCTATCATGAAACGACCTGTTCTGTGTGGTTGCCTAGTGGGTTTAGTGGTAATCTTGTGCATGCGAGAAGAGTATGTCCGGTTTACGGGAAAGTACCTAAAGAAATATCGGGTGTTTGGGCGTTCCTTAGTTTCCTGAGATAAGATCAGAGTTCATAACCGGGAATCGGGTGTGTGAAAAGTCTTATCAGTGTGCTTTGACGTTTCCTCCTTACTGGAAAGGACCAGCAATGTGGCTTCCACTCAGACCAGGTTTGTCCTGGCACAAACAGATCTGTGACTAGACTATATCAGCATTTCATTACTTGCATATCATAAACCATTAGGTGTATTGGGAGGGGGGAATTTGTATATAAACAGTTAAACTGAGGTATATCTTTAGGAAAACCAATATGCTGTTTGCTGAGAACTGTTTTTCAGTACAAGGTGGGTGTGTGGTTTTCATAGTGATGAGATTATTTTAATCCTCTTCATTCGTCGTCCACAGTCGATCAAACCACGTTGAAGTGGGCTCCCATTAATTTCCCTATATATCAGACAAGGATGTTTTGAAAAATGTATAATGGGGTATTTCCGTTCAGATTTGTGTATCAATTGCTATGGCCTATTCATCCAGTTAGTGGCGGTCATGATCAAAAGAGCCTGGACTGGTGTGAAGCTTTTGTTGGGTTTAGTGGTTCTGTCTTTCGCTTGGGTGTGTAAACGGTGTCACCTGCACATGCTGCCATGGCAACTCTGGACTATGAATTTTAATTAGCTTTATAGTCCCTCAGTTGAATTGAAAAGCAATCTACCGGAGATCTGATTAAATTATTTTCTCTGTTTATCATTGAGAGCTTTTCAAACAAACAGAGCTCCATCCCTGTTAATCAACGTGTTCCCAGAGTTTATTTAAGGTGGAGTAATTCATGTCAGTTTCTAGAAATCTGTGGCAACATACCTGAATAGTCCAAAGGGGTTGAATAAATTCGTAAGTAAACTTTTCTAGTCCTGTTCTATATTTTTGAGATTAGGGCCCATAATTATAAAGAACAAGGCCTTTTCCTCTCACTGAGAATGAGGTTGTCAAGGATTGCAAACATACTGTACAAAGACCCCAGAACCACTTAACATTTGGTCTCCTATCGATTGTCTCCCATACCTTTATGGTACAGAAGGAAATGTAGCCAAGGCGGGCTAGATAAAGTTTCTACTCCGCTAGCCAGCACCTCGTCTTAATAGGTGTGCGTTTCTTTTTCTTCTAGATCGGGCTAGATAAAGTGACCTCGAACTTTACGTGCTCTGTGATTGTTACCAGAAAACAGCCAACAACTTCTGTGACTCACAATGGCAAGTCATGTTATTCCTGCCTCACTGCAAATAATGACCCTAACCACCTCTGTTGTAATGGAGTCTTGTGTTGAAACATGTTTGACTATAAGTACAGGTTTTTGTTAATCTTAGACTCAAACAATCATCAGTCATTAACTTGATTACATTCAATGGACATATACAGTATGCTTAGTACTTTGCATTGAAAACTGAACAGGTAATGCCGTTTGGTTTATTACAAGTCAAACTAAATGTTTTTAGACTTCCTTGAGCTGTCACCGACTCATCCTGCATCAGTGACTCAGGAACTAAACTCAGCAAAAAAAGAAACGTCCCTTTTTCAGGACCCCGTCTGTCTTTCAAATATAATTAGTAAAAATCCAAATAACTTCATTGTAAAGGGTTTAAACACTGTTTCCAATGCTTGTTCAATGACCCATAAACAATTAATTAATGATCGTTCCACAGGTGCATGTTAAGACACTAACAGCTTACAAACGGTAGGCAATTAAGGTCACAGTTATGAAAACTTAGGACAGTAAAGAGGCCTTTCTACTGACTGAAAAACACCAAAAGAAAGATGCTCAGGGTCCCTGCTCATCTGTGTGAACATGCTTTAGGCATGCTGCAAGGAGGCATGAGGACTGCAGATGTGGCCAGGGCAATAAATTGCCATGTCTGTACTGTGAGATGCCTAAGACAGCGCTACAGGATGGACAGCTGATCGTCCTCGCAGTGGCAGACCACGTGAAACAACACCTGCACAGGATCAGTAAATCCGAACATCACACTTGCGGGACAGGTGCAGGATGGCAACAACTGCCTGAGTTAAACCAGGAACGCACAATCACTCCATCAGTGCACAGACTGTCCGCAATAGGCTGAGAAAGGCTGGACTGAGGGCTTGTAGGCCTGTTGTAAAACAGGTCCTCACCAGATATCACCGGCAACAACGTTGTCTATGGGCACAAACCCATCGTCGCTGGACCAGACAGGGTTGGCAAAAAGTGCTCTTCACTGATGAGTTACGGTTTTGTCTCACCAGGGGTGATGGTCAGATTCGCGTTTATCGTTGAAGGAATGAGCGTTACACAGAGGCCTCTGGAGCGGGAGCGGTTTGGAGGTGGAGGGTCCGTCATGGTCTGGTGCGGTGTGTCAGCATCATCGGACTGAGCTTGTTGTCATTGCAGGCAATCTCAACGCTGTGAGTTACAGGGAAGACAACACCTCCCTCATGTGGTACCCTTCCTTCAGGCTCATCCTGACATGAACCTCCAGCATGACAATGCCACCAGCCATACTGCTTGTTCTGTGCGTGATTTCCTGTAAGACAGGAATGTCAGTGTTCTGCTATGGCCAGCAAAGAGCCCGGATCTCAATCCCATTGAGCACATCTGGGACCTGTTGGATTGGAGGGTGAGGGCTAGGGCCATTCCCCCTAGAAATGTCTGGGAACTTGCAGGTGCCTTGGTGGATGAGTGGGGTAACATCTCACAGCAAAAACTAGCAAATCTGGTGCAGTCCATGAGGAGGAGACTTTTGATTTTGACACGCCCTTTGTTCAGGGACACATTATTCCATTTCTGTTAGTCACATGTCTGTGGAACTTTTTCAGTTTATGTCTCAGTTGTTGAATCTTGTTATGTTCATACACATATTTACACATGTTAGGTTTGCTGAAAACAAACGCAGTTGACAGCGAGAGGACATTTATTTTTTTGCTGAGTTTATATCTAGTATGAGTGGAGTGATAATTTCTTATTTCTGCGTAATGTACCTCTCCCTATGATTCTCTCTATGGTTCGAACAATGGCAGGGTGCGGGGTATGGACTCAAGTGTCCTCTGCTGGTGCTTTGAATGATCAAACTTGCTCATGAAAAGTCAAGGTGCTATATAGAGTGATGCATTTTATATAGGCCTAATAAAGATCTTACGAAGGCTTCCTTGAGTCTTTATAAGATGCATTTATACGCTAGTTTAAAAGAGCAATATTCATAAATCGCTCTGCCATTTCCTGGTTGATCAAATTCCAATAGTTTGCCTAATTTCAGTTTGTGACAAAACAAGCAATGCGTAGAGAATCATTTTGCAAAACCGCTGTGAAATGTCTTTTCAGGAACCAAAAATATTTTCATTTGTTTGAAGCTGTTGTACAAAGCCGGGAATCATAGAAATAGCGCAGATCTACTGATTTCTTTAGACTTGCATTCAATGAGTGACAGATCTATAATTCCGATGTCTAAGTTAATTTGGTTGGGTGGCCCAAAAAGTTACACATTACAGCTTTAAAGTGGGACCATTCTACCGACCATTCTATGCGCGCGTTAGATGACTAATAGCAGATAAGTACAGATGTAAAAGGAGTAACAATTCAGTTCAAACTTGGAAGTATGAACAAGGAGAATCATTGTTTCTCCTCTTGTTTTCTGTATGTCTTCTGTCATCTCAACATTTCACTGTTTTATCATTGTTGTCCAGTAGGGGACAGCACAGTTTCACTAGTCCCTGGTGTCCACGAAGAGCTGAACAATTCTTTGCATAAAGACCAAACCATCCCCATATTTGTAATCCTACTGAGTTTGTTTTTATTTACCTATTTTATGTGGAGCCATTCACTCAGTTTGTTGTACTGTCTGGGAACATATTACCCATAAACAAATGGACCCTTCACCTCATCTGGACAAAAATGTGTTTGCAATGAATCCTGGGACAGAGTGTCATTCTTTAGAGGAGGAGGGATGGCTTGATGGAGGAGGAGGAGGTGGGGAGGGAAGAAGGGAGGGGAGAGAGTGAGCTCTTATGTCCCGACAATATCACAAGGGTGCTCAGCCTCAGATCTGTGTCAAGCACAGAGCGAGAGACCATGCCAGGGAGCGCGCTCTCTCTCTGGGTCTTTCTCTCTCTCTGTGTGTGTGTGTGTCACTTTGCTGTAATTTTCTCCTTTGCCCTACTATTGCCACAGCAGATGCTGTCCTTCTTGTCATTTGAGTGACAGTTACACCTTACCATCATGGCCTTCGTTTTCAAATACAAGCTTGCAGGGTTATAGGGATGATTGGGCCATACGTGAAATGTCTATGGACAAAGAGAGAGTGCAATGCATGCTTTGGCTTAGTTAAACTAGCCACTGCTACCAACTGCTAAAATTACAATTTTGTAACCAAAGGCCAGTGCTAGTCAATGTCCCCCAATTAGCAAACTCATATTTCATGCCCAAATCCTCTCTAAAAGGGATGTTGTAGGTGACTTTGAGATGATCACTAAAATACTGCTTGCTCTGCAGTAAAGATGGCAAAAACAGTATTAATGATTGACGTCTTTTTTTCTCTGTGTATCTGAAACTGGTTTGCAGTTGTCTTTTTTCCTCGTCCCTGCTCTCCCGTCGCTTCCAGTTCTCTGACAGATGTGGTCTGACACAGCAGAATGAAGCACTGACAATAAGTATTACGGTGGAATGCAGACACTGCCCTGGCTTGCTAGTCTATCATGCCAATACCCAAAACAATGTTAGAGATTTACATTCTCAAGAACAAAAATGTCAAATATCGAAGCCACTTATCATTTTTTTTGTCTCTCTTGTGTTATGTAACAGGTCGACTTTAGAGGCAGGTCAAAGGTAAAAGATATGTTAGAAACGTTTGTATGCTCCAACTATGTGATGTTTAGTGTCTATAACAGTCAAATCATTGAAATTCTGTGAGGGAAAGCTACACGAAGGGTAGTCTAAATGAACAAGCGCATTACTTTTTAAAGCACATACTGTACAGTATGGTGTGGTTTTGCTTTTATTTCATAAGTCTTGTTTAGTTTTAAATAGCCAAACAGATTATTGATTGTGGAGCGAGAACAGTTTACAGTTTTTTGAGAATCTATCATGGCTTCATTACTTTGTCCTCCCACCAACCATGTTTATTGGTTAAGAAATGTAACCTTGTATTTAATAATCTCTCCCATTACAATTACACTTTCCCTTAAGTTCCTCACAGCAGTGTTTTCCCAAATGTCCATCATAATTTGCAAATAAATTCATAAAATATCCTACAATGTGATTTTCTGGATTTTTTTCTCATTTTGTCTGTCATAGTTGAAGTGTACCTATGATGAAAATTACAGGCCTCTCTCATCTTTTTAAGTGGGAGAACTTGCACAATTGGTAGCTGACTAAATACTTTTTTGCCCCACTGTATATAGCCTCGTTACTGTTATTTTATTGTTGCTCTTTAATCATTTGTTATTTTTATTTTTTTACTTCAGTTTATTTAGTAAATACTTTCTTGACCTGTAAGTAAGCATTTCACTGTAAGGTGTACACGTGTTGTATTCGGCACATGTGACATAACATTTGATTTGAAATATCACTGTAGTAGTGAACGGTGGTGTATGGCCCAGAACTGATTTTTACCTGCGTATATGTAACAATGTCTACACTGTAATTACCCTACTTGCTTATGTAGCTTGCGTGCAATAGGTGCTAGATCATTAGTATCTAGTTGCAGAAAAAATAAACCCAGGCCTATTCCAATATCACTGTAGTCATTCATTTTATACCAGGAATTAATTTGCATTGGTTCACTGAATATACATCATATTTCTTTCCCAATTTCACCAACTAAACTCTTGTGGGTGTATGTATATTGAACAAAAATATAAAATGCAACAATTTAAAAGATTTTACTGAGTTACAGTTCATATAAGAAAATCAGTCCATTTATATAAATTCATTAGGCCCTAATCTATGGATTTCACATGACTTGGCAGGGGTGCACCCAATCTGAATTAATTTCCCCCCACAAAATGGCTTTATGGATTTGGATTTGTTATTTCTGCTCATGTTGCTATATTTTTGTTCAGTATAGCATATGATTCACCCCATGCCACGTGCCAGCCATGTTTCTGGAAAGTAAAGAGTTAACAAAAAACCAAACGTTTGGAAAGAAGCTTCAACGGGCATATAAAACCCTTCATCATAAAAATACATTTGTGTTTTTCCCCTGGCCAGTTGTGTCTGCAACTCATTATTTGCTGGCTTCACACACCATAAAGTGTCGCTCCTTTTGTGGTTGAACAGTTGCAACTTTTCAACAGCGCAGAACATGCGTGGATGTACATCAACATGACGAATTGCACAAGTAACAACCAGCAATTTTATTTGAAGAAGAGGCTGTTCTATATGTACCCGGGCAATGTTCTCGAATGTCCAAATCCCTAACATTACTTGAGCGTGGAACGGTCATTTTTTTCGCATGAATTACAAACGGATTTGGGTCGGTTTTGTCGTTCCTTAAGATTCAGGATGAGAAAACCCAAAGTTAATCGGATGGTTCTTGCGATGTGCTTGGGGTGTTTTATAATGGTTATATTCTATTTTCAGAGCAACTTGAAACCAGGTGAGTCGAATACCCTGCACGAGCGTTTTATATTTCGACGTTAATAAGGGTTCATAGTTTCACCATGTGTTGTGCATACAGAGTAACTTTTGAACATACAGTATGTATATTTAAAGCTCTCAAATGGCATGCCCTACATTGGGATCTTTTCTTCTTCTTCTTCGTATTAATAAGTATCCTTATTGTACAGTAATAGGCACTCAATATTTGCTGCTCATGAATGATTCCGAACCAAATGTACTGAGCTTGAGCAATGTTTACTAAAACAAATGTTGCCGTAAGAGAGTAAAGGTTGGTAGAATCGTATTCAAAATGATTCAAATCTGTCTGTCATGGCTGCCAAAGGTGCTACCACCAAGTATTTATCAGGCAGCTCTTTTTACATTTTTAAATTAAATGATACATTTATAAATATATAAAGCCTAGTGGAACTAGCGTTGGATTAGTAACCGAAAGGTTGCAGGATCGAATCCCCGAGCTGACAAGGTACAAATCTGTCGTTCTGCCCCTGAACAAGGCAGTTAACCCACTGTTCCTAGGCCGTCATTGAAAATAAGAATTTGTTCTTAACTGACTTTCCTAGTTAAAGGTCCACTATGCAGAAATTGCTACACCATTTCTTGGTTGCAAAAATTCTAAGTTCGCCTAATTTCAGTTTGTGACAAAACAAGTGAATATAGAGTAGGGAATCATTGTACCATCTAAACCGCTGTAAAATACATTTTCCATAACTAAAAATATATATTTTTTCAGCTCTGTGAAGCTGGTGTGTAAAATCAGAAGTAAAAGGCTTAAAAACAAAACATAAGAACAGGAAGCATAGAAATTAGGCACATAGAACAGATGTACAGTGTCTTAGACTTGCTTTCAATGAGATGGACAGATCTATAAATTATATTTATATGTGAATTTGGTCGGGTCGCTCAAAAACGTACATATTGCAGCTTTGTGTTTAAATCTAGTGATAATGGAGAAATGTTGTAATTAGATCTTGTTTGTGCAAATACAAAATTCCTTTCAAATCCATAACATTATGCATTGTCTGCCTGTTATCTTCAATATGTTTCACAATATTGTTCAGTACATGTCATTTTATTGGTATACTAAGCATATAAAATGTAAACACATTAATTTACATGCTTTCTAATATTTTATATTTTGACAGAAAAGTATAATTGTATTATTTGAAGTTTGTCCTCATTTACTAGGCCTACATGAAGCAGACATAATGTAAATGAATGTGTCATATTTGAGATGATTTAAAGCAAATTCCGATACAACATTTGTTTACTCTAATTGGGCAACTCAGCCGGCTGGTTGAGATGTTTGCGATGCATTATTTATCAAAGTTTACATCATGCAAACAAAAAGTCTTAATTTATGACCTATACTGAGGCTAAATACACACTTTACAGAAAAAATATTTGTCAGATATTTTTTTTCTTGGTGTGCCAAATAGAAACTGTATACCAATTTACTTAGTAATTTGACTAAAGTGAGAAAGTTGGTCATTTTGCAGACTTGGCCTACACCACACTACAGATATAAAGACATCTTCCAATGCCTTGCTGTTACTGAGTAAACCACAGAGATGGTGTGTTTACAGTGTGTGTTATTGTTGTATTGCGTCTCCACCCCACTCTTAACAGCTTTCATTAAAGTTTTACCTCCTGGCAAAACCTGTCTCCATTTCCCTCTGGGATGTGGACCAGAATGGAGGAAAACTTTGATTACCAGTCTGATTGGTTCAGTGTTTCCTCTGCGATGTGGAATAATGTGGTGAGAGTTTCCAGCTGTTGCTGCATTTATTTTACTGCGAGGCCTATCCCACTTTGGTCCTTCTTTGCCAATACAATTGCCATATTCAGACATGCCCAGCCATACTGAGACCAAGTAAGCCTAAAAGAGTACATTTTGGGGCTTTTTATCAAACGTTCCTTCCATTCTACTAGCAATCGTGTAATCTTTGGAGAATACAATCGATTACCTACCAACAGGACATTCAAAACTGTAATATCTTGTGCTTCACGGAGTCGTGGCTGAACGACGACACTATCAACATACAGCTGGCTGGTTATACGCTGTTATCCGCCATAAGCAAAGAAGAAAACGCTCACTCAGAGGCGGCGCTCCTAGTAGGATGCAGGGAAACATAAATCGGTTTTACCAAATTTCTATCAGCATGTTAAATGTGCAATCAGAGGGAGAAAAAAATCTGGACAACCTTTACTCCACACACAGACGCATACAAAGCTCTCCCTCGCACTCCATTTGGCAAATCTGACCATAATTCTATCCTCCTGACTCCTGTTTACAAGCAAAAATGAAAGCAGGAAGCACCAGTGACTAGATCAATAAAAAAGTGGTCAGATGAAGCAGACACTAAGCTACAGGTCTGTTTTGCTAGCACAGACTGGAATATGTTCCGGGATTCCTCCGATGGCATTGAGGAGTACACCACATCAGTCATTGGCTTCATCAATAAGTGCATTGATGACGTTGTCCCCACAGTGACCGTACGTGCATACCCCAACCAGAAGCCATGGATCCGCACTGAGCTAAAGGCTAGAGCTGCTGCTTTCAAGGAGCTGGACTCTAACCTGGAAGCTTATAAGAAATCCCGCTATGCCCTCCGACGAACCATCAAACAGGCAAAGCGCCAATACAGAACTAAGATCGAATCGTACTACACCGGCTCTGACGCTCGTCGGATTTGGCAGGGCTTGCAAACTATTACAGACTACAAAGGGAAGCACAGCCGAGAGCTGCCCAGTGACACGAGCCTACCAGACGAGCTAAACTACTTCTATCATCACTTCGATGCAAATAACACTGAAACATGCATGAGAGCACCAGCTGTTCCGGAAGACTGTGTGATCATGCTCTATGCAGACTTTTAAACAGGTCAACATTCACAAGGCCGCAGGGCCAGACAGATTACCAGGACGTGTACTGCGAGGCAGCGCATGCTCGCATCTCCTTGTCCGAGTCTGTAATTCCAACATATTTTAAGCAGACCACCATAGTGCCTGTGCCCAAGAACTAAAAGGTAACCTGCCTAAATGACTACCGACCCGCAACACTCACGTCTGTAGCCATTAAGTTCTTTGAAAGGCTGGTCATGGCTCACATCAACACCATTATCCCAGAAACCCTAGACCCACTCAAACTTGCACACCACCCCAACAGATCCACAGATAATACAATCTCTATTGCACTCCACACTGCCCTTTCCCACCTGGACAAAAGGAACACCTATGTGAGAATGCAATTCATTGACTACAGCTCAGCGTGCAACACCATAGTGCCCTCAAAACTCATCAATAAGCTAAGGACCCTGTGACAAAACACCTCCCTCTGCAACTGGATCCTGGACTTCCTGACGGGCTGCCCCCAGGTGGTAAGGGTAGGTAACAACCCATCCGCCTCGCTGATCCTCAAAACAGGGGCCCCTCAAGGGTGCGTGCTCAGTCTCCTCCTGTACTTCCTGTTCACTCATGACTGCACGGCCAGGCACGACTCCAACACCATCATTAAGTTTGCAGATGACACAACAGTGGAAGGCCTGATCACCGACATCAACGAGACCGCTTATAGGGAGGAGGTCAGAGACCTGGCCGTGATATACCAGGACAACAACCTCTCCCTCAATGTGATCAAGACAAAGGAGATGATTGTGGACTACAGGAAGAAGAGGACCGAGCACACAAATCAAATCAAATTTATTTATATAGCCCTTCGTACATCAGCTGATATCTCAAAGTGCTGTACAGAAACCCAGCCTAAAACCCCAAACGGCAAGCAATGCAGGTGTAGAAGCACGGTGGCTAGGAAAAACTCCCTAGAAAGGCCAAAACCTAGGAAGAAACCTAGAGAGGAACCAGGCTATGTGGGGTGGCCAGTCCTCTTCTGGCTGTGCCGGGTGGAGATTATAACAGAACATGGCCAAGATGTTCAAATGTTCATAAATGACCAGCATGGTTGAATAATAATAAGGCAGAACAGTTTAAACTGGAGCAGCAGCACGGTCAGGTGGACTGGGGACAGCAAGGAGTCATCATGTCAGGTAGTCCTGGGGCATGGTCCTAGGGCTCAGGTCCTCCGAGAGAGAAAATGAAAGAGAGAAGGAGAGAATTAGAGAACGCACACTTAGATTAACACAGGACACCGAATAGGACAGGAGAAGTACTCCAGATATAACAAACTGACCCTAGCCCCCCGATACATAAACTACTGCAGCATAAATACTGGAGGCTGAGACAGGAGGGGTCAGGAGACACTGTGGCTCCATCCGAGGACACCCCTGGACAGGGCCAAACAGGAAGGATATAACCCCACCCACTTTGCCAAAGCACAGCCCCCACACCACTAGAGGGATATCTTCAACCACCAACTTACCATCCTGCCATTGCACAACCCAAGGGGGGGCGCCAACCCAGACAGGATGACCACATCAGTGAATCAACCCACTCAGGTGACGCACCCCTTCCAGGGACGGCATGAGAGAGCCCCAGCAAGCCAGTGACTCAGCCCCTATAATAGGGTTAGAGGCAGAGAATCCCAGTGGAAAGAGGGGAACCGGCTAGGCAGAGACAGCAAGGGCGGTTCGTTGCTCCAGAGCCTTTCCGTTCACCTTCCCACTCCTGGGCCAGACTACACTCAATCATATGACCCACTGAAGAGATGAGTCTTCAGTAAAGACTTAAAGGTTGAGACCGAGTTTGCATCTCTGACATGGGTAGGCAGACCGTTCCATAAAAATGGAGCTCTATAGGAGAAAGCCCTGCCTCCAGCTGTTTGCTTAGAAATTCTAGGGACAATTAGGAGGCCTGTGTCTTGTGACCGTAGCGTATGCGTAGGTATGTATGGCAGGACCAAATCAGAGAGATAGGTAGGAGCAAGCCCATGTAATGCTTTGTAGGTTAGCAGTAAAACCTTGAAATCAGCCCTTGCTTTGACAGGAAGCCAGTGTAGGGAGGCTAGCACTGGAGTAATATAATCAATTTTTTTGGTTCTAGTCAGGATTCTAGCAGCCATATTTAGCACTAACTGAAGTTTATTTAGTGCTTTATCCGGGTGGCCGGAAAGTAGAGCATTGCAGTAGTCTAACCTAGAAGTGACAAAAGCATGGATTAATTTTTCTGCATCATTTTTGGACAGAAAGTTTCTGATTTTTGCAATGTTACGTAGATGGAAAAAAGCTGTCCTTGAAATGGTCTTGATATGTTCTTCAAAAGAGAGATCAGGGTCCAGAGTAACGCCGAGGTCCTTCACAGTTTTATTTGAGACGACTGTACAACCATTAAGATTAATTGTCAGATTCAACAGAAGATCTCTTTGTTTCTTGGGACCTAGAACAAGCATCTCTGTTTTGTCCGAGTTTAAAAGTAGAAAGTTTGCAGCCATCCACTTCCTTATGTCTGAAACACATGCTTCTAGCAAGGGCAATTTTGGGGCTTCACCATGTTTCATTGAAATGTACAGCTGTGTGTCATCCGCATAGCAGTGAAAGTTAACATTATGTTTTCGAATAACATCCCCAAGAGGTAAAATATATAGTGAAAACAATAGTGGTCCTAAAACGGAACCTTGAGGAACACCGAAATTTACAGTTGATTCGTCAGAGGACAAACCATTCACAGAGACAAACTGATATCTTTCCGACAGACAAGATCTAAACCAGGCCAGAACTTGTCCGTGTAGACCAGTTTGGGTTTCCAATCTCTCCAAACGAATGTGGTGATCGATGGTATCAAAAGCAGCACTAAGGTCTAGGAGCACGAGGACAGATGCAGAGCCTCGGTCCGATGCCATCAAAATTTAATTTACCACCTTCACAAGTGCCGTCTCAGTGCTATGATGGGGTCTAAAACCAGACTGAAGCATTTCGTATACATTGTTTGTCTTCAGGAAGGCAGTGAGTTGCTGCGCAACAGCCTTTTCTAAAAATTTTGAGAGGAATGGAAGATTCGATATAGGCCAGTAGTTTTTTATATTTTCTGGATCAAGGTTTGGCTTTTTCAAGAGAGGCTTTATTACTGCCACTTTTAGTGAGTTTGGTACACATCCGGTGGATAGAGAGCCGTTTATTATGTTCAACATAGGAGGGCCAAGCACAGGAAGCCTAGGGTCCAGTATGCAGCTTGAAGGTTTAAAGGCCATGATTATTTTCATCATTGTGTCAAGAGATATAGTACTAAAACACTTGAGCGTCTCTCTTGATCCTAGGTCCTGGCAGAGTTGTGCAGACTCAGGACAACTGAGCTTTGAAGGAATACGCAGATATAAAGAGGAGTCCGTAATTTGCTTTCTAATAATCATAATCTTTTCCTCAAAGAAGTTCATGAATTTATCACTGCAAAAGTGAAAGTCATTCTCTCTTGGGGAATGCTGCTTTTTAGTTAGCTTTGCGACAGTATCAAAAAGGAATTTTGGATTGTTCTTATTTTCCTCAATTAAGTTAGAAAAATAGGATGATCGAGCAGCAGTAAGGGCTCTTCGGTACTGCACGGTACTGTCTTTCCAAGCTAGTCGGAAGACTTCCAGTTTGGTGTGGCGCCATTTCCGTTCCAATTTTCTGGAAGCTTGCTTCAGAGCTCGGGTATTTTCTGTGTACCAGGGAGCTAGTTTCTTATGAGAAATGTTTTTAGTTTTTAGGGGTGCAACTGCATCTAGGGTATTGCGCAAAGTTAAATTGAGTTCCTCAGTTAGGTGGTTAAAACTTCTTGCGGCGAGCCATCCCGGATCCGGGATCGTGAATACAGCCTCAAGCTCATTACCATAACGTTAACTATTCATGAAAATCGCAAATGAAATGAAATCAATATGCTAGCTCTCAAGCTTTACCTTTTGTTAACAACACTGTCATCTCAGATTTTCAAAAATATGCTTCTCAACCATAGCAAAACTAGCATTTGTGTAACAGTATTGAACTTCCGCACTCAACAACCCGGTCGCATTCCGCTTCGCTCCACAGGTAGTATCACATTTTCATTTCATTTCATTACAGTACAACGGTTTGATTTGTTTGATCGTAGCTAGCTACATAGCTAGCTACATAGCCGTCTTTGTATCAAAGATAATTGTGTAGTCTAGAGCGATTTTCTAGGTTAGCTAGCCAGCTATTGTCGTTCTTTTAACGCAACGTAACGTAATCAACACTGCTAGCTAGCCAGCTAGCCCCCGAATAGCAGCACTGTAGCCACTGCCAGCTAGCCTACAAAGTCAACAACGCAGCCACTGCCAGTTAGCCTACTTCAGCAGTACTGTATCATTTTAATCATTTTAGTCAATAAGATTCTTGCTACGTAAGCTTAACTTTCTGAACATTCGAGACGTGTAGTCCACTTGTCATTCAATCTCCTTTGCATTAGCGTAGCCTCTTCTGTAGCCTGTCAACTATGTGTCTGTCTATCCCTGTTCTCTCCTCTCTGCACAGACCATACAAACGCTCCACACCGCGTGGCCGCGCCACCCTAATCTGGTGGTCCCAGCGCGCACGACCCACGTGGAGTTCCAGGTCTCCGGTAGCCTCTGGAACTGCCGATCTGCGGCCAACAAGGCAGAGTTCATCTCAGCCTATGCCTCCCTCCAGTCCCTCGACTTCTTGGCACTGACGGAAACATGGATCACCACAGATAACACTGCTACTCCTACTGCTCTCTCTTCGTCCGCCCACGTGTTCTCGCACACCCCGAGAGCTTCTGGTCAGCGGGGTGGTGGCACCGGGATCCTCATCTCTCCCAAGTGGTCATTCTCTCTTTCTCCCCTTACCCATCTGTCTATCGCCTCCTTTGAATTCCATGCTGTCACAGTTACCAGCCCTTTCAAGCTTAACATCCTTATCATTTATCGCCCTCCAGGTTCCTCGGAGAGTTCATCAATGAGCTTGATGCCTTGATAAGCTCCTTTCCTGAGGACGGCTCACCTCTCACAGTTCTGGGCGACTTTAACCTCCCCACGTCTACCTTTGACTCATTCCTCTCTGCCTCCTTCTTTCCACTCCTCTCCTCTTTTGACCTCACCCTCTCACCTTCCCCCCTACTCACAAGGCAGGCAATACGCTCGACCTCATCTTTACTAGATGCTGTTCTTCCACTAACCTCATTGCAACTCCCCTCCAAGTCTCCGACCACTACCTTGTATCCTTTTCCCTCTCGCTCTCATCCAACACTTCCCACACTGCCCCTACTCGGATGGTATCGCGCCGTCCCAACCTTCGCTCTCTCTCCCCCGCTACTCTCTCCTCTTCCATCCTATCATCTCTTCCCTCTGCTCAAACCTTCTCCAACCTATCTCCTGATTCTGCCTCCTCAACCCTCCTCTCCTCCCTTTCTGCATCCTTTGACTCTCTATGTCCCCTATCCTCCAGGCCGGCTCGGTCCTCCCCTCCCGCTCCGTGGCTCGACGACTCATTGCGAGCTCACAGAACAGGGCTCCGGGCAGCCGAGCGGAAATGGAGGAAAACTCGCCTCCCTGCGGACCTGGCATCCTTTCACTCCCTCCTCTCTACATTTTCCTCCTCTGTCTCTGCTGCTAAAGCCACTTTCTACCACTCTAAATTCCAAGCATCTGCCTCTAACCCTAGGAAGCTCTTTGCCACCTTCTCCTCCCTCCTGAATCCTCCTCCCCTCCCCCCCTCCTCCCTCTCTGCAGATGACTTCGTCAACCATTTTGAAAAGAAGGTCGACGACATCCGATCCTCGTTTGCTAAGTCAAACGACACCGCTGGTTCTGCTCACACTGCCCTACCCTGTGCTCTGACCTCTTTCTCCCTCTCTCTCCAGATGAAATCTCGCGTCTTGTGACGGCCGGCCGCCCAACAACCTGCCCGCTTGACCCTATCCCCTCCTCTCTTCTCCAGACCATTTCCGGAGACCTTCTCCCTTACCTCACCTCGCTCATCAACTCATCCCTGACCGCTGGCTACGTCCCTTCCGTCTTCAAGAGAGCGAGTTGCACCCCTTCTGAAAAAACCTACACTCGATCCCTCCGATGTCAACAACTACAGACCAGTATCCCTTCTTTCTTTTCTCTCCAAAACTCTTGAACGTGCCGTCCTTGGCCAGCTCTCCCGCTATCTCTCTCAGAATGACCTTCTTGATCCAAATCAGTCAGGTTTCAAGACTAGTCATTCAACTGAGACTGCTCTTCTCTGTATCACGGAGGCACTCCGCACTGTTAAAGCTAACTCTCTCTCCTCTGCTCTCATCCTTCTACACCTATCGGCTGCCTTCGATACTGTGAACCATCAGATCCTCCTCTCCACCCTCTCCGAGTTGGGCATCTCCGGCGCGGCCCACGCTTGGATTGCGTCCTACCTGACAGGTCGCTCCTACCAGGTGGCGTGGCGAGAATCTGTCTCCTCACCACGCGCTCTCACCACTGGCGTCCCCAGGGCTCTGTTCTAGGCCCTCTCCTATTCTCGCTATACACCAAGTCACTTGGCTCTGTCATAACCTCACATGGTCTCTCCTATCATTGCTATGCAGACGACACACAATTAATCTTCTCCTTTCCCCCTTCTGATGATCAGGTGGCGAATCGCATCTCTGCATGTCTGGCAGACATATCAGTGTGGATGACGGATCACCACCTCAAGCTGAACCTCGGCAAGACGGAGCTGCTCTTCCTCCCGGGGAAGGACTGCCCGTTCCATGATCTCGCCATCACGGTTGACAACTCCATCGTGTCTTCCTCCCAGAGCGCTAAGAACCTTGGCGTGATCCTGGACAACACTCTGTCGTTCTCAACTAACATCAAGGCGGTGGCCCGTTCCTGTAGGTTCATGCTCTACAACATCCGCAGAGTACGACCCTGCCTCACACAGGAAGCGGCGCAGGTCCTAATCCAGGCACTTGTCATCTCCCGTCTGGATTACTGCAACTCGCTGTTGGCTGGGCTCCCTGCCTGTGCCATTAAACCCCTACAACTCATCCAGAACGCCGCAGCCCGTCTGGTGTTCAACCTTCCCAAGTTCTCTCACGTCACCCCGCTCCTCCGCTCTCTCCACTGGCTTCCAGTTGAAGCTCGCATCCGCTACAAGACCATGGTGCTTGCCTACGGAGCTGTGAGGGGAACGGCACCTCAGTACCTCCAGGCTCTGATCAGGCCCTACACCCAAACAAGGGCACTGCGTTCATCCACCTCTGGCCTGCTCGCCTCCCTACCACTGAGGAAGTACAGTTCCCGCTCAGCCCAGTCAAAACTGTTCGCTGCTCTGGCCCCCAATGGTGGAACAAACTCCCTCACGACGCCAGGACAGCGGAGTCAATCACCACCTTCCGGAGACACCTGAAACCCCACCTCTTTAATGAATACCTAGGATAGGATAAAGTAATCCTTCTCACCCCCCCCCTTAAAAGATTTAGATGCACTATTGTAAAGTGGCTGTTCCACTGAATGTCATAAGGTGAATGCACCAATTTGTAAGTCGCTCTGGATAAGAGCGTCTGCTAAATGACTTAAATGTAAATGTAAATGTAAGCTATTGATAGCTAGCATTAGCATTTAGCGTTAGCATTCAGCAGGCAACATTTTCAGAAATACCAGAAAACAATTCAAATAAAATAATTTACCTTTGAAGAACTTCGGATGTTTTCAATGAGGAGACTCTGTTAGATAGCAAATGTTCAGTTTTTCCTGAAAGATTATTTGTGCAGGAGAAATCGGTCCGTTTTCTGCGTCATGTTTGGCTACCAAAAAAACCCGAAAATTCATTCGTCAAAACGCCAATTTTTTTTCCAAATTAACTCCATAATATCGACTGAAACGTGGTAAACGTTGTTTAGAATCAATCCTCAACGTGTTTTTCACATATCTCTTCGATGATATATCGTTTGTGGAAGTGTGCTTTCCCCTCTGAATCCCATGGGAAAATGCCGGCAGCTGAAGATTACGCACCAATTTAGACAAAAACACCGGGCGGACCCCTGGCAAATGTAGTCTCTTATGGCCAATCTTCCAATGATATGCCTACAAATACGTCACAATGCTGCAGACACCTTGGACGAACGGCAGAGAGCTTATGCTCGTTCATGGCACATTCACAGCCATATAAGGAGACGATGGAAAACAGAGCCTCAAAAATTCTGCTCATTTCCTGTTTGAGGGTTTCATCTTGGTTTCGCCTGTAGCATGAGTTCTGTGGCACTCACAGATAATATATTTGCAGTTTTGGAAACGCCAGAGTGTTTTCTTTCCAAAGCTGCCAATTATATGCATAGTTGAGCATCTTTTCGTGACAAAATATTGAGCTTAAAACGGGAACGTTTTTTTATCCAATAATGAAATACTGCCCCTAGAGTCTCAAGAGGTTATTAACTGATTTTTGTCCTCTGGCGTCCTTGGGTAGACAGAGGGAATCTGGAAGGACATCAAGGAATCTTTGTGTTGTCTGTGAATTTATAGCACGACTTTTGATGTTCCTTGGTTGGGGTCTGAGCAGATTATTTGTTGCAATTGCAAACGTAATAAAATGGTGGTCCGATAGTCCAGGATTATGAGGAAAAACATTAAGATCCACAACATTTATTCCATGGGACAAAACTAGGTCCAGAGTATGACTGTGACAGTGAGTGGGTCCAGAGACATGTTGGACAAAACCCACTGAGTCGATGATGGCTCCGAAAGCCTTTTGGAGTGGGTCTGTGGACTTTTCCATGTGAATATTAAAGTCACCAAAGATTAGAATATTATCTGCTATGACTACAAGGTCCGATAGGAATTCAGGGAACTCAGTGAGGAACGCTGTATATGGCCCAGGAGGCCTGTAAACAGTAGCTATAAGAAGTGATTGAGTAGGCTGCATAGATTTCATGGCTAGAAGCTCAAAAGACGAAAACGTCTTTTTTTTTTTGTAAATTGAAATTTGCTATCGTAAATGTTAGCAACACCTCCGCCTTTGCGGGATGCACGGGGGATATGGTCACTAGTGTAGCCAGGAGGTGAGGCCTCATTCAACACAGTACATTCATCAGGCTTAAGCCATGTTTCAGTCAGGCCAATCACATCAAGATTATGATCAGTGATTAGTTCATTGACTATAATTGCCTTTGAAGTGAGGGATCTAACATTAAGTAGCCCTATTTTGAGATGTGAGGTATCATGATCTCTTTCAATAATGACAGGAATGGAGGTGGTTTTTATCCTAGTGAGATTGCTAAGGCGAACACCGCCATGTTTAGTTTTGCCCAACCTAGGTCGAGGCACAGACACGGTCTCAATGGTGATAGCTGAGCTGACTACACTGACTGTGCTAGTGGCAGACTCCACTATGCTGGCAGGCTGGCTAACAGCCTGCTGCCTGGCCTGCACCCCCATTCTCATCGGGGCTGCAGTGGAGCAGGTTGAGAGCTTCAAGTTCCTTGGTATCCACATCACCAATAAACGAACATGGTCCAAGCATACCAAGACAGTCGTGAAGAGAGCATAACAAAACCTATTCCCCCTCAGGAGACTGAAAAGATTTGGCATGGGTCCTCAAACATCACCACAAAATCTACGGGAATAGCTTGAAAATTCAAGACCCTTGGGTGTTGCTATAGATTTACGTTAGAAGTGCCCATCCCAAGAAGGCTCAAGGTCATTGGCCACAGATAAAATGATGTCAAATAATATATCTACTTTAGATTTAATTGGACTGATCATGTCAACATCATACTTTCAAAATCTTAGTTAGCAAGCTAGACAAGCAGTTATCATCATGAGTCAAGTCGACAATCTCCTGGCAAATCCTTTTCAACCCTTGTCATAGGAAGACAAATTATAGATGAAACGTATCGGTGCTCATCGGCCATTGGACATAAACATTACACAACAAGTTGGAAATTGAGTGGTTCGGAAGGAATCAGTGGCTAACTGCAAGTGTTGCAAAGCAATCACTAGCCTGCTATTCAGTGGAGAGGGTGTGTGGTCCAAGTCTGGTTTTAAGGGTCTCTTTTCCAAGCTTAAAAATGATAAACATTCACATGCAACACCATGGGCCAGAAGAGGTTGAATACATTGGCCATTCTGTCAAACCAGCATGACTTCTGCCACGTTCAAAACAACTGGGAATTCTCAGACTTCAAGTGAGATCAAGACAACTGGGAACTAGCTCCAGCTTGGAAAATGTTTTGAACTGCCATCCAACTCGGAATTCCAAGTCGTGAACTCTGGCCTCTTTCTAGAGCTCTGACCTGAAGATCACTGACGTCATGATTCAACCGTGTTTTTTTCCAGTTCTCTTGAAAGCACCGTAAATCCAAAGAATGCCAGACTTTGACACAGTTTGCCCACAATATGGACCACCTTCCACCTTCCTGGTAAAGTGATTACAGCACAACAAGGGGAGTCCAAAAATGTATTGTATGCTGCTACATAAATGATGTAATATGCCAGGGAGATATGTATATTGTACCTAAGATAGTAATAGGTATGTGTTGTGTAGTAAGCTGGTAGTAGCCCATGTGCCTCACCCTAATAATTTTGTCCATTTCCCCTCATAACTTAGCCTACTGTTCTGACTTGGTGGTGCACATGTAGCCTATAACCTGTTTTAGAGAAATGTAATAATTTAATATTGTAAGAGCTTTCATTGTCTGCTTATATGTCCCCTTTATTTATCCTACGGTAGTTACTTGGTGTACAGGGATAATACTGTAAGAACAGCCCATGTTCTGAATTCTGTTGCAATACAGTAGAAAAGTGCTGATTAAATAGTTATATTGATTAAATACATCTTAGCTCACTCATTAATGTCTTAATCGAAATTACTGATGGCCTCTTATCCACTCATCTTTCCCTTATGCCAAAGTATGTGCATCTCAATTATCTGTAGAAACCACATTTGTGTAAGCAAGTCAGCCCTGTGAGCTATGTTTTTTTCAAAAGCAGTAAATGAGGCTGAATTAACTTTTCCGCTGCCAGACAAGGCTCCGCTGATAGCCAGGTGTAGCTGTGGTAAGGATTCATTCCATGGTGTTGAAAAGAAAGCTCTGCTGTTGGGGCAGCTTTATGTAGGCCCTAACAGTTTGTGGGCACCGTAAGTCACTGTTATAGTGCAATTCATTTGTTTTTTAGTGTTGTGTACCCCCCCAAAAAATGTTTTGGTTCTATCAGCTTACACAATGAAGCTGGTCCCCACCTCATACATGCCTTGCCTGGGCTTGACTCAAGGGCATTGCGGTTATATAAGATGTACCTGCTCGACACGCGAGTGTCAAGAACAACTGCAGCACCACACACGAATAAAAATCCCCTTACGGGTAAATCTGTACATCCTGTTTCCAGTCAGAAGAGTAGGAGCACAGTCTTGAAATATGTTCCAGATTCTCATTTTTGAAGTGTTTGGTATTGTTTGACTTCAGTCTAGAATGTAGTGTCCCAGAAGCGATAACGACTGACTGTCTCTCATTAAGTAGATCTCGATGGCACTCAGTGTCCCAGGTGAAATCAGTTCTGCCTGGGATTTCCATCAGATCTGTAGCCATCTTGGGATATTGATGACAGCTCGATTAGGCCCCGCTGTTCTTTTCCCCCTGCCAGCTGCATATTCATGATGACCAAGCACTCCAGGATTAGATTATTTTGTGATTCCGGAAGACGTATTTCTTCGCTCACTCTAGGCTTGGTTCATAATTGGCCTCCATTACTTCCAGCTGCTCTCACCAAGGCACAAACCCCACGTAGGCTTTGATTATCTTCTCACACACAGAGGACTGCTGGGAATGCCAAAAGGAATTCTCTCCAGATTTTTGTCTTGCATAATTTGTATGTGCTTCATAAGCTTTTTATTTTGATCTACGGTCAGTCTTGCACTGTCATCCAAATGTTAGTTTTGGCATTAAAAATGTTCCAAGATCTGTGGTCACCTTATCTGCCTATGCTGACTTAACCTTGATCTGGAAATTGCTGAGTGCGTTAATTAGATGTAAATTTCCTGTTTTGGGGACCTGCGTGGTTCTGGTACAGGTTCTGACTGACATTTTCACTTACAGTATAAATCGATATGTGGACACCATAGATTCTCATGGACACAGGAGTATGTCTCTTCTGCCCTTGTGAAGCAGGATGGGAAATCTGACACAATCTGGTTTTGTCGCGGCAGCACATTCAGAGATCGATTTATAGCCATTCATCTAAAATAATTCATAAATATGGCATAGATGGACAAGGTTAGGATGAGATAAAAGGCATGTTTCTAACGAGTTCAGGAAGCCAAGCTAAAGCTCTGTGTGACATTCACAGCAGTGGGGGCAGACATTTTGACCAAGAGACTTTTAGAAAATATGCACATTTTCTCGAACACTAAATATACAAATATGTATTTTACAGTTGTATGGAAGGTGAAATTGTATAGTTAGTTGTTTATAAATTGATTATGTTGTATTTAGAAAAATTATGTAATTTCAAGCCTGATTTTTACAGCTTTGTTAAATAGGCAATACATCATAAAATGTTATTTTCATATTTTTTAAATCATATTTGTACTGTGTACTTGAGCTTGTGTCCTCAAAAGTGGCTACATCTCAGCAATTTATTTTTTTAAATTCCAGAAAGTTGAGATTTGAACCTTTCTTGGAGTATGTAGCATGACTAGTTATTGTTTATAGACCTCTCATGATAAATAATTACTTTTGGGGATATTTTCGATTACGTTATATTTTCGATTACATTTAGATACATTTGAAGAGGTTAAGAGCCTTGTTCTCCTCACTTGGCGAAACACTTGACTCCTGATCAGCACATGACAGGCATAGCACACACGGTGTTCCCAGGACAGCCTGGCGGGCAATCAATCCATGAATTAAAGACTTAAACCTTGGTGATGACTCAATCACCTCTTGGAAGACCCTCCTTGTGGAACACCATGACCTGATCAGCACATGACAGGCATAGCACACACGGTGTTCCCAGGACAGCCTGGCGGGCAATCAATCCATGAATTAAAGACTTAAACCTTGGTGATGACCCAATCACCTCCTGGAAGACCCTCCTTGTGGAACACCATGACCTGATCAGCACATGACAGGCATAGCACACACGGTGTTCCCAGGACAGCCTGGCGGGCAATCAATCCATGAATTAAAGACTTAAACCTTGGTGATGACCCAATCACCTCCTGGAAGACCCTCCTTGTGGAACACCATGACCTGATCAGCACATGACAGGCATAGCGCACACGGTGTTCCCAGGACAGCCTGGCGGGCAATCAATCCATGAATTAAAGACTTAAACCTTGGTGATGACCCAATCACCTCCTGGAAGACCCTCCTTGTGGAACACCATGACCTGATCAGCACATGACAGGCATAGCACACACGGTGTTCCCAGGACAGCCTGGCGGGCAATCAATCCATGAATTAAAGACTTAAACCTTGGTGATGACCCAATCACCTCCTGGAAGACCCTCCTTGTGGAACACCATGACCTGATCAGCACATGACAGGCATAGCGCACACGGTGTTCCCAGGACAGCCTGGCGGGCAATCAATCCATGAATTAAAGACTTAAACCTTGGTGATGACCCAATCACCTCCTGGAAGACCCTCCTTGTGGAACACCATGACCTGATCAGCACATGACAGGCATAGCACACACGGTGTTCCCAGGACAGCCTGGCGGGCAATCAATCCATGAATTAAAGACTTAAACCTTGGTGATGACCCAATCACCTCTTGGAAGACGCTCCTTGTGGAACACCATGACCTGATCAGCACATGACAGGCATAGCACACACGGTGTTCCCAGGACAGCCTGGCGGGCAATCAATCCATGAATTAAAGACTTAAACCTTGGTGATGACCCAATCACCTCCTGGAAGACCCTCCTTGTGGAACACCATGACCTGATCAGCACATGACAGGCATAGCACACACGGTGTTCCCAGGACGGCCTGGCGAGCAATCAATCCATGAATTAAAGACTTAAACCTTGGTGATGACCCAATCACCTCCTGGAAGACCCTCCTTGTGGAACACCATGACCTGATCAGCACATGACAGGCATAGCACACACGGTGTTCCCAGGACAGCCTGGCGGGCAATCAATCCATGAATTAAAGACTTAAACCTTGGTGATGACCCAATCACCTCCTGGAAGACCCTCCTTGTGGAACACCATGACCTGATCAGCACATGACAGGCATAGCACACACGGTGTTCCCAGGACAGCCTGGCGGGCAATCAATCCATGAATTAAAGACTTAAACCTTGGTGATGACCCAATCACCTCCTGGAAGACCCTCCTTGTGGAACACCATGACCTGATCAGCACATGACAGGCATAGCACACACGGTGTTCCCAGGACAGCCTAGCGGGCAATCAATCCATGAATTAAAGACTTAAACCTTGGTGATGACCCAATCACCTCCTGGAAGACCCTCCTTGTGGAACACCATGACCTGATCAGCACATGACAGGCATAGCGCACATGGTGTTCCCAGGACAGCCTGGCGGGCAATCAATCCATGAATTAAAGACTTAAATCTTGGTGATGACCCAATCACCTCTTGGAAGACGCTCCTTGTGGAACACCATGACCTGATCAGCACATGACAGGCATAGCGCACACGGTGTTCCCAGGACAGCCTGGCGGGCAATCAATCCATGAATTAAATACTTAAACCTTGGTGATCACCCAATCACCTCCTGGAAGACCCTCCTTGTGGAACACCATGACCTGATTTGCTTTTTGGGCCTCTTGCTGCCTAGCAGCTTTGCTACTCTTTTTACCCCAGCAAATTTTCTTATAGGAAAACAGCCCACACATGTTCTGTAATCCACACAGTGTGTCTCTAGGACCAAGACCAAGAAGATACCTGTACCACATCTGCTAACACTCTGTTTTAAGACTCTCACTCTTGTTAAACAGATACCACACACGCGCCCTTGCAAACGCACGAACACCCTTCACACACATTGCGGCAACAGCAGGGATCGGCCTCCACACAGCACAGTGTGTCTCTCACTAAAGCGCACTCTCTTTGGCAGACCTGGAGAGCCTGTGGAGGGGGAGGGGGGCCCCTGCTTCCCGAGGGACTTCCACACAGAGCAGTGTTCATGGCAGGGACAGGAGTAACGCAAGATTGGCCTTTCTATATTCTGCATCTACTAAGCCATTACTAATGTACCAGAGAGGGAAATAGGGAATCAGCATGGGGCCTAGTCAAAAGGAAACCAATAGCACTTAACAGCTGGCATTAAATAGGTTTAGGGGGAGTGCTATAAACCCCTTTGTAGGGTAGACGGGTGTCTACTTGGCTTTCACTGTTTACATTTTTCTCACTTAGCTAGTAGAGTGATAGTCCGTGACTTAGATCTTCAGCAGTTCGGCTTGCAATGCTTGCCAATGAAACGACATATGAACAGTTGTAAGTGCTAGGCTCTAATGTGTACCTTCTCTGTAATTAGCTTATGCATCAGAGGAATAGCTACAAACAGTGATTTGAAGATTTTTTTTTGTGTCGTTTTCCATGTTTGTTGAATGATAATAACAGGAAGGTAAGGTACTAAGAGCACTTATTGGTTCAATGTGTCATCTCTGCTTGTTCCTGGAGAACAGTAGCTAAAGTCACTTTCTGCCAGGTTATTTAGACTGACAGTACATTCAAAAATAGTACTGACGTTGCCTGTACTTCTGGCATTTTAATTAGAAAAAAACAATAAAAGGTTTGGGAGTGGTCATATTTAAAATGTCTACTGCCTTGACTCACAGCCGCAATAAAAAACAACAATAAAAAAAACACAATAAAAAATATATGTACAGTAACACTTCACCACAAAATGCCCCACACTTTCGCAAATCCTGAGCAAGGGCCAGGCTGACAAATCCCCTTCCATGGACAATGAGGCAACATGTTTTTGTGATTAGCCAACAAATAGTAAACCCATGTCTGTTGAGAAAGTAACCTATAAACGTAACCTATAAACGTGGAAATAGTTGTTTCTCTACACAAATAACATTTAATTTCTATTAGTAAGACATCTGTACAATGAGAAAGTTAAAATTGGCATGCAGTTATTTTATTCAGATCTAGTTTACCAAATTAGCAGCTGTTTGGTTGAATGCAGATGGACAGCAGATGGCAAATCTAGAGACTTGGTTTAATATGTATCGTTCTATCTATTGCTTCTCACACTCCTCTCTCCCTCATGGTGGTGCATATCTCAGGTTATCCCCAGGTACAGTGGGTTACAGTTTACAGTATATATATTTCATGCATGCCTTGCTGTGGCATGGAGCGTGTCAGTGGGTTCACTGTTCACACGCGGCTTGGCACTCAGACTTGCCAAGTCTCACACGTGTGTGGAGAGGGAGAGACACACACATCGCCTGTCTGCCATTTTCCTTGCCACACACACTACATTTTCCCTCCATACTCTCTATTGATCTTACAAATAGTATTACGTTACATTTATACATGGTGGAACTACCACAAAAGGCTTATACAGCCTTGTAGACCACGGTGTCTGTCACGTAACCCTAAACAATGCATTCAAATTGCCATTGTGTTCGTTGTCCGTAGCTTATGCCTGCCGATACCATAACCCCACCGCCACCATGGAGCACTCTGTTCACAACGTTGACATCAGCAAACCGCTCGCCCACACGATGCCATACTGCCCGGTACAGTTGAAACCGGGATTTATCCGTGAAGAGCACACTTCTCCAGCGTGCCAGAGGCCATCGAAGGTGAACATTTGCCCACTGAAGTCAGTCAGTTCAAGACCCTGGTGAGAACGACGAGCACGCAGATGAGCTTCCATTAGACAGTTTCTGACAGTTTGTGCAGAAATTCTTCGGTTGTCCAAACCCACAGTTTCATCATCTGTCTGATGTGGAGGTCCTGGGCTGGCGTTGTTACACGTGGTGTGCGGTTGTGAGGCCAGTTTATGGTAGCGAAATGAACATTAAATTCTCTGCCAACAGCTCTGATGGACATTCCTGCAGTCAGCATGCCAATTGCACGCTCCCTCAAATGTTCCCTCAACTTGAGACATATGTGTCATTATATTGTGTGACAAAACTGCACATTTTAGATTGGAATGTTATTGTCCCCAGCACAAGGTGCACCTGTGTAATAATCATGCTGTTTAATCAGCTTCTTGATATACCACACCTGTCAGGTGGATAGATTATCTTGGCAAGTGAGAAATGCTGACTAACAGGGATGTAAACAAATTTGTGCACAACATTTTAAATAAATGTTATTTTATTAATAAAATAAGCTTTTTGTGTTTATGGAACATTTCTGTGAGCTTTTATTTCAGCTCATGAAACATGGGACCAACACTTTACATGTTGCGTTTATATTTTATTTTATGTTAAAGGGTCATTATACAACATTTCCACATGCCAAGCCATATTTGTAATTTTTTACAAACTAAAGTCTATCATTGGCAGTGCTATTGTAACCTTTAATTTGACCTCTGCCAAAAGGTGGTGTGTGTGCATAATTGCAAGGGTTGTGAGTTTAAACCCTGGTCTGCTGGATGTTACCCTCTAATAACTCAAATCAGTTTTGAACTAACTGTTATAGTATGTTTAGCATTTACCAGGGATAGTCCAAAGGAGTTGTCTGCAGTTTTCCGAAGGCAAATAGCTCAATTGATTGTGACAGTTTTACATTGTAAAATATGACTAAATTCCCATTGAAAAGAGAACTGTTTTAAGTTATTGACTTTTTTCATGTCACAGCAGCATCATCCAATTGGATATAATGATACTTAACCTTATGGGTATTTAAAGATCTTGGAGTTCAACTGTGTTGTAAATATTGTGATGGCATTTGAATGGTTGATTGGATTGGGCTCGGGCAAGATTATGGTAGCTATCAGAGCCGGGCCATTTGATGCGATAGCATGAATGCTAACAAGACTAACATTGTCCTTAGCTCTTTTTTTAAGCTAAATTTAATTTCACATATTCATTTGTTCCAGGGGCACTGTACTACTATGTCTGACCCTGTAAAACAACACATTTCACTGCACCTATCCGGTGTATGTGACAAAAAAACATCTATATGAATTATTGATGCACCCAGCCCTTCCTCTTCTGTGTGTGTTCAACTTAATCCACACAGCAGTTAGGTGTAACTTTCCTCCCTCTCTCTAAATGTATGCTTATTGGGTTAATCCATCTACAGCACATTGAGTTGCGTTGTTTACAGAACTGTTGAGGTAAAAAGTCTATTTGAGAAATCCTTGGGGCTTTGCGGGTTTATGTTGTCCGGAAGTACTTTTTCCAGAATAAACAGTCACCATGAAATCATACCCTGACTCATGCAATAACTGCCTTCCGATAACCTTTATGTGAAAGTTAAAGCAAGGCTCATAAAGTTTGCTCTTAATACGGGTAAATTGCATAGTCATTTGCGTTGGGTTAGTGTCGCAGTACCATACTCACAAGCGTGGAATCAAGGCTAGTGTTGGGTCCACATACAGATGCCACTTAATTAAAAATGGGGAAATCTTTTCTTTATCTTTTTTTGTGCATCTCTGAGCGATTACTGTTCAAGGAGGCAGAAATATAGCCACTATGATGAGTTTTGCATCATATCATATGAGCCAGGTCTCTAAAGCCCTGCTCACATTGGCAGTGACTCATATATATATTTTTTTGCATGTCCAATTCTAATCCGTTTCTTTTCTTCCTGGCAGTCTGAACAGCCAAAAAACACATGGAATCAGATATTTCAAGCCACATTTCAAACCACCTATGAATAGAAATCTGATTCCTTGCCATGTGACTCAAATCTGATTTATTTGCCCTCAAGTGGTTTTTAGACTTATTTGGCATATCTCATATCTTATTGGTTAGCTAGCTACTCTGTTGACAGTTTTAGAAGAACACATGGTATTTAACTACCTAGTTAATTGTTTAGTTAACGAACAAATTAGTGAATGTGCTAGATAGCTAAACAGCTACCTAGCTAGCTGACTGCTGTGGCTAGCCAAAAATGACTCATTCTGAAAGTATGATGCTTTTATCCTTTGAGGCTTTAAAAGTGTTCCAAAACTGATTTAAAAAACTAAACTGATTTGAGCATTAAGGCCTGCACTGTGAACAAGGCTTAAGTGCCTCCATATAGCTTTACTCTAGAGTTGAAACCGGTTTGAGAAGCGCCTCTGTATAGCGTTCCTATTTAAACTCTTTGCCTTTGAACTTGAGACTGACTGCTTTTAAAGTCTTAACAGGACCGAGTTAGTACAAGTCATATTGACAGGAACAGTGCAGGTCATTAAAGCAGGGGAGAAGATATTAAAAGCAACTGAAAGCTTGTGTACCTGGCTAACGAGCTGAGAATGATTTGACTTTGCTGCTCTAAGAATAATTTTGGAATTTTCAATTGTGAAGCCTATGCTTAAGCAATAAGGCCCGAGGAGGTGTGGTATATGGCCAATATACCACGGTTAAGGGCTGTTCTTATGCATGACGCAACGCGAATTGCCTGGACACAGCCCTTAGCCGAGGTATATTGGTCATATATCACAAACCCCTGAGGTGCCTTATTGCCATTATAAACTGGTTACCAACATAATTAGAAGAGTATTTTGTCATACCTGTGGTATATTGTCTGATATACCATGTCTGTCAGGCAATCAGCACTCAGGGATCGAACAACCCAGTTTATAAAAGGATATAGACCACACTATATGTCCTTCGTACTGCTAGATTTCATTGTTTGGTTACAGTATGTGCTTCTGCTGTTTGCAATACCCCTCAAACTTAACATAAACATTAACCATCTTGCTTTTGCCAAATGAGCCAAACATATAGGAACATATGGGATGACTATATAAACATATTTTCTGAATGTTGATGTCCTCTTGTGCTGATGGATCTCGGGTGTGATGTGAGTAGACTACACATGCAATACTGGTTGAATCAAGCACTAGTGACTAGTATGATAACGTTTCATTTTAGACCAATCTACCATGGTTGGGTCAGAGGACAGTTGGGTATGTAGGAAGACCTTGTGCAATCAGTAGCAGGCTCTTCAGTCTAAATATCTCCACCAGACTGGTGTGTACTGTAGGGTGCATGAGTTGGAGATGTTGTTCTCTGTTTGATCTTGTACCATGTGTGTGTGTGGCGCTAGTGACACATCAGTCTGTTTTGCCCAGTCGCAGAAGAATGGTGGAATCTGTCCATTTCAACAAGACCTTGTAATATGGATGGCCCAAAAGAAAAGATAAAAATCTTGAAAATTGGGATATGTCTGGATCTGACAGAACCTAGTAAGATTAGTTATGGAAGTTTCTTCCCTCTGAAAGTATTTAATTATACTGAAAAAATAAGTAAACGCAACATGTAAAGTGTTGGTCCCATTTTTCATGAGCTGAAATAAAAAATCCCAGAAATGTTTCATTCGCACAAAAACCTTAATTGTTTACATCCCTGTTAGTGAGCATGTCTCCTTTGCCAAGATAATCCATCCACCTGACAAGTGTGGTATATGCAGAAGCTGATTAAACAGCATGATCATTACACAGGTGTACCTTGTGCTGGGGACAATAAAAGGCCACTCTAAAATGTGCAGTTGTCGCACAACACAATGCCACATATGTCAAGTTTGTTTTGAGGGAGCGTGCAATTGGCATGCTGACTGCAGGAATGTCCAATCGAGCTGTTGGCAGGTAATTGAATGTTCATTTATCTACCATAAGCCGCCTCCAACATTGGTGTTTTTCCGTCTTTAAAGGATAAAATGGCACCGGAAGAAATGGCAGCAGTTTTACGGGCGCCCAACCAATTGTGCTATGCCTCGTAAGGATCCGCAGAAGGCGAGTGGGAAAGCTGCCGTTATTGTCAATATTACTCGTCAACGTGCAATCATTGGACAATAAATTCGAAGAGGTACGTGGTATATCCTACCAACGGGACATCAAAAAATGTAATATCATATATTTCACGGAATCGTGGCTGAATGATGACATGGATATTCAGCTAGCGGGATATACGCTGCACCAGCAAGATAGAACAGCACACTCCGGTAAGACGAGGGGGGGCGGTCTGTGCATATTTGTAAACAACAGCTGGTGCACAAAATCTAAGGAAATCTCTAGATTTTGCTCGCCTGAAGTAGAGTATCTTATGATAAACTGCAGACCACACTGTTTTCCAAGAGAGTTTTCAGCTATACTTTTCGTGGCTGTTTATTTACCACCACAGACGAATGCTTGGAACTAAGACAGTACTCAGTCAGCTGTATAAGAAAATAAGTAAACAGGAAACCGCTCACCCTGAGGCGGCGCTCCTAATGGCCGGAGACTTTAATGCAGGGTACTTAAATCAGTTCTACCTAATTTCTATCAACATCAACAAATGTGCAACCAGAAGGAAAACAATTCTAGATCACATTTACTCCACACACAGAGACGCGTACAAAGCTCTCTCTCCCTCACCCTCCATTTGGTAAATCTGACCATAATTCTATCCTTCTGATTCCTGCTTACAAGCGAAAATTAAAGCAGGAAGCACCAGTGACTCAGTCTATTAAAAAAGTGGTCAGATGAAGCAGATGCTAAACTACAGGACTCTTTTGCTAGCACAGACTGGAACATGTTCCCGGGATTCTTCCGATGGCATTGAGGAGTGCACCACATCAGTCACTGGCTTTATCAATAACTGCATCGAGGATGTCGTCCCCACAGTGACTGTACGTACATACCCCAACCAGAAACCAGCATTTGCACTGAGCTAAAGGGTAGAGCTGCCACTTTCAAGTTGCGGGACTCTAACCCGGACGCTTATAAGAAATCCCGCTATGCCCTCAGACAAACTATCAAACAGGCAAAGCGACAATACAGGGCTAAGATTGAATCATGCTACACCGGCTCCGACACTCGTCTTATGTGGCAGGGCTTGCAAACTATTACAGACTACAAAGGGAAGCACAGTCGCGAGCTGCCCAGTGACACGAGCCTACCAGACGAGCTAAATCACTTCTATGCTCGCTTCGAAGCAAGCAACACTGAGGCATGCATAAGAACATCAGCTGTTCCGGATGACTGTGTGATGACGCTCTCCTTAGCTGACGTGAGTGAGATCTTTAGACAGGTCAACATACACAAGGCCGCGGGGCCAGACAGATTACCAGAATGTGTGCTCCGGGCATGTGCTGACCAACTGGCAGGTGTCTCCACTGGCATTTTCAACATGTCCCTGATCGAGTCTGTAATTCCAACATGCTTCAAGCAGACCACCATAGTCCCTGTGCCAAAGAACACTAAAGCAACCTGCCTAAATGACTACAGACCTGTAGCACTCACGTCCGTAGCCATGAAGTGCTTTGAAAGGCTGGTAAAGACTAACATCAACATCATTATCCCAGGAACACTAGACTCACTCCAATTTGCACAACACCCCAATAGATCCACAGATGATGCCATCTTTATTGCACTCCACACTGCCCTTTCCCTTTCTCCACACTGCCCTGCGCTCAGCATTCAACACCATAGTACTCTCAAAGCTCATCCCTAAGCTAAGGATCCTGGGACTAAACACCTCCCTCTGCAACTGGATCCTGGACTTCCTGACGGGCCGCCACCAGGTGGTGAGGGTAGGTAGCAACACATCTGATACTCTGATCCTCAACACTGGAGCCCCTCAAGGGTGCGTGCTCAGTCCCCTCCTGTACTCCCTCTTCACCCACGTTACTGTTATTTTTCACTGTCTTTTTTACTGTTGTTTTTATTTCTTTACTTATCTATTGTTCACCTAATACCTTTTTTAACTTAGAAATTGCACTGTTGGTTAGAACCTGTAAGTAAGCATTTCACTGTCTACACCTGTTGTATTCGGAGCAGGTGACAAATAAACTTTGGTTTGATATTTAATAAAGCCCTTTTGTGGGGAAAGACTCATTCTGATTGGCTGGGCCTGGCTTACCAGTGGCTGGCCCTATGCCCTCCAGGGCCGACCCATAGCTGCGCCCCTGCCCAATCATGTGAAATCCATAGATTTGGACCTAATGAATTTATATAAATTGACTGATTTCCTTCTATGAACTGTAACTCAGTAAAAACATTTAGCATTTTATAATTTTGTTCAGTATAGTTACTGAAGTCTTGCTATCTAATTTAATTTTAAATCATAAGCATGTCAGTAGCTGAATTCTCCATTCTTGTACATTCCCTTATAGGTAACACATTTGGTCTTCAATGCCATTTATTATGTAGGGTTTTTGAAGTTATGCTTGATGGTACCAAAATGCAGAACATGATCTCAGCCATGCCCTATCTGTCTGCACCCTCACCTACCCCTCCCCTTGCCCTGTGGGACCATATCTGTGACTCTGTCTCTTCCCAGCTAACAGATAATGTTCTGAGAACCATATGTTTCTTAGAGCTTGGTGGGAGCATGGTTGTCCTTTGGTTATTTTTCATATAACCTTCCCACAATGTTCTGGGAATGGTGCAAGATAATTGCTTAGCTTTGTAACATTCTCAGCACATTTAAGAAACTTGACAAAATGACATTATTTTGAAATAGGTTAAATAAGGTATTTCATTACTTCAGCAGAATGCACTGTCAGCTAGCAGTGTTAATAGGTTAAATAAGGTATTTCATTACGTCAGCAGAATGCACTGTCAGCTAGCAGTGTTAATAGGTTAAATAAGGTATTTCATTACTTCAGCAGAATGCACTGTAAGTCAGCAGTGTTAATAGGTTAAATAAGGTATTTCATTACTTCAGCAGCACTGTCAGTCAGCAGTGTTATTGAAAGTCTTATTGAAACATTCAGTGAAAGTTAAGATATTCAAAACACTAAAAAAAAACTAGAATTTTCATTCTCAGAACGTTATTAAAACCTCCCAGGAAAACTTTAAAGGAGCCCGATTATAATGTTCTCAGAACCTTCCAGCAACCGAAAAACAAAAGTCCCAGATTTTCACTTCCATTCTCAGAACGTAAAAAAAAATATACAGTTTTACTGGTCAGGAAACTCATGGCTCCGTTCCCAGAACCAATGGGAAACCAAAAACTTACGCTCCCACAACTACCAAGGAACTAAAAGAGCAACAGCATATGAAATGACAACAACAACAATCTAAACGCCATGTCATGTTATTTAAAGGAACTCTAAAGTAGTCAGAGGTTTTCTACCTCTGTTTATACTCCATCTGCCCCCTTGGTTTTCTCTCATTGCTATGCCTCAGTACCCATGTGGTTTCGGGATTTTCCCTTTTTTGCCTCTCCTCAGTTACTCCCATAAAGGAGAGCTGTTTTCTGCAGTGTTGCTGCGTTGTATGTTTAGCGGAGCGCTACAGTAAGAGGTACATTATTAGTCTGAATGGATGCACAATCTTTTTTTTAGGCCTGGTTTCTTCTCTTTCTCTTTTGTGTGTTTCTATGACAACCTGTAGTGTTGTATAAGATGTCGTTTTGGGTGTGCACCTGTGTGTTGGTGTTTAATGACCCTCAGGTGTGTACAGTTGAGCAATACGGCCCGAGGAGGTGTGGTTTATGGCCAATATATACCACGGCTAAGGGCTGTTCTTAGGCACAACACAATGCGGAGTGCCTGGATACAGAGCTTAGCCATGGTATATTGGCCATTTACCACAAACCCCTGAGGTGCCTTATTGCTATTATAAACTGGTTACCAACGTAATTATAGCAGTAAAATGAAATGTTTTGTCATACCCTAGGTATACGGTCTGAAATACCATGGCTGTCAGCCAATCACTATTCAGGGCTCGAACCACCCAGTTTATAATATGTAATAAATGACCCATTGGCGAGTTTCTCCTCTGGTTTACCTGAGATTCTCAATGGTACTTGTCTTGTGACTTCTTTGTTATTAGGATGTATGAAAGTGTCAGGTTGTTGTTGCATTCATACCTTTACATTTAACATGGTTAATGATTATCCCCCTTAGAAAGTTGTAATTTAGCTCGCTTATCAAGCATTTGGGTCAACATAAAATTGACATGACATTTGCATTTAGATGGGATAATCAGTATTAACCTGCCATACCTCATGGGTTGCCACAATGGCATCCCATGGACTGTATATACCAAATCAGAAGGCAGGAGAGATACAGACTCCGATGGTCTTGAGTGTGTACTATAGGTAATTTGTCTGTGTTGACCTTGACGTGTGTACCCGTCTGCGTTTTCTCAGCCTCAGCACAGGGTAGTGGGAGGAGCAGCGGCCAGGGGAAGTCATGGAGGAGTCCACTCCAGATGCTCTATGACAGTGACCAGGTAAGTCCTGCCCACTACCAGGTAGGATTCACGTTGATGACCACTGAACTTCTTTTTGGTCATGTTTTATGAGTTAGAATAGGTGATTTGTGAAAATAAAATCATTGGTAAGCTATTCAGTACTTACTGCTTACTTGCTGAAAGTCTCTTATCAGTGTTTCCCCTATAGAAATGTAGCTGCCGCAGCGTGGTAGGTGTCCATTTTAATGTAATATAACTGAACACGAAATACAAAATAACCAAGTGAAACAACGACAATTGAAACCGTCCTGAAAGGTGACAAAACAGGAAACAACTACCCACACACACCAGGTGGGAACAGGCTACCTAAGTATGGTTCTCAATCAGAGACAACGAAAGACAGCTGCCTCTGATTGGGAACCATACCAGGCCAAACACATAGAAAACATAGAAACACAACATAGAATGCCCACCCCAACTCACTCCCCGACCAAACCAAAATAGAGACATAAAAAGGAACTAAGGTCAGGGTGTGACATGGTGTTAACAACTGAAATAAGAGTTCTCTTGTCAGCTTTCCTCAACCAATATTACATTTTTCAAGCAACTGCAGAATGATGATTAACATCTTTGGCATCTATGGGAATTTTGTCAGTGTAAGCCCCTAATAAAATAAATTTCCAATCCATGTTTAGAATAATTATTTTTCTGAAGTTACTGGTCTATAAAATCAGATTTAGATCATCATTATTAATCCCCCATTGCTACTACAGATGTTCCTCATGCTCCAAGGTTTTGGGTGTCTCACAATCTGTACTAATTTCAAGCCTTTCAAACTGTCTCCTGTAGTTACGAGTGACTGTCAGTGATTGATACAGGTGCAACCCTTGACCTTTCTTATGTTTTTGTTTACCGTCTAGTTAGGGTTGGAAAATTCCAGTAACTTTTCCAAAATGCCCAGGTTTTCCAGAAATCCTGGTTGGATAATTCCTGGAATCAACTACAGTACTTTGAAGTTCCTCATCAAACAAAAGCCCTGACTTGACGATTCCAGACTGCAGTCAGACATTGGTTAGCAAAATCTAATTATTTTGGACAGGCACTTGATTGAAAAATATAAAACTGTCTCTTATAAAAAAAATTAACCCTGACTTTTTCATTTTGCCAGGATTTGTCTCTATCTCCCGCCTCTCCTTCCCACCGTTGTATCTAGTTGGCTGGGTGTCCTTTGGGTGGTGGACCATTGTTGATACACACGGTAAACTGTTGAGAGTGAACACAGCAGCGTTGCAGTTCTTGACACACTCAAACTGGTGCACCTGGCACCTACTACCATACTCCATTCAAAAGCACTTAAATATTTTGTCTTGCCCATTCACCTTCTGAGTAGCACACATACACCATCCATGTCTCAATTATCTCAAGGCTTAAAAATCCTTTAACCTGTCTCCTCCCCTTCATCCACACTGATTGAAGTGGATTTAACACGTGACGTCAATAAGGGACAATAGCTTTCACCTGGATTCGCCTGGTCAGTCTGTCATGGAAAGAGCGAGCAGGTGTTCTTAATGTTTTGTACACTACGTGTATGTAGCCGATAGAGTTGAATAGACTACTTAAGTGTCCCATGTCATTCAACTTCAAAACAAATGTGTACAGTCAGTGTGTCACTACGACGGATTGAAATTTCTGAGGCCAAAGGAAAAGCCCTGGCCCACAAACTCTCTACAATTATACAGTATGACATTACATAGGGACTGTTCCAGAACTAAGACTTGGAGAGAGCGTGAGAGAAATAAGCTTGAATAGGGTACAGAAAGAATAGTTCTATAGGAGTGAGCTGTTGCCAATTATATCTCAGGGAGGGGAGTCCGAGGCCCATGCCAAAGGACTGAAGAACCCCTAAAGACATCATTTACTTTAAATCGCTGGCGGTTTTATTTTTGATATTTTTTACTTTGCTTATCCAAAGTGGAACCCCGTGGTGTTGCGATACTCTGAGGAAAAGTGTTTGAATTTATGAAGACAGAAAGCAAAACTGGAAGATCATTATAACCAATTGTATTCATTTTACTTCTCTGTATAAGCCTACAAGAATATTACGTTGGATCACTAAAGGGTGTAATTAAATTCAAATCAAATTGTATTTGTCACATACACATGGTTAGAAATGTTAATGCGAGTGTAGCGAAATGCTTGTGCTTCTAGTTCCGACAATGCAGTAATAACCAACAAGTAATCTAACCTAACAATTCCACAACTACTACCTTATACACAAAAGTGTAAGGGGATAAAGAACATGTACATAAAGATATATGAATGAGTGATGATACAGAACGGCATAGGCAAGATGCAGTGGATGGTATCGAGTACAGTATATACATATGAGATGAGTAATGTAGGGTATGTAAACATTATATTATATTAAGTGGCATGGTTTAAAGTGGCTAGTGATACATGTATTAAATAAAGATGCAGTAGATTATATAGAGTACAGTATATACATATACATATGAGATGAGTAATGTAGGGTATGTAAACATTATATTATATTAAGTGGCATAGTTTAAAGTGGCTAGTGATACATGTATTAAATAAAGATGCAGTAGATTATATAGAGTACAGTATATACATATACATATGAGATGAGTAATGTAGGGTATGTAAACATTATATTATATTAAGTGGCATTGTTTAAAGTGCTAGTGATACATTTTTACACATATTTCCATTATTAAAGTGGCTGGAGTTGAGTCAGTATGTTGGCAGCAGCCACTCAATGTTAGTGGTGGCTGTTTAACAGTCTGATGGCCTTGAGATAGAAGCTGATTTTCAGTCTCTTGGTCCCTGCTTTGATGCACCTGTACTGACCTCGCCTTCTGGATGATAGCGGGGTGAACAGGCAGTGGCTCGGGTGGTTATTGTCCTTGATGATCTTTATGACCTTCCTGTGACATCGGGTGGTGTAGGTGTCCTAGAGGGCAGGTAGTTTGCCCCCGGTGATGCGTTGTGCAGACCTCACTACCCTCTGGAGAGCCTTACGGTTGTGGGCGGAGCAGTTGCCGTACCAGGTGGTGATACAGCCCGACAGGATGCTCTCGATTGTGCATCTGTAGAAGTTTGTGAGTGCTTTTGGTGACAAGCCAAATTTCTTCAGCCTCCTGAGGTTGAAGAGGCGCTGCTGCACCTTCTTCACAACGCTGTCTGTGTGGGTGGACCAATTCAGTTTGTCCGTGATGTGTACGCCGAGGAACTTAAAACTTACTACCCTCTCCACTACTGTCCCGTCGATGTGGATTGGGGGGTGCTCCCTCTGCTGTTTCCTGAAGTCCACAATCATCTCTTTTGTTTTGTTGACGTTGAGTGTGAGGTTATTTTCCTGACACCACACTCTGAGGGCCCTCACCTCCTCCCTGTAGGCCGTCTCGTCGTTGTTGGTAATCAAGCCTACCACTGTAGTGTCGTCCGCAAACTTGATGATTGAGTTGGAAGTCCAGTACCCAATTGCACAGGGTGGGGTCGAGACCCAGTGTCTCGAGCTTGATGATGAGTTTGGAGGGTACTATGGTGTTAAATGCTGACCCAGATGGGTTAGGGCAGTGTGCAGTGTGGTTGAGATTGCATCGTCTGTGGACCTATTGGGGCGGTAAGCAAATTGGAGTGGGTCTAGGGTGTCAGGTAGGGTGGAGGTGATATGGTCCTTGACTAGTCTCTCAAAGCACTTCATAATGACGGAAGTGAGTGCTACGGGGCGGTAGTCGTTTAGCTCAGTTACCTTAGCTTTCTTGGGAACAGGAACAATGGTGGCCCTCTTGAAGCAGGTGGGAACAGCAGACTGGGATAAGGATTGATTGAATATGTCCGTAAACACACCAGCCAGGTCTTGCTCCCAGACAGACTAAATCACTTTTTTGCAGTGCCACTGACACGGCCCTCAACCAAAACCTGCAGACTCTCCTTCACTGCAGCCGACGTGAGTAAAACATTTAAACGTGTTAACCCTCGCAGGGCTGCAGGCCCAGACGGCATCCCCAGCCGCGTCCTCAGAGCATGCGCAGACCACATCCTGGTCCGCGACGGGGCTGGTTTTCTTTTTGTAATCCTTGATTGACTGTAGACCCTGCCACATACCTCTTGTGTCTGAGCCGTTGAATTGCGACTCTACTTTGTCTATATACTGACGCTTAGCTTGTTTGATTGCCTTGCGGAGGGAATAGCTACACTGTTTGTATTCGGTCATGTTTCCGGTCAACTTGCCCTGGTTAAAAGCAGTGGTTCACACTTTCAGTTTCGCGCGAATGCTGCCATCAGTCCACGGTTTCTGGTTTGGGAATGTTTTAATCGTTGCTGTAGGTATAACATCAACAACATCAACAATTACTTCTTACAAGAAGTTTAACCTAAGCAAATATTTTACAATGCATGTGGAGTTGGCTTTGCATGCGCCAGTTACCCCTAGGTTTACAAGGAGCACGTAGTATCTACTTGAGGTAAATCGTAGCCGACAGGGACGACTCCAGATAAGAATATGTGCCATCAAAATACATTTTGCTCCACAAATTAAGATCAAGATTTTTATGGAAGATCGTCTTTACACTATCAGGGATAATGAATGACATTGGCAAGTTACACTGATGACAAAGATCAAGTAATAGTTTACTTGAGGTTTTACTTTAACTTCTGCCGTGACAAAATTGTTTGATAGAAAGATGTAACTACCCAGCTACACAGTGAGTGAAGCCTCCGTTAGCATCGGTGTTGCCTGCTCCAGTGTGTCCTTGAAATTTCAGCGTCAACAGTGTCTTCTCAAACCAGGACAGAGGACGACACATGCCACTAGACACTGAGGCAAACTGAGAGCCTCCGCATTTGGCTGAGTAAATGGAAGGCGTAAATACAGGAGAGAGTAAATACAGGTTTTGTACAGGAAGGAAGCCACGTTGAACTGGCTGAACTGAAGTGTAGGTGCAGTGGTGTGTGGATGGGAGAGATTGAATGTGATTAGGACATCCAGCTGCAGTGTTTGTGTGTGTGTTACAAGAGGGAGAGAGATGGGTCAATAAAACTCAACTATGAAGTTTGACAAACAATAAGATCATTTAGAGAAGCTGTTATTTAGTGTCATTCCGTAATGCACACATTTTCATCTTATTTTCTACCTCTCCTCATATTCTCTAAATTACTTAGAAGACGTCAGCATGACGTCAAAACGACAGTCACCTGTTCGTATCCTGTACAATGGATTAAAGTGAGCTAAATTAAATACATCTCTGCTTTTTTTGAGTGCTCCAACTCCTTTCTACCTCGAATTAGTTCTTTTGGAAATGTTTCTTGATAAGCCCGTTTCATGATTTTTGTCATTGTTGTTGAGCACCCCTCCTTTCCTTTGTATGCTGAAGCATGAAGGCCCACCTGAACTCTCCATTTTCTGGAGATAAACTACATTGGACAGATTATGCCCAGTTTGGTTCATCTCCCAGACATTTATACTACTGCATAAGCATGTAGCTAATTCCTTTTCAGAATACAAGGTGTTGATTTAATTCTATGAAGTGACATTGGAATGCGAGGAGTGTTTCAGCCCCTGTAAGTAACTTCGTAATGTCAATAAACAGGAGGTCCAAGCCTGACTTTTGAAGGGTGTTTTTTCTTCTTCTCATAGTCATAGACAAAGGCCCCCGTCCAGAAACAACCCCCTGCCTCTACAAGGCACAGGTAGATCAGAAAGGATTGGATGGGTATAAGCAATATGTTCCTCCTAGCTAGCCTATTAGGTTTATTAGGGTTATTAGGGTTAGGTTTAGAATAAGGGTTAAGTTTAGGGAAAGGTGGAGCTACAACCATTTTGTTTCTCCCAGCTAGCCTATTAGGTTTATTAGGGTTATTAGGGTTAGGTTTAGAATAAGGGTTAAGTTTAGGGTTAGGATAAGGGTTAAGGTTAGGGTTTGTAGATAGTTAGCTTAAATGTTACTAATAGTCTGTAGATAGTCCATCTATAGATGCTCTACATACTATCCAAATAAAGTTTTACCCTACAACCATATTGCAATATCTTCCTCTCAGCTAGCCTATCTGAGGACAAGGTGGCACTACAACCATATTGCTTATCTATCAAATGACTTTAGATATGCAGTGCCTTCGGAAAGTATTCAAACCCCTGGACTTTTACCACATTTTGTTACTTTAGTCATATTCTAAAATGGGCTAAATCATTTTTCCCCCTCAACAATATACACACACTACCCCATAACGACAAAGCGAAAACAGGTTTTTAGAAATGTTTGCAAATTTATACAAAATAAAAAACAGATACCCTATTTATGTAAGTATTCAGACCCTTTGCTATGAGGCTAGAAATTGACTCGGATGCATCCTGTTTCCATTGATCATCCTTGAGATGTGCCCTTTCCATGATTTGGAAAGGCACACACCTGTCTACATACAGTTGAAGTCGAAAGTTTACACACACTTAGGTTGGAGTCATTAAAAATCGTTTTTCAACCACTCCACAAATTTCTTGTTAACAAACTATAGTTTTGGCAAGTCAGTTAAAACATCTACTTTGTGCATGACACGAGTAAATATTCCAACAATTGTTTACAGACAGATTATTTCACTTATTATTCACTGTATCACAATTCCAGTGGGTCAGAAGTTTACATACACTAAATTGACTGTGCCTTTAAACATTATGTCATGGCTTTAGAAGCTTCTGATAGGCTAATTGACATCATTTGATTCAATTGGAGGTGTACCTGTGGATGTATTTCAAGGCCTACCTTCAAACTCATTGCCCCCTTGCTTGATTTCATTGGAAAATCAAAAGAAATCAGCCAAGACCTCAGAAAGAAAATTGTTGACCTCCACAAGTCTGGTTCATCCATGGGAGCAATTTCCAATGCCTGAAGGTACCACATTCATCTGTACAAACAATAGTGCGCAAGTATAAACACCATGGGACCACGCAGCCGTCATACCGCCCAGGAAGGAGACTCGTTCTGTCTCCTAGAGATGACAACAACAGCAAAGGACCTTGTGAAAATGCTGGAGGAAACGGTACAAAAGTATCTATATCCACAGTAAAATGAGTCCTATATTGACATAACCTGAAAGGCCGCTCAGCAAGGAAGAAGCCACTGCTCCAAAACCGCCATAAAAAGCCAGAGTGCGGTTTGCAACTGCACATGGGGACAAATATCGTGCTTTTTGAAATGTCCTCTGGTCTGATGAAACAAAAATAGAACTGTTTGTCCATAATGACCATCGTCATGTTTGGAGGAAAAAAGTGGGAGGCTTGCAATCCGAAGAACACCATCCCAACCGTGAAGCATGGGGTGGGAGAATCATGTTGTGGGGGTGCTTTGCTGCAGGAGGGACTGGTGCACTTCACAAAATAGATGGCATCATGAAGTAGGAAAATTATGTGTATATATTGAAGCAATATCTCAAGACATCAGACATCAGTCGCAAATGGGTCTTCCAAATAGACAATGACCCCAAGCATACTTCCAAGGCTGTGGCAAAATGGCTTAAGGACAACAAAGTCAAGGTATTGGAGCGGCCATCATAAAGCCCCGAAATCAATCCTCTAGAAAATTTGTGGGCAAAACTGAAAATGTGTGTGTGAGCAAGGAGGACTACAAACCTGACTCAGTTACACCAGCTCTGTCAGGAATGGGCCAACATTGCTTGTGGAAGGCTACCTGTAACATTTGACCCAAGTTAAACAATTTAAAGGCAATGCTACCAAATACTAGATGAGTGTATGTAAACTTCTGACCCACTGGGAATGTGATGAAAGAAATAAAAGCTGAAATAAATAATTCTCTCTTCTATTATTCTGACATTTCACATTGTTAAAATAAAGTGGTGATCCTAACTGACCTAAGACAGGGGATTTTTATGAGGAATAAATGTCAGGAATTGTGAAAAACTGAGTTAATGTATTTAGCTAAGGTGTATGTAAACTTCCGACTTCAACTGTAAGGTCCCACAGTTGATAGTGCATGTCAGAGTAAAAACCAAACCATGAGGTCAAAGGAATTGTCCGTAGAGCTCCGAGACAGGATTGTGTCGAGGCACATATCTGGGGAAGAGTACCAACACATTTCTGCAGCATTGAAGGTCCCCAAGAACACAGTGGCTTCCATCATTCTTAAATGGATTAAGTTTGGAACTACCAAGACTCTTCCTAGATCTGGCTGCCCGGCCAAACTGAGCAATCGGGGAGAAGGGCCTTGGGCAGGGAGGTGACCAGGAACCCGATGGTCACTCTGACAGAGCATCAGAGTTCCTCTGTGGAGATGGGAGAACCTTCCAGAAGGACAACCATCTCTGCATCATTCCAACAACCAGGCCTTTATGGTAGAGTAGCCAGACGGAAACCACTCAGTAAAAGGCAGATGACAGCCCGCTTGGATTTTGCCAATAGGCACCTAAAGACTCAGACCATGAGAAACAAGATTATCTGGACTGATGAAACCAAGATTAAACTCTTTTGCCTGAATGGCAAGCCTCACGCCTGGTGGAAACCTGGCACCATCCCTGCGGTGAAAGAGGGTGGTGGCAGCATCTTGCGGATGTTTTTCAGCGGCAGGGACTGGTAGATGAGTCAAGATTGAGGGAAAGATGAACGGAGCAAAGTACAGAGAGATCCTTGATGAAAACCTGCTACAGAGTGCTCAGGACCTCAGACTAGGGTGAAGGTTTACCTTCCAACAAGACAATGACCCTAAGCACACAGCCAAGATAACGCAGGAGTGGCTTCGGGACAAGTCTCTGAATGTCCTTGAGTGCACCAGCCAGAGCCCGGAATTGAATATCTCTGGAGTGACCTGAAAATAGCAGCAACGCTCCCCATCCAACCTGACAGAGCTTGAGAGAATCTGCAGAGAAGAATGAGAGAAACTCTCCAAATACAGGTGTGCCAAGCTTATAGCGTCATACCCAAGAAGACTCAAGGCTGTAATCGCTGCCAAAGGTGCTTCAACAAAGTACTGTGTAAAGGGTCTGAGTACTTATGCAAATGTAATATTTCAGTTTTAAAAAATTATACATTAACAACATTTTCTAAAAACCTTATTTTTCTTTGTAATTATGGGGTATTGTGTGTAGATTGACGAGGAAAACAACTATTTAATTCATTTTCGAATAAGGCTGTAACGTAACAAAATGTGGAAAAGTCAAGGGGTCGGAATACTTTCCGAATGCACTGTACATGAAGTGCCATAGGGGTTAGTTCTGGAGCCAACACTCTTTTAGTTCTGGAGCAAACGCCATTAGTTCCTGAGCCAACACCATTTAGTTACTGAGCCAAACTCCATTAGTTCCTGAGCCAAACTTCTTTAGTTCTGGAGCCAACACTATTTAGTTCCTGAGCCAAACTCATTTAGTTCTAGAGCCAACACCATTTAGTTACTGAGCCAAACTCCATTAGTTCCTGAGCCAAACTTCTTTAGTTCTGGAGCCAACACTCTTAGTTCTGGAGCCAACACCATTTAGTTCCTGAGCCAAACTCCATTAGTTCTGGAGCCAAAACATTTTAGTTCTGGAGACAAAACCCTTTATAGATTGTTCAGCACTTGTGCTCAGCCTCCTGACATGACATATTTTTGGTGTTCTCCAGATCAGTTTCCTGTCTCCTATCTAATGAGGTACAATGTTGAAACTTGTTCATGTGTTAACATGTTAAAATATGTCAATGTGTTCAGTGACATGGATATAAAAATGTATCCCTGAGCAATAACCACTTGCCATCTCATTTCCTACTCTCCTCAAGCTCAATTAACTGTTAAACCACACTGAGCCATCTACCATTTGTGTCAGTGTCTGGAATCCTCTCCTCTCTTACAGCTGGAGCAGTCGACGGTGCAGGTGACCCACCAGGGTCGGCGGGAGCTGCTGGAGGACGCCTGCCGCTCATACACGCGCAAGCGTCGCGTGCTCATCCCCGAGGACCTCAAGCACGTCATTGTGGATGACCAGCACGGCCTGCTCTACTGCTACGTGCCCAAGGTGGCCTGCACCAACTGGAAGCGTGTCCTAATGGTCCTGACAGGCGCCGCTGGCCCCCACCGCGACCCCCTCGCCATCCCCGCCAACGAGGCCCACATGCCTGGCAACCTGCGCACCCTCTCTGAGTATTCCACCTCTCAGATCAACCAGCGGCTGCGCTCCTACCTGAAGTTTGTGTTCGTGCGTGAGCCCTTTGAGCGGCTCGTTTCAGCTTACCGCAACAAGTTCACACGCAGCTACAACACAGCCTTCCACAAGCGCTACGGCACCAAGATCATCCGCCGGCACCGGCCCAACCCCCAGGCCGAAGCACTGGAGCGGGGAGACGATGTCTCCTTCGAGGAGTTTGTGTACTACCTGGTGGACCCGGCCACACAGCGCGAGGAGCCCTTCAACGAGCACTGGGAGCGTGTGCACTCGCTGTGCCACCCCTGCCTCATCCACTACGACGTGGTGGGCAAGTACGAGACGCTGGAGCAGGACTCCCGCTACGTGCTGCAGCTGGCTGGGGTGGAGGGCCAGGTGACTTTCCCTGCCTCGGCCAAGAACACCAGGACTACGGGAGACATGGCCGCTCAGTTCTTCAACAACATCAGACCCTTCTATCAGAAGAAGCTGTATAACCTCTACCACATGGACTTCCTGCTGTTCAACTACTCCACGCCGGAGTACCTGAAATTTTGATGACGTTACGCTTCTTAGGAGGAGCCTTAGTTTGAACCATCTATCATAAGCACTACGTAGTAGTTGGAACGTAGTAGTTGGAAGCGTGACATTGTGCCCGACCCAACTAGCTTATTACTTGTGATGTATAGCTGATGTCAGCTATTCTGGCGGCTTTTAACAGCTGTTGCTTATAACAACATTATGTATAACCTCTGACAGAGGGTTCAAAAGAAGTGGTACAGACACTTTTAACATGGGTCCTGGGACTCTTCAAAGCACAGGTATGTTTTACGGAGAGGACTAACCTGGTGAAATCTAAGGAACTAAAGATATCTTTCATATCAAAAGTGAGAGTGGCTTTAAGATGAGACAACGGGGAATGGACACTTAAGATGAAGATGTTGTACTGTTAGCAATGAGCCAATGGAGATTAAATGATTGCCTCTGTATGTGTAAAATGCACCTCAAGTGCACATTAACTCAAAATGACCAAACTTTGACACCACCAACAAACTTTGGTTACAATTATTATTTTTTCTTTCAAAGTTTATTTTGTCACCACCATTCTACAGTAAGACTAAAAGGAACGCAAGCTATCTGAAGTAATAGGGGTGCTGAAAGTATCTCTATCAGTGCCTTTGAGTGGGCCTTATGACTTAAAGGTGTATGACATCCTCTGGAAATGTGACATCAGTGTTTTCCTTATACTGTAGAGAGTTGACTCTCATTGGATGGTTTATTTATTGTGATATTTGTGTCCCAGTGTCAACAAACTGCAGATAGAGCACACATTTAGACATTAGGAATAACTACCATAACATCAGTCAAATGAACACATCTAAGCAGTTTGTGTGTGTCTGGAATGCTGGCATAGCAGTCAACACAAAGGGTAAGAATCCATCTGTGCAATATGTTGAATTTACTGTGTATGTTTGAAATATTGAGGTCAAATCATGCAGTTTTATAGGTCCTGTGAACAAAGGTATGAGGAGAGAGCCCTTTCACTGCATTCAAAACAGAGTTGTGTCCAATTATATAGGCAATAGTTTTATCAGTCTTGATGTCAATACTCTTCACATTATGCTAGTACCAACAGTGACCCTTCTGGAGGCTTGGACACCTGTCTGATAGTCTACCTAAGACAAGTCTGCAACATGGGGCTTACTTTGATAGTTCAGTGAAATTACATTTGTTGGCAGTGGCTAGTTTAACAAAACCAAAAGTGTGTAATGCTGTCACTCCTTGTCCACAAACCGCTTTCAAGGTAAATAAATAAATATCGTAACATGTCATTTTTTTCCAAACTATCCCTTTAAGTAAAGGTCTAGCCATTTGTCATAGGCTTCACTTAATCTGGATACCTGCCATGTTCTCTGACACAATGTCAACATGGCACTTCTACAGTATGTGCTCCACAGCCAAGAGACACGAACCTTGACCCCGACACGGTTCTATCCCTACAGCACGGGCATCCCTTTATGAAATCTGTGGTTTTGGTCATGTTTTACCGTGTGTATGTGAGAAATAACTGTTGGGGTGATCAGCACAGGTATTTATGCCCCCCCCCCCGTAGCAGAAGATCGGCCTGGGTACCGTGGTGTTGAAATGCAGGGTTGTCACAAGGACGTGTTTGAATGTTGCTGGTGGTGAGGTCACATTTTATTGATCTGTTTTGTAAAATCACATGACATGCATTGATTCTACTGTAAGATATGTGGGGTCATAAAATGGAAGACAGGCATTGTATGTGAATGGTTTTACTCCAACAATGGAACACATTGATACAAATTGGGTTACTAAAATAAGAGCAAGTGAGCAAGTGCTCTCTAGGTACAATCTGACTATTGTTAACACAGTAACATACATACTAAGTCAACATGTGTCCTATACAATTGAAAACATGATTCTAACTGTTGAAATCTTTGGTGAAAGTTATATTGTTTGTGTCATTGCAGAGCATCAAATATGCTGTTTTTTAAAGTATATATTAATTGACTTAAAAGGCCCCACATGACTCCCGTAGTTTGTACAGTAATGGTTTGGAGGCACAAATGAAAATAGCAGTGGTCGATCATTGAAATTGTGACACATGGATTAATCCCATGTCCTCTATTGGTTTATAGTGTGTTTATGAGTGCATTAGTACATTTATTGTGACTAAACTCACAAGTGAACCATTTTTGAGCATGAGGATACATGTATAGACAGTCAGCAAACAAACAAGCGCAGACAATATTATTGCTTTAGTACAGTGCATTTACCATTTGACCATTAAAGCGTTTAAAGCGTTCACATCTCAACAGCTTCTATGTGGTAAGTGGGCGCTGAAAGACTGTCGAGCTACAGCATACAGGTACTCCCTTAGCAGCATTCATTTCTTAAGCCCTGTTGATACCTGGTTCTAACATGACGCCTTTTCCCTGATCTTTTCCACATTCTGATTGTGTAGACTTTTAAAAGACGCATTGTGATCAGATCTTATAAGTGTAAATGGACAAGATCAGGACGAAGGACGCATGTTAATGGCAGGCATAAACAGGGCTTCTGTGGAGCCAAGAGACCGTATGTGAAGTCAAGCTTGGTGGTTGTCGGAGGCCTGTGAAACTACAATGTGTAGGCCACGTTGTTATATCTTAATTTCAGTCGCACTAGACATGGTGGGCTGGTATAGATTGAATGGCCTTGAAGCTCAGGGCCAGGAAGCCGGTCCCCAACAGATCCCCCAGAGCCGTGAGGTACGGGATAGAGTAGTTATCCGGGTCCAGCCCCCTCCGCCACATCCAGCGCACCATCAGGTCAGCCAGGTACAGCAGAATCACAACCTGTGAATCAGTTGACAGCACGATGAGTAACCCACTAGTGCAGGTAACTGAGGGAAGTTGGACAGTGCAGAAGCTGTAATACAATGTCCCTTTCACCCTGGGAAAGATGTATAGGCCGTGTTCAATAGCTTCTCTGTTATACTGTCTAGCAACATCCCATTATTATGTAGATTACTGACAACCCACACTGTATGTGAACAAGTAAAACGAAGTTGAGGTCATGTGAACAATAAACATTAAGGGCAAAAACACGTACATGGTTCACACTGTCTGTATACATTTATTTTTCTTTTTTCAAGTATCTAAAAAGTTGCTAATGACACCACAGGTCATATCAACTCTGAAAAATATGTTTAATCTGATAAGTAGCAGGACTAAAACACTGGGCTGGTGTTCTACAGATGTATCGGTATACTGGTCAGCATTTTCAGCGACGTGTGGTTTGAATTGCAGCGCCAGAGTTTGGCAAGAGGGCTGAAAACAGTAAATATTTTATTAACATTTCTACTAAGGCCGTTGTTTATATCGGCAATGGCTCTCGTAGTGTAAAACTATGATTTACTCGACCCAAACCCTCAATGTGTGAGATCCAAACAAAAGAGAGGCGTAGTATTAAGGAACATCTGTCCTTGAAATGGACATAGGCTATCCGGAAGGCCAAAGTGAGTTACTTTAAGGAGCAGTTCTCTCTCTGTGGGTCTAACCCCAAGAAGTTCTGGAAAACGGTTAAAGACCTGGAGAATAAACCCTCCTCACAGCTGCCCATGTCTCTTAAAGTTGATGTTGTGGTTGTTATTGATGTGGTTGTGGTTTAATGACCACTTCATCAAGTCAGGATTTCTATTCGACTCAGCCATGCCTCCTTGCCCATCCAACATTTCCTCATCTTCCACCCCTTCTAATGCGACTATCCTCAATGCTTCTTCCTCTTTTACCCCTGCCTTCATACAAAGTTTCTCCCTGCAGGCAGTCACTAAGTCTGAGGTGCTAGAGGAGCCCCTGAAACATGACCCCAAAAAACTATCTGGGTCAGATGGTTTATACCCTTTTTTCTTTAAGGTTGCTGCCCCTGTCATCGCCAAGCCTATCTCTGACCTTTTTAACCTGTCTCTCTTTTCTATGGAGGTTCCCACTGCTTGGAATGCAGCCACAGTTCGTCCTTTATTTAAAGGGGGAGATCAAGCTGATCCTAACTGTTAAAGGCCTAGTTTCCGCTCAGGTTATGGATGTGTCACTGCAACCTTAAAGGTCCTCAATGATGTCACCATTGCCCTTAATTCTAAGCAATGCTGTGCTGCTATAACATTCCCCAGGGGCCATATTCAGTCTTCACCAAGGTCACAACTTTTTTTTAAATTCATTTTTCACCATATGTCACCTTTTAAAGTAGGAGTGGTACAGTGGGTCATGTCTGTGGTACATATCAGTTTGACCTCTGACCTGTAGCAGGGCCGCACACAGGTAGAGGCAGACAAAGGCAGGCGTGAGTGCGCCATGGCCGCCATTCAGTAAGTGGATGGTGTAGAGGAAAAGCAGGTGACCCGGAACTACCAGGAAGACTAGAACCCTCGCTGACTTGGAGTTGACCCCTGTTGATGTAAACAGGAGACTTAGAGGACATCTTAAAAGTAAGCAGAAAATAAGCTAAACTTCCAAAAGCCTTTTAATGTCTAGGAGGAAGTGTACAAGAGCGGGCAGGGTACTGACGACTGTTACGGGTTAGCAATATTGTGTGTAGAAGTGTGCAGTGTTCATTTGACCCCTCTGCTTCTTTTGTGTTTCTTTTAAGTTTGTTTGACTGGTTAGCTGAAGAGCTGAAGGTCAGGTAGGGGTCAGGCCAGTGTTGTGAAGCACAGGCAAGGGTCAGGACAGTGTTGTGAAGACCAGGCAAGGGTCAGGACAGTGTTGTGAAGGTCAAGCAAGGACAGTGTTGTGGTTTGAAAGTCAGACAAGGGCATGGTTGTGAGCTGAAGGTCAGGCAGGGGTCAGGGCAGTGTTGTGAGCTGAAGTTCAGGCAGGGGTCAGGGCAGTGTTGTGAGCTGAAGGTCAGGCAGGGGGAGTGTTGTGAGCTGAAGTTCAGGCAGGGGTCAGGGAAGTGTTGTGAGCTGAAGGTTAGACAGGGGAAGTGTTGTGAGCTGAAGTTCAGGCAAGGGTTAGGGAAGTGTTGTGAGCTGAAGGTCAGGCAGGGGTTAGGGAAGTGTTGTGAGCTGAAATTCAGGCAAGGGTTAGGGAAGTGTTGTGAGCTGAAGGTCAGGCAGGGGTTAGGGAAGTGTTGTGAGCTGAAGTTCAGGCAAGGGTTAGGGAAGTGTTGTGAGCTGAAGGTCAGGCAGGGGTCAGGGAAGTGTTGTGAGCTGAAGTTCAGGCAAGGGTTAGGGAAGTGTTGTGAGCTGAAGGTCAGGCAGGGGTCAGGGAAGTGTTGTGAGCTGAAGGTCAGGCAAGGGGTCAGGGAAGTGTTGTGAGCTGAAGTTCAGGCAAGGGTTAGGGAAGTGTTGTGAGCTGAAGGTCAGGCAGGGGTCAGGGAAGTGTTGTGAGCTGAAGTTCAGGCAAGGGTTAGGGAAGTGTTGTGAGCTGAAGGTCAGGCAGGGGTTAGGGAGGTGTTGTGAGCTGAAGGTCAGGCAGGGGTTAGGGAAGTGTTGTGAGCTGAAGGTCAGGCAGGGGGAGTGTTGTGAGCTGAAGTTGAGGCAAGGGCAGTGTTGTGTCATCCTGTGTGTTTGTGTGTGTTTGAAGTTGAAGTGTGTTTTGACTGCTGACCTGAGGAGCAGAAGGTCAGGCAGGGCCCAGGCCAGTGTTGTGTCATCGGGAAGGGCAGGGTCCCTGGCATACTCCAGTAGTGTAGGTAGGTGGAGATGCGGCTGGCCTGGATGGCTACCAGGTTACCTCCCACACCTGGGTGAAGGGAAGGAGCCGAACAGTCGTTGAAATACCATAGGCATTTTTATAATCATGTTTTTGTTGAATTTGTCTGTTGGTCCTTTGTAGCTCAGTTGGTAGAGCATGGCGCTTCTAACACCAGGATACTAGGTTTGATTCCTGGGACCACCCATATGCAAAATCTAAACACACATGACTTGTAAGTCACTTTAGATAAAAGTGTCTGCTATATGGAATATTATAATGAGTTATTTACATATTTAGGCTTGAGCTTTGGGTTTAGTAAATTATAGGTATTTTCAAGGTTATGATGAAGCGTCTTCAAGGTAATTTTAGTTGATTTTGTTTTTCTGCAACTCTTTCTAGTTAATTATGTAGGGATAATTCTGATGTGAATGTAATGGCATATCTTTAAAGTGAGTTTGTGCGCAGAGATTGCATGATTTTGTGTTCATTGGAGGTAAGGAGGATGGAGGGAGAGAGGTGGAGAAAGACAGAAAGATTGATAGGCAGAAAGAAAGAGGGAAGAAGATAGAACAAGATTGGGATGCAGAGGGAGAAAGGTAAGAGAAGAATAAACAAGGAGGGAGGGAAAAAGAGAGTGCGCAAGAGATTGAAAAAAACACTGAATGGCAATGCAAATGTACTTCCTGTCTTGAAATGCCGATTAATGCGAAAAGCTTTGCTAGCGCTAGCTGAGGCTGGCAAAGATATAGAGGAAATCCTCTGAAGCAGACAGTACATAGTTGTCATTCTAAAGAGGTTTATGTAAACCTTATTGTTAGTCTTCTCCAGCGATGGTGGCTAGCCGTGGGCAACAAACATTGCCATGCTAGTCTTAGGCTGTGTTTACACAGGCAGCCCAATTCTGATCTTTTTTCACCAATTAGTCTTTTGACCAATCAGATCAGCTCTGAAAAAAATATGCTGTGAAAAGGTCTGCTGTAATTGGTCAAAAGACCAATGAGTGGAAAAAATATCAGAATTGGGATACTTATTCAGTTGTACAACTGAATGCATTCACGTGTCTTCTGCATTTAACCCAACCCCTCTGGATCAGACGTGTGGGGGGGCTACCTTAATTGATGTCATCAGCCCCTAGGGAGCAGTTGTTGTTGGGGTTTAATTACCTGACTCAAGGGCAGAACGGCAGATTATTTTCACTTTGGCAGCTCAGGGATTCAAACCAGCAACCTTTCAGTTACTGGCCCAACGCCCTTAACCACTAGGCTACCTGCCGCCCTTAAAACATTCAACTTTAAAATGACATTGTTTACAATAGCGCAGTTGCTTCATGTAATTAGTCCCACAAGTTATAGTAATTTACTGTCATACTTCAAAGACTGTTTAAATGTAACAGGACAAGAACCACGCCTGTCTATTATTTTGTCAAACATGCCATCTATCTTTCCACCAAGACAACCAGATGTTGTCTTCTAAGGAAAGGAGTACCAGATTTGACATTTAAGCTTACATCATATGTTATAGTAGTGGACAGGCTAGGGATGAGTGGAACTTAATACTCTTTTCAGAACCACTTGAGACCAATAAAGCTATGGCTTCTCGACTCGTACACATGTCCAAATGAGATGTCATGGCGATTTTACAAGATACATATTTAGCAATGGTAAGCAGCATTGCAAATGGGGTAAACCTGTTTCTAGTTTTTCCCATGCAGCTGTTTCTTAGATGGCTCCTTGAGGATATTTGTTAGGAGGAAGTAAGAACTCTTCAACATTTAAATAATATTGAGACAAAATTTCAATCTGAGCATTGAATTACACACATGCCCCACTCTTTGATCTGAGGAGTTAGGTTCGGTCCACTCACCGTTGATTACGGGAGTGAACACCGCCATGCCCTCAAAGTTCGGGTCACTCACTGTCTTATCCAGTATCAGGCCCCCAATACTGTGGTTTACAAGGATACAATGGGACACAAACGTCACATAACATGTTCAAAGCTGTAGATTGTCTAAGGGGCAAGTGATAAGTTCCACTCTGTGTCCTCCATCTGCACTGATTTGAAAGGAGAGGATAGGTGAAAGTGATCTGGTGCATTTATGCCTACTGAGTAGTAGCTGTCACCTGTCCAGTTCTGTAAAATCAGTTTGGATAAAGGTGACAAAAGGCCTTCAAGTTGCGATCGTAACTGCAAGTGAATATACAGCATGTTTGTTTCTTCGAAATCTAGTTGAATGCTCATGGATTGAACATTGATAGAATGCTGATAGCCCCAGGCATTTACCTGCTGATGGACATGGCCATGATGACGGGCTGCCACCCAGACCTCAGCACCTCTCTGATTGGAGGAGAGTGCCGGGCAATGACCACCCACAGCGGAATGAGAACCAGGAAAAAGCCACACACCAGAGCAGGCAGGTACCACATCTCTGGAAGACAAGAAAGGGTGTGTGTGTGTGTGTGTGTGTGTGTGTGTGAGAGGGAGAAAGTGGGCACATTTTCTATGCAGGTAGAAAAGAAGTGTTACATCTGCAAGACATATTGTATGTCAACATGATAAAATGATTCTATAATCTGGGCAGACCTGAATAGAAATTGCTGGAGCCCACCCAATGTACTGTGTTGGACATTTATTAAGCAGACCTGAAATAACTAGTCATGAAAGAAACTGTGCTGCCCTCTACCGAAGACACAATTGAAGTACCGAATATGAATTTTCTTTTGAGAGATTTGAGGATATTTCATTTGGAAACTAATAACAGATGTTTTATTGACTACAAAGATCTATATATATTTTTTTTTATGCCTGTTAAGGAAAATTAATGTGAAATGAAATAATGGTGAAGTTATGTAAGATATCTTGTTGGTGCTCATAGTCTTTTCCAGTTGGAAATAATGAGAGATCAGTTTCAAACCAACACATTCTACTAAATACTTTGAACATTTGAAAGAACTGGCCTACTGTCTGATTCTTTACCCTTCTCGTCAAAGAGTCCTTCATGGATTTAAATGGAACGGATTGGTTTAAGAAATATTGTGGAAACTCCATCTAGTCCACCCCATGCATACATAAATTCACAATGTTTAAATCCATGAGGGGGAGTGAACAAGTGCCCATTTCAGGGGAAGTGTAGGGAATCAGAACCCAGGCATAATGGATATGTCTCCACCAAGGCTTTGCTCAATATTGCATCCAGCCCTAGGAATCATCAATATGGGCCTAGTCAGTGATAGGGGTTAAGGTTCAGATAACATTGGGCCTATTAGATGTCAAACATCCTTTCTTACTTTTATATATATTTTTCGACTGGACAGAAAGTCAGGGGGACAGACAATGGAAAAGCAACGACAGGTAGGATGGGGGCAAACAGTGGGTGTGCCGAGGCTCGAACGCCATCGCCGGGGCTCGAACGCCATCGCCGGGCCGTGGCTCGAACGCCATCGCCGGGGCTCGAATGCCATCGCAGAGGCTCAAACGCCATCGCAGAGGCTCGAACGCCATCGCCGAGGCTCGAACGCCATCGCCGGGGCTCGAATGCCATCGCAGAGGCTCAAACGCCATCGCCGGGGCTCGAACGCCATCGCCGGGGCTCGAACGCCATCGTAGAGGCTCGAACGCCATCGCCGGGGCTCGAACGCCATCACAGAGGCTCGAACGCCATCGCAGAGGCTCGAACGCCATCGCCGGGGCTCGAACGCCATCGCCGGGGGAGCACGTGTGGTCTGAGAGTCGAGTGTTACCGCTCGACCAGACACCGGCACATACCACTTATTCTGCTGTGAGTGATCTGACCTTTAAACCGGAAGAGGAAGCTGCTGACCCCAGCCAGCAGAGAGAGGGTGATGAGGTCACCCAGGCTGGCAGCGATGGGCGTGGCCACGTTGTCAGGGTTGATGCCCACCTTCCTTGAGCCAATGATTACTCCCACCATCACCAGGCCTACCGACACAGAGAGCAGACTTTAGATCTAGAATTATCTAGTTGGGAATACATTTGTTGGATAAAAACCCTATTGTCAAAATCAAAACTCAGGAATACATAATAATTGCCAAAATACCCAAATACAAAACATTATTCTTTGAAATGCCCACTGAGATTGCCATCTTAATTTTGTACTCTGATTTAGCTATGAAACACTAACTTAATTAACATCTGAACGATGGAAGTGACACTACCTAACACTATCACTGGCTAGTGGCATGACAGCTATTGTGGTTTTGTCAGGTTGACTTGCCCAATGACAGAGCAGCTACAAAGGCTGTGGTGATGCTGCTGGCACATAAAACAGCAGCCTGCAGCAGGTCTACACGACCCCTGGTCATCGCGCCCAAACCCACTGCAGCTACCGCAGCCAGGAAACCCACCACTGTGGCCTGGACCTATGGAGGGAGAGAGAGAGAATAGGAGCGGTAGGGAGGGGAGGGGGAGCAGAGAGAGAGGGAGAGGGGAGCAGAGAGAGAGGGAGAGGGGAGCAGAGAGAGAGGGAGAGGGGAGCAGAGAGAGAGAGGGGGAGAACAGAAGATGCAGCAAGGGAAGAGAGAGAGAGAGAAAGAGCCGGGAGGGAAAGGGAGAGAGAGTGGAAAAGGAGCAAGGGAAGAGAACGGAGAGCAGGAGAGGCAGGGAGCAAAGGGGAGAAAGAATGAACAGAAGAGGCAGTAAGGGAAGAGGAGAGGGGGGCAGGAAATAAAGGAGGGAGATGTAGGGGGATAGAGGGAGGGAGGGAGAATGAGGCATAACACTGAGACATGGCATTGCCTTGATACAGTGAACCCTCTTGTGCCCTCTGTTGGATTCACAGATAAACATACTTTATAATAATGTGTGGTTGACATTACAGGCTAGCCAAAGTGACAGCACTGGTTTGATAAAATGCCACTGGCTGTGTTAGCTGAAGGAGAGGTCAATGTCACCTGAATGAGAGCCAGGTTGCTACACACTATCCTCCACTGCTGCTTTGGATCATCCAGCTGCCCAGTATTCGCCTGATAGGGACATAGACCACGGGAGAAATATTTAACATTTTAAATGGTGTGCGTGTGAGTTTGTATGTAAAATCTAGATTTAGTTTTACATACAAACATGTTGTGTCAGCATTGAGTGTGTGTATGTGTGTGTCAGCAGTGTCTGTGCGTGTGTGTATGCATGCCTACATGCGTGCGTGTGTGTGTGTGTGTGTACACTTACTGCTGTAGACAGTCTGGATGCCAGTGTCATCTCCAGGTTGCCTTTCAGTCCCACCAGGGCTGGCACCAAGATAAACACCTCTGTGATCTCCTTAAACACTTCCCAATGCTGAAACATACACAATGTCCTCTTTAAACATGTCCCAGTTCTAAAACCTCAATAATGATCTCCCTAAACAGTTCCCAATGCTGAAACATACACAATGACCTCTTTAAACATGTCCCAGTTCTAAAACCTCAATAATGATCTCCCTAAACAGTTCCCAGTGCTGAAACATACACAATGACCTCTTTAAACATGTCCCAGTTCTAAAACCTCAATAATGATCTCCCTAAACAGTTCCCAATGCTGAAACATAACAATGTCCTCTTTAAACATGTCCCAGTTCTAAAACATGAATAATGATCTCCCTAAACAGTTCCCAGTGCTGAAACATACACAATGATCTCCTCAAGCACCTCCCAGTGCTGAAACATAAAAATCCCTCCCAACACTGCCAACCTGGTTGCCAAATATACAGTACTCATGCTTTAGCCAACTGCTTGGTCGTTAAAAAACAGAAAGGAGTTGGATCCAGCACAAACAGATCTGGCAACCAGAATAATTCACTGTAACAGGAAAAGACTATTACCGCTATTATGTAATTTCTTTATTCAGATTAAAACCATAATCTTTTGCTGTTGTCATCCCATTATAATCTAATAATAATCATCTGAACATGTTAAGTATTAGTGACAATAAAATGACAGTCTTACAGTAACTTAGTGGCATACAATAACTCTTGTTGATTACAGGTGAACATTTGTTTCTTTCTTCACGTTTTCATTTCCAATTGAAAAGGAACTAAATCCCTGAGCTTTCAAGGCTGACTTCAGTCAAAGTCACTACCCAACCCACCAACCTATTCCATTATTCAGGGAGTCAGTCACGCCATGCGACTGCTGGGATCTTTCCAAAAGGTGAACCAGGGAAAGAGCTATTTTGCTGCTCTATACTTATTTGCCTATATGTCATTTGCTACTCTACTATCTACACACAATGCCTATCTGCATGTTTTATAGAATGCACTTTGAAGGGCAAGGTACTGACCTCATCAGTCAAGTGGGTCATCCATCCTCAAAATGTACCACGGAGTATTGCCACAAGTTAGCCTGAGTCCCAGTTCTGTTTGCGCTGTCGTGCCAACTCCTATTGACAATGACATAGGAGTTTGCAAGACAGCACAAGCAGATCTGGGACTCGGGCTAAGCTTCAAGTGCATGATTTTTTCGATATTGACACACATTTTCAAATGGCTGCAGCACTCTCGTGTCGTGGATGCTCTTTCTAGCTGTCATTTATAGCCAGGGGTCTTCTGACTGCTCTTTGAAACAGCTTTGAAGTCCCCAGATAGATTTGCTGCTATCCTGTCGTCTGTTTATCAGTCTCTCCTATATTTTCCATACCATGCATGTCAAAGCACCTCCTACATTTTAAATTGGCCTCTTTATCATTTCATGCTACATCTCCCACAGTTCTCAATGCTTTCCTGATAGTTTCTTCCTTCACTTTTCATAGCAAACAGCTCGGCTCCTCTCGTGACACAAGTGTCACGTTGCCGGAGATGACTCAATAGTGCCTGCGTCCCAAATGGCAACCATGTCCCTATATAGTGCACTACTTGGTCCCTGGTCAAAAGTAGTGCACTCTAAAGGGGATCGCTGATACAAAGCAATCTGCCAACGTAGACACCTAAACCTCTGTGGCAGCTCATCTATCTCACCTGTTTTTTCTTAGATTAAAGGGGATTTACTCAACACATCACAGCATGCCCAGATAAATACAACACACACACAAACAAACACATACACACACACTCAAAGTTAGCCCATACTTGAACCAAGTCCATGACTATGCCTGCCGCCACCATGCCCAGGCCGGCCACCAGGTAGGGCAGTAGGATCTGAGCCAAGATGAGCCAGGCACTCTCAGGCAGATAGCCATGGGGGGAGCGGGTCAGCTTACAGGTGAAGCCCCTCAGCTTCTTCCCCTGGTAGCACAGCTCTAGCTCTAAATGGGTGACCACCATGGTCTCCGCAGGTCGCAGTTACCCCATCTGGAAAGTCCCCAGTAGGGGTTAAGGGAGTGACAGCTGCCCTTTTTCACACCAATCCCCACCACTAATATATTCTCTGTGGTATGGTCTCCTCTTTGACAGTTTAGTTTAGTGAATGGGGAGATTCCTTCCAGTCGACAGCAGAAAATCGCCAAACGCTCTTCAACCAATCCACTGGGCTCGATGTATTTCAGGGGCTTTAGAATGACAGTTTGTTTATCCTTCTGAATGAGAATGACATTAGAATGACAGCTTGTCCTTCCATCTTTAGTCAACGTTGCTAAGATAACACAACCAAGAAAGAATGCCAATGGTGGAGAAGGCTGAAGAACGACATAGACTTCCTTTGACCTCTGGGATGGAGGTCACATACACACGCAGATATGGGTCCTCCAGATAGGGGTGTCTGCCAGGACTCTTCTGACACCCGCCGCTGACAGACAGACACAAACACTCACACACACAGTCCTCACGCTTCGCTCTTCAGTAGGCGAGCTGCCGAGGAGCTCCGCTGGAAGCAGCCGGTGCATTTGCCGCCACGGGGCCTGAAAAACGTCCACGTCCTCTGCGACAAGGACAACCAGAAGGCTGCTAACTTTTTCTCTGCCCTCCCCAGCCGCTGCTCGTGATGCCTCTGCTCGTCCCACTGCCCTGTGTGAGCAGCCTGGCTGGCCTGGAGTCCCTTTCTCATGTTGGGTTGGAGAGAAGTGACGTGGGGCGCTGGTTGGTGAGTCGCAGATGAAAAACGAGGTGATAATAGATGGCGGTCCGTGGTTCTAAGGCTCGGAAGGCGAAGGACTGCAGGGTGACATTGAGTGGGGATGATGAGGTGTGAGTCCCGAGGCGAAGCATTAAGAGTACCTGTCCAGTCGCTGGCAGGGGTTTCCTCTCCTCTGGGAAGCAAACAAATTGGGTCGTGATGGTATTTCTGTGCAAGTGGGAGAGAAGGGGGGGGGGGGTGCTGCAGTCGTCTGTGCGAGCAGGGCTATCAGACTGAAACGGCTGGAAGGGAAGGAGGGGGTGCCCGCTGTCGTCTGTGTGAGCAGGGCTATCAGACTGAAACGGGGTCTCTATCTCTCTCTTTCTATCCCTCTCTCTCCTTTGCTCTTTCTATTTTCTTTCTTTCTACCTTTCCCTCTGTCTCATGATAACTCCATCTTGTTCCTCTCTCTCCTCTCTTTTCTTCCTCGTTGCTCCATCCTCAGTGCCAGCATGTGTTGTACCTGTCACCAACATGTGGCATTAGCCTGGTCCCCTCTAAAGGACATCTGTTCTCTTTTCTGACTGTCTCCCCTCCATTTGCGTAACATCTTATGAGCTTATGGGGTTTTGGCTCTTTCTACCTGTTAGTATTATTAGCCAGTCTCTCACCCCCTGTCTTTTTCTCTATTTATCCCCCTTCTCACTTTAATTCAGATTGAAACACTACATTGACTAGAGAGACATTTAGTAAATATTTGCCAAACACTGGAAGTGACGTAAATATCAATAGCTTCTTAATCATTCATGACCATGACCGACATTTGAAACCTGCATGCTGTTATCTAGAGAGGAGAGAAGGAACCGAGTTCAGCTCTTTATCCCTCCTTGTCCTATAGCCTCCCCACCCCCACACACACGCACACACTGAAAGTGACTCAGCTGAGGCGTCCCTGAGACGTGGCGTGGACAATCTGTTGCCTCCTGCTCCGCCACTGACACCTTGTTGGAATTTAGAAGCCCCGTTTATACCTGGTTCTAACTTGCGTCCTTTGTCCTGATCTTATACACATTTTGATTGTCTACACCGGTCTAAAAATGTGGACACAATCAAAAGACACATTGCGATCAGATCATCCTGCCCCCCTCCGGACGTAGTCAGACACACATTGTGTCTGGATATCTTACAAGTGTAGACAGATCTGGACAGAGAAACCATTTAAATCATCATCATTATTCTGCCCTCTAAAATCATTGACAGATGGCACTATAACTGATTGCATATAACTGATTGCATATAACTGATTGCATCAACAAGTGTCTTACAGTAAATAAATCTGACATTGAATGAATAGCTGTGAACACATTTGCATAAAGGAAGGAACCAGGAAGTCTGGTCACAATGCAGACACAGTGGATGGATAACAGACACAGTTTAATACCATGAGTAGCAGTGGGGGCTGCTAAGGGGAGGACGGCTCATAATAATGGCTGGAAAGGAGCTAATGGAATGGCATCAAACACATGGAACCCAAGCTTTCAGTTGTATACACACAACCATTTTGCAGTCCCCACAATGCTTGTGTAATTATTTTTGTGAAGAAAAACGATCAAAACCACTGTCAAATGTGCGGTACAACAGTTGTACAACTTGAGTGTGAACCTGGCCTAGTTGAGCCATATAATCCTCAGTGTGTGTGCAGTGAAAACAAAGTTTAGTGAAACTTACAAGCTATACATGTAGTAGTCCACACTGACATATTGATAGCAATGGCCTTTCGGGTTTGTTGTTATATGGCAAGTTTATGGGACTCAATATGACAGGCTAGACAACCCATTACACACCTTGAGTTGGATCCAGGATTACATAATGAAATCCAAGGAAAGACTCTCTGGCACTTGCTATGCAGAGCTTGTCTTTAGACCAAGGTTTTTGTAGACGTGGTTGCATTTTTTTATTAGGAACTGTACAGATCGAGACGAATGTGATGCATTTGTGTATGTTATACTGTACTACCTTCTCTGTCGGACTGTGGTCCATCAAAAGTGTAATGCTTTGACATATGTAAACTCTTCATTAAGATGGACAACAATGCTGAGTAAAAACACGGCCTGTTTATCATTTCCAACCTGAAAAGGACTGGCCAAAGGGCAGTTCGGGCAAATGCCCAGTGGGCCAGTCTTATGAGGGGGAAAAAAGGGAGAGAAGTAACTGTCCACACTAATAGGCTTATGTCATCCCGTTATGCCAAGACTGACATGTTCCTAGTGGTGGCGTGCCACTGAGGTCCCTGTGACCCCCCACAATGTCCCAGCTTCTCTCTGAGCTGCGACCTTTACATTTTAACGTGGATCTTCCGCGATACGGATTGAATGCAGCCCTTACATTCCCTTCACCCACCTGTACAGCATCCAGAACTATGCCTGCAGTCATCATCCCCAGCCCGACCTCAAGTTACGGCGCCACCACCTGTAGACAGATCCTCCTGGAGCTCTCTGTTGGACTTGTCTTTCTCCTCATCTATCTTATTATTAGTCCAAGACAGGGCAGGAGACCTCCATTGAAGATCATTATTGGTGTGTGAAACTGTCTAACACGCAAGTATGCACAAACAAACACTCACGCATTTGCTGCCAACCAGGATTCCTCCATGACCGGTGTTGTCTTTTCAGCCTGCCCTCTCCTTGGATACAGTCCCTTGGATACAGTCCACCATTTGTTAAATTGAATTAGCATTTCCCTATCATTTCTTGTAACCATATTTACTTTGTTTGTTTATGCATTTCTGTGAATTACTTAGTTAGAAAATAAATGATTTAAGACAATTGATGTATGGATGACTCATAGTGAAGACTAGGTTCGTGCAGATAACCAACAATTTACGACGTTTGGAATGAGACTAACGTGAGGTAAAATAAATAATTCATTCATTCGAAGACTAATTGATCAGATATAAAATATCTGAAAAGTTATTAGGAAAATATAACTTTGTAATCTGAATATTTTCCTTGGTGCCCCGCCTTACTAGTTAATTACAGTTACATGATTAATCAGTTTAATCGCGTAATACTAATTACAGATAATCTTTGATAAAAACTAAGTCTTCAATTTAATGATAGTAAAGACACGACACCAGTCATATTACTGTATAAACCTTTGTGATTTTAATGAATCAGGAAAACTAGTAAAAAGGAGCTTGTTCAAGCTCTGACATGGAGATCATCATTCATAAAGTTCTATTAAATTGTCATCCAGTATTGTCCATGAACACAACACATCTATTGTGTAGACCAGGTATTCCCAAACTGGGGTTCAATGCCGTCGGGGGTACGCCAAATAAAAATGTGATCAACATTAATAAAATTTTAAAATAAACATTTGACTTTTCAAACAGTCCATTTATATTTTCCAACAGGGCTATACATTTGGGTGAGCTTTTTTTAATCGTCTGAGTTGCCTTGTTTCACTGCCAAAAATAAAATGAAACCATCTAGTGTTCAGCTAAATAACAACGCAATGTCAAATACAGGTAGCCTAGTCAAATAATTAACATCCAATCACATTAACCGTTACTCTCTTGCTGGCATTTCACTAACGGTCCGTATGTAGCCAAACGTAGCTGCTGCTCATGTTGATATCTGTACTGATGGTGCAAAAGCCATGACAGGGAGACATAGTGGAGTGGTAAATACGCATGCAAGCAGTTTCTCCCGATGCCACTTGAGTACCGTGCAGCATCCACCGAGAGGCTCGTGCTGCCAAGGGAATGTCTGACAACTTAAAAGACGTTTTGGACACTACAGTGAAAATGGTTAACTTTCTTAAAGCAAGGCCCCTGAACTCTTGTGTATTTTCTGCACTATGCAATCATATGGGCAGCGACCATGTAATGCTTTTACAACATACAGAAGTGCACTGGTTATCAAGGGGCAAAGTATAGAAAGGTTTTTTTGAAATGAGAGACGAGCTAAAAACTTTTCTTTACTGACCATAATTTTCAACTAGCTGACAACTTGCATGATAACGAGTTTCTCACATGACTGGCCTATCTGGGTGATGTTTTTTAAAACTCAAGCTTACGTACAATGTCAAATGTGATATAGCGAAGCACCTGAGTGAGTTGGGTATGCAATTAAGCACATACTTTTCCGAAACGGATGACACAACTGGATTCGTTATCCCTTTCATGCCCTGCCTCCAGTCCACTTCTGAAAGAGAGAGCCTCATCAAAATTGCAACAAGCGGTTCGGTGAGAATGTAATTTAATCATAAGCCACTGCCAGATTTCTGGATTGGGCTGCGCTCAGAGTATCCTGCCTTGACATATTGCGCTGTTAAGACACTGATGCCCTTTGCAACCACGTACCTGTGTGAGAGTGGATTCTCAGCCCTCAATAGCATGAAAACTAAATACAGGCACAGACTGTGTGTGTAAAATGATTTAAGACGGAGACTCTCTCCAATACAACCCAACATTGCAGAGTTATGTGCATCCTTTCAAGCACACCCTTCTCATTAACCTGTGGTGAATTATTCACCATTTTCAATGAACAAATAAAGTTGTATATGTAAAATGGTTACATAAAGAGCAAAATGATTGACTATTATATTATTATTTGTTCCCTGGTCCTGTAAGAGCTCTTTGTCACTTTCCACAATCCGGGTTGTGACAAACTACACACTGATTCTTATGTTGAATTTATTGTATAGTGTGTGTGTGGCAGGCTTACAATGATGGCAAAAAACAACATTTGAGAGTGCGTTGACCCGGGTGCTAGAGGGGGTACGCAGCTGGATGTTGAATGTTTGAAGGGGTACAAGACTATAAAACGTTGGGGACCACTGGTGTAGACAATTTCAAATATTGTTAGTAGATTTACCAGTGTTGACCACTGCTACAACATAACGTGAATATTTCTTATTTCTAAGAGGGGGAAATCATTTCACATTGTATTTCTCATCCATAAAAATATTCAATTTCATAAGTAATTGTGCTAAACAGCACTAAGAAATATTAGAGGGTTAATCACATTTCAGAAAGACTGAATTACAAGTAAAATTGTTCATCAGGGCATGTGGAGGTATTAGGTTTCCTTTCTGCCTCGTCTGTCATTCACATTTAGTTCAGGAATTTGCTTAGTGACATATGGTCTGATTATAAAGAGAGAAAACCCACTGGGCAAAAACTGTTTGGAATCAACATTTTTTCCAAGCCATTTAAAAAAAAATATATAATAATGTGTTAACGTTGAATCAACAGGAAAACTGATTGGATTTTTTACCAAACTTTTAACCTAAATCCAATGACATGGTGAATTTCTTGGGTTGAATTCGTGTTAGTTGACAACTCAACCAAATGCAAATCAAAACTAGATGTTGAACTGACGTCTGTGCCCAGTTGGTAGCTACCACACATCTCTCTATAACTCTGGAAAAAATTAACAGACCACTGCAAAATGATCAATGTCTCTGGTTTTACAGCTTTCATGCTCTGTCTCGCAACCACTGTGAAATTTGGTGGAGGATCAGTCTGATTGAAAATCAGGGTTATTCCACCAAATATTGATTTCTGAACTCTTCCTAAGTTAAAACAATATTATGTTGTTTAAAAATGAATATGAACTTATTTTCTTTGCATTATTCAAGGTCTGACAACACTGCATCTTTTTGTTATTTTGATCATTCACATTTTCTGCAAATAAATGCTCTTAAATTACAACATTTTTATTTGGAATTTGGGAGAAATGTTGTCAGTAGTTTATAGAATAAAACAAAAATGTTCATTTTAACCAATAACATACCTATAAATAGTCAAACCAGAGAAACTGATTATTTTGTAGTGGTCTCTTCATTTTTTCCAGAGCTGTATATTTAGTACTCTACAGTGACAGTCTTGGTCTTCAGGTATTCGTTAAGAGCCTCTTGTCCTGTTGGAGAAAGCTAGTGATGTTGAGACAGGATATAAATGCAATTGAATTGGCATTCCTAGAAAATGCATCTTTGGACTTTTCCCATTCTAGTAATTCTACTCCCACATGAAAAAATACTATAGTATACTATGGTATACATATTAGAGGTCGACCGATTTATGATTTTTCAACGCCGATACCGATTATTGGAGGACCAAAAAAGCCGATACCGATTAATCGGCCGATTAAAAAGAAAATGTATTTGTAATAATGACAATTACAACTATACTGAATGAACACTTATTTTAACTTAATATAATATATCAATAAAATCAATTTAGCCTCAAGTAAATAATGAAACATGTTAAATTTGGTTTAAATAATGCAAAAACAAAGTGTTGGAGAAGAAAGTAAAAGTGCAATATGTGCTTTGTAAGAAAGCTAACGTTTCAGTTCCTTGCTCAGAACATGAGAACATATGAAAGCTGGTGGTTCCTTTTAACATGAGTCTTCAATATTCCCAGGTAAGAAGTTTTAGGTTGTAGTTATTATAGGAATTATAGGACTATTTCCCTCTATACCATTTGTATTTCATTAACCTTTGACTATTAGATGTTCTTATAGGCACTTTAGTATTGCCAGTGTAACAGTATAGCTTCCGTCCCTCTCCTCGCTCCTCCCTGGACTCGAACCAGCAACACAACGACAACAGCCACCATCGAAGCAGCGTTACCCATGCAGAGCAAGGGGAACAACTACTAGAAGGCTCAGAGCGAGGGACGTTTGAAACACTATTAACGCGCGCTAACTAGCTAGCCATTTCACTTCGGTTACACCAGCCTCATCTCGGGAGTTGATAGGCTTGAAGTCATAAACAGCGCAATGCTTGACGCACAACGAAGAGCTGCTGGCAAAACGCACAAAAGTGCTGTTTGAATGAATGTTTACGCGCCTGCTTCTGCCTACCACCGCTCAGTCAGATACTTAGATACTTGTATGCTCAGTCAGATTATATGCAACGCAGGACACGCTAGATAATATCTAGTAATATCATCAACCATGTGTAGTTAACTAGTGATTATGATTGATTGTTTTTTATAAGATAAGTTTAATGCTAGCTAGCAACTTACCTTGGCTTACTGCAGTCGCGTAACAGGCAGTCTCCTTGTGGAGTGCAATGAGAGAGAGGCAGGTCGTTATTGCGTTGGACTAGTTAACTGTAAGGTTGCAAGATTGGATCCCCCGAGCTGACAAGGTGAATATCTGTCGTTCTGCCCCTGAACGAGGCAGTTAACCCACCGTTCCTAGGCCGTCATTGAAAATAAGAATGTGTTCTTAACTGACTTGCCTAGTTAAATAAAGGTATAAAAAAAATCAAAAAAATCGGCGCCCAAAAATACAGATTTCCAATTGTTATGAAAACTTGATATCGGCCCTAATTAATCGGCCATTCCGATTAATCGGTCGACCTCTAATACATATTATATAGTATTTACTGTTGTGTTTTTGCCAATATTACTGTGTTTTAGTTTTATTATCTTTGAAGTGGAGGCTTTCTCTTTGAGGAAACCTACTGGAGAAATACTAAAAGAGCTAATTTTCCATAACCTGTAGGTAGGTAGGTCTGAACCTTCAGAGCTTCTGCCCTATTTCTATAACCTGTAGGGAACACAATATGGTCTATACTTAGCATGTAGGTTTCTCACTTATGGGTGGCACAAATTGGAATACGGGGGAGGAGAATCAGCATTGTATATACAAATGAAATACTGTAGTATTTAACTATAGTTAAAAAAGTGTAGTGTTTTTGCTGTGTTTACTATAATATTCTACAGTTTACTAGATAATTCTATAGTAAGTACTGTTGTATTCTATAGTAAACTGTAGTATTTTTACATGTGGGCTTCTATGATTAATCTAACCTGTGTGGAAACAATGTCCCAGAATCAGCAAGTCTTACCCAGGTCTTTGCCAAAGCCGGACTGCTTGAATCCGCCGAAGGGAGCAGCCACGTCCGTCTTGTTGTAGGTGTTGACAAAGACGGTGCCGGCGTTGAGCTTCTCGCTGACATACAGCGCCTTGCTGATGTCACGGGTGAACACTCCTGATGCCAGGCCATACTCAGTGGCATTGGCCCTCCGCAGAACCTCGTCCACATCCCTAAGAGAGAGAGGTCGGAGGAGAGCTAGTCAGAGGAGCAATGCGCAAGATTTGAAACCCATGCCGACTCAGGTATGTAAGTGTTCTGGGGTCAGCTGAACCACACAGGGCACCCATTTGACAATGGCAAACACTGACCCGCTCTTGAATTTGGAGAGGATCATGACGGGGCCAAACGACTCCTCTATAGCAATGAACATGTGGTCCTGAACATCAGTGAAGATGGTGGGCTCAAAGAAGAATCCTGGAGAAAGGTACCACAGGGAAAGATATAGTAAACAACTTATTTACTATATTAGTCATTTTGTAGCTGATAGTCATCCCTTCAACTGAGAAATGGTAACACCACAAATGGTCACAGTATGACATCCAAATTCCATTTCTGAACAGACTGGAATTGGAGTGACATTTGCCCCTAACTCTGCCTCACAGCTAATATTAGTCAAATCTACAGCGCTATGAACTGAAAAAATAAGTCTAACCTGGGCGGGAGACCTGTTTGCCCCCACACACCAGAGTGGCGCCTTCCCTCACGCCTGTCTGGCAGTACTCCACCAGCTTGTCCAAGTGGGCCTTGTGGTTCTGGGGTCCGTGGTCTGTGGAGCGGTCCAGAGGATCTCCAATCTTCATCTTCTTAACTTCCTCCACCTGAGATGAGGTAGTTAGCAGATGGCTAAGTTAGCATAGCACTGTGAGATTCAAATCAAATTGTATTGGTCACATACACATATTTAGCAGATGATATTGTGGGTGTAGCGAAATGTTTGTTTTCCTAGCTCTACTGCAGTAGTATCTAACAATTCACACAAATATACTGTAAAATAAATAAGAAATATATAAATATTAGGACGAGCAATGTAGGAGTGGCATTGACTAAAATAAAGTAGAATTGAATACAGTATATACATATGAAATGAGTAACACAGTAGTAAGTAAACATTATTAAAGTGACTAGTGTTCCATTTTAAAGTGACCAGCCTCTAAGGTAAAGGGTTGAGTAACTGGATGGAGGCCGGCTAATGATGGCTATTTAACAGTCTGATGGCCTTGAGGTGTTTTTCAGTCTCTCGGTCCCAGCTTTGATTCACCTGTACTGACCTCGCCTTCTGGATGGTAGCGAGGTGAACAGACCGTGGCTTGGATGGTTGATGTCCTTGATGATCTTTTTGGCCTTCCTGTGACATCGGGTGCTGTAAGTGTCCTGGAGGGCAGGCATTGTACCCCCGGTGATGCGTTGGGCAGACCGCACCACTCTCTGGAGAGCCCAGCAGTTGCAGGCAGTCCAGTTGCCGTACCAGGCGGTGTGCATCTGTAAAAGTTTGTGAGGGTGTTAGGGGCCAAGCCAAATTTCTTCAGCCTCCTGAGGTTGAAGAGACGCTGTTGCACCTTCTTCACCACACTGTCTGTGTGGGTGGACCATTTCAGATCGTCAGTGTACGCCGAGGAACTTGAAGCTTTTCACCTTCTCTCCTGTAGTCCTGTCGATGTGGATAGGGGCATGCTCTCTCTGCTGCTTCCCAGAGTCCACGATCAGCTCCTTCATTTTGTTGAGGGAGAGGCTATTTTCCTGGCACCACTCCGCCAGGGCTCTCATCTCCTCCCTGTAGGCTGTCTCGTCATTGGTAATCAGGCCTACAACTGTTGTGTTGTCTGTAAACTTGATGATTGAGTTGACTGCGTGGCCATGCACGCCTCCATGGGTGAACAGGGAGTACAGGAGGGGGCTGAGCAGCATAATGGAGGTGTTGTTTCTTACTTTCACCACCTGGGGCCGGCCCGTCAAGAAGTCCAGGACCCAGTTGCACAGGGCGGGGCTCAGACCCAGGGCCCCGAGCTAAATGATGAGCTTGGAGGGTACTATGGCGTTGAAGGCCGAGCTATAGTCAATGAACAGCATTCTTACATAAGTATTCCTCTTGTACAGATGGGATAGGGCAGTGTGCAGTGCGATGGCGATTGCATCGTCTGTGGATCTATTGGGGCGGTATGCAAATTGAAGTGGGTCTAGGGTGTCAGGTAAGATTGAGGTGATATGATCCTTAACTAGCCTCTCAAATCACTTCATGATGACAGAAGTGATAAGGAAGAGGATGGCTACGTTAGCACAGCTCTGTGAGATAAGTTAACGGATGGCTGAGTTAGAATAGCCCTGTGTGATAAGGTAGCGAGCAGTGGCTAAGTTAGCATAGCACTGTGAGATAAGGTAGCGAGCGGGTGGCTAAGTTAGCATAGCACTGTGAGATAAGGTAGCGAGCGGGTGGCTAAGTTAGCATAGCACTGTGAGATAAGGTAGCGAGTGGGTGACTAAGTTAGCATTGAGACACGTACCACTCTCTTGACATACTGGTCATGGATGTTCTCTTCCACAAAGAGTCTGCCTGCTGCAATGCAGTTCTCTCCCTTGTTGAAGAATACAGCACTCATTCCCTAAAACACACAAATAAATACAGTGAAATTGATGCCTTACAATATTCTGAAATATTCATATTTTATATTCTTTGATATACATATTTTTGTATTAATGTTATGTAGCGACCAGCATTGAATTGAAGGCCCACTAACCATGCGGACGGCCTTGTCCATGTCACAGTCACTGAAGATGATGAGTGGAGATTTACCCCCCAGTTCTAGGGACACCTTCTTCACATTACTGACTGCACAGCTGAGATAGAGGAACACACAAAAACAGGTGTTAATACACAAACACACAAACACACACATACTGCACTACAGTGGTCACCAACCAGTGGATCGTGATAAACTGGTCGATCTCCAAGCCATTCTCACAAAACATTTCTGTTAAGGCCTTAGGCATTCCTATTTTTTTTATTTGTTTTGCGCTGTTTCTGGTAGCTCCACTTTATTCAGCAGCCCTAACGCCGGGAAGGCAAAGTGTTCCCATTTTGGGAGTTTTTGATTATGCTAATTCAAGTCCAGCGGGGGCATGGACATCGACCTTTTACACCGTACCCAAACCGGCCGAGCGAGTGCGCCATCGTGCACAAATTGATTTTGCCCCCGCACCCCAAACGCGATCACGACACGCAGGTTAAAATATCAAAACAAACTCTGAACCAATTAAATTTGGGGACAGGTCGAAAAATAGGTTGAAGATTAAAAATGTATGGCAATTTATTTACACAAGGTCTTCTACTCCAACAATTAATCCACACATAAAACTGTCCACCGAATTATTTCTAGTCATCTCTCCCCCATCCAGGCTTTTTCTTCTTTGGACTTTATATTGCGATTGGCAACTAACTTTCATAAGGTGTATTATCACCACCAACCTCTGTTCGTCTTTCAGTCACACACGTGGGTATAACCAACAAGGAGATGGCACGTGTGTATCAGCTTGTATAAACCAATGAGGAGATGGGAGAGGTAGGATTCAGTGTCACAAATAGAACTGACTTCTATTTTAACACTTGTCAATGCAGACGCTCGTTAGTGCGCGCGAGCAGTGTGGGTGCAATAATGTAGTCAGCATGTTAGCGGTGTGGTCAGCATGTTAGCGGTGTGGTCAGCATGTTAGCGGGGTAGTCAGCATGTTAGCGGGGTAGTCAGCATGTTAGCGGTGTGGTCAGCATGTTAGCGGTGTGGTCAGCATGTTAGCGGGGTAGTCAGCATGTTAGCGGGGTAGTCAGCATGTTAGCGGTGTGGTCAGCATGTTAGCGGTGTAGTCAGCATGTTAGCGGTGTGGTCAGAATGTTAGCGGTGTGGTCAGAATGTTAGCGGTGTGGTCAGCATGTTAGCGATGTAGTCAGCATGTTAGCGGTGTGGTCAGCATGTTAGCGGTGTAGTCAGCATGTTAGCGGTGTGGTCAGCATGTTAGCGGTGTAGTCAGCATGTTAGCGGTGTGGTCAGCATGTTAGCGGGGTAGTCAGCATGTTAGCGGTGTGGTCAGCATGTTAGCGGTGTGGTCAGCATGTTAGCGGTGTTGTCAGCATGTTAGCAGGGTGGTCAGCATGTTAGCGGTGTGGTCAGCATGTTAGCGGTGTGGTCAGCATGTTAGCGCATGTTAGCGGTGTGGTCAGCATGTTAGCGGTGTGGTCAGCATGTTAGCGGTGTGGTCAGCATGTTAGCGGTGTGGTCAGCATGTTAGCGGTGTAGTCAGCATGTTAGCGGGGTAGTAAGCATGTTAGCGGGGTAGTAAGCATGTTAGCGGGGTGGTCAGCATGTTAGCGGTGTGGTCAGCATGTTAGCGCATGTTAGCGGTGTAGTCAGCATGTTAGCGGTGTAGTCAGCATGTTAGCAGTGTAGTCAGCATGTTAGCGGTATAGTCAGCATGTTAGCGGTGTGGTCAGCTGTTAGCGGTGTGGTCAGCATGTTAGCGGTGTGGTCAGCATGTTAGCGGTGTGGTCAGCATGTTAGCGGTGTGGTCAGCATGTTAGCGGGGTAGTCAGCATGTTAGCGGGGTAGTCAGCATGTTAGCAGTGTAGTCAGCATGTTAGCGGGGTAGTCAGCATGTTAGGGGGTTTTAAGTCACATAAAAAAAATCTGAGCGGTAGATTGAATTTTGACTCAGAAAGTGATTTTGACTTAGAAAAGGTTGGTGACCACTGCTATACTACATACACATAAACAGTATGCTATTATTGGCCAAAGTCTTGGCCAACCACCGAGAGCCTAAAGTCATGACCTCTCTGGACTGAGGTTGCCACAACAGTGACCACTCACCTCTTCATGATGTGTTTCCCTATCTCAGTGGAGCCAGTAAAGCCAAGCTTCCGGACGTCCGGGTGGTCGGACAGACGCTGGCCCACCAGAGCACCTGAGAGACAGCAGAAGAAGAACCAGCACACCGTCAGCACCACAACAAAACCTTGTATCTCCTATAAGTCAACTTTTCAGTCATCTGAGAAAAAATGGTGCACCTTCCCAGATTCTCTATTGCAGGGGGTGAGAGGACAACTGACATGCAGCCAAAAAACAGGTGTGTAAAGAAAAGATAGGAGCAACTCTTTCGATATGAACATTTGTATAAAACAACGATCAAAAACAGAAAAGCATGTTTACCTGATCCAGGGAGGATATTGATCACTCCCTTGGGGAATCCTGCCCTCGCAGCCAATTCAGCAAACTTCATCGCTGTCAGTGGAGTCACCTAGGGACCATAGGAATATACACACAACCAAAATGATTGAACATGCTAGCTTTAGGCAATTCATATACCTTGACAAATGCAGGTACAGTGGGGCAAAAAAAGTATTTAGTCAGCCACCAATTGTGCAAGTTCTCCCACTTAAAAATATGAGAGAGGCCTGTAATTTTCATCATAGGTACACTTCAACTATGACAGACAAAATGAGAAGAAAAAAAATCCAGAAAATCACATTGTAGGATTTTATATGAATTTACTTGCAAATTATGGTGGAAAATAAGTATTTGGTCACCTACAAACAAGCAATATTTCTGGATCTCACAGACCTGTAACTTCTTCTTTAAAAGGCTACTATGTCCTCCACCTGTTACCTGTATTAATGGCACCTGTTTGAACTTGTTATCAGTATAAAAGACACCTGTCCACAACCTCATACAGTCACACTCCAAACTCCACTATGGCCAAGACCAAAGAGCTGTCAAAGGACACCAGAAAAAAGATTGTAGACCTGCACCAGGCTGGGAAGACTGAATCTGCAATAGGTAAGCAGCTTGGTTTGAAGAAATCAACTGTGGGAGCAATTATTAGGAAATGGAAGACATACAAGACCACTGATAATCTCCCTCGATCTGGGGCTCCACGCAAGATCTCACCCCGTGGGGTCAAAATTATCACAAGAACGGTGAGCAAAAATCCCAGAACCACACGGGGGGGATCTAGTGAATGACCTGCAGAGAGCTGGGACCAAAGTAACAAAGCCTACCATCAGTAACACACTACGCCACCAGGGACTCAAATCCTGCAGTGCCAGACGTGTCCCCCTGCTTAAGCCAGTACATGTCCAGGCCCGTCTGAAGTTTGCTAGAGAGCATTTGGATGATCCAGAAGAAGATTGGGAGAATGTCATATGGTCAGATGAAACCAAAATCTAACTTTTTGGTAAAAACTCAACTCGTCGTGTTTGGAGGACAAAGAATGCTGAGTTGCATCCAAAGAACACCATACCTACTATGAAGCATGGGGGTGGAAACATCATGCTTTGGGGCTGTTTTTCTGCAAAGGGACCAGGACAACTGCTCCTTCCATCAGCAAGGGCATTGAAGATGAAACGTGGCTGGGTCTTTCAGCATGACAATGATCCCAAACACACTGCTCGGGCAATGAAGGAGTGGCTTCGTAAGAAGCATTTCAGGGTCCTGGAGTGGCCTAGTCAGTCTCCAGATCTCAACCCCATAGAAAATCTTTGGGGGGAGTTGAAAGTCCGTGTTGCCCAGCAACAGCCCCAAAACATCACTGCTCTAGAGGAGATCTACATGGAGGAATGGGACAAAATACCAGCAACAGTGTGTGAAAACCTTGTGAAGACTTACAGAAAACGTTTGACCTCTGTCATTGCCAACAAAGGGTATATAACAAAGTATTGAGATAAACTTTTGTTATTGACCAAATACTTATTTTCCACCATAATTTGCAAATAAATTCAATTAAAAATCCTACAATGTGATTTTCTGGATTTTTTTCCCTCATTTTGTCTGTCATATTTGAAGTGTACCTACGATGAAAATTACAGGCCTCTCTCATCTTTTTACGTGGGAGAACTTGCACAATTGGTGGCTGACTAAATACTTTTTTGCCCCACTGTATCTCAGGCATACTGTATCAAATGGATTGAAATCAGTTGTACCCCTGTAAAAAGACTGCTTCTGTAACTTTATTGAAGGACACGCTAACAATAGTCAGGAGTTGGCTAAACCCCATAGGCCAATCAATCAAATGTATTATATAAAGCACATTTTACATTAGCAGTTGTCAAAAAGTGCTTTACAGCAACCCAGCCTAAAACCCCAAAGAGCAAGCAATAAAGAGGGAAATGCACGGTGACTAGGAAAAACTCCCTAGGAGGCTGGAATCTATGAAGAATCCTAGAGAGGAACCAGGCTCTGAGGGGTGGCCAGTCTTCTGGCTGTACAGGGTACAGATTTAATAGTACATGTGGCCATATCGCTTTTGAAATCATTCAAACGGATCACGCTGACTAAATGCCCCATTGGAAAAGGGGTTGAAACCCGTGGAGGCTGCTGAGGGGAGGACAGCTCATAATAATAGCTGGAATGGAGCAAATGGAATGGCATCAAACACATGCGTTTGATGTATTTGATACCATTCCAATGATTCTGCTTCAGCCATTACCACGAGTCCATTATCCCCAATTAAGGTGCCACCAACCTCCTCTGGTAGAACATTTTCTGTACAGTACACAATTTAGTGTCTGGACACCAGTGCACTGCCCCCTAGTGCACAGTACAGTACAGAACATTTTACAATATCCCTTTGTTCCCCTCTTTAGTGAAAAAATATGAACAGGATTGTGATGCTCCTTACTTGGGCAGGTTTGAGGACCACAGTGTTACCAGCAGCCAGACAGGCAGCTGTTTTCCAGGCCAACATCATGAGAGGGTAGTTCCAGGGAATTACAATAGCACACACTCTGAGAGTTAAAATGACAAATATGCTTATTCTCAAAATCTTGTTTTGACCCAAAAATGGATTAGCTATGTATTTGCATGTGGCTGGTGTATCTCACCCGATTGGTTCTTTCTTGGTGAAGGTAAGGTTGCGATTGGGTCGGGCCTGGTTGATGGGGATGGTGCAGCCCTGTAGAAGGAGACAGTCACTGATCATGAACATAAACTTAAACATAAAATCAAAGTTTCTTGGTCGCATAGAAAGTTAAGTGGATGTTAACACTGGAGTAGAATGTCAAAAGAATAATAAAAAAATCTAGAAATATCAGAACAAATTCATATTACAATCCAAATAACACAGAAGAATAATTAGAAGCTTATAAAGTGAGTGTTATATTGCCTTATAAACATATACACTGAGTGTACAAAACATTAGGAACACCTGCTCTTTCCTTGACATAGACGAACCAGGTGAATCTCCAGGTGAAAGCTATGATCCCTTATTGATGTCACTTGTTAAATCTGTGTAGATGAATGGAGACAGGTTAAAGAAGGATTTTTGGTGTCAACATGGGCCATCATCCTTGTGGAACGCTTTCAACTCTTTGTAGTCTATGCCCCAAGAATTGAGTCTGTTCTGGGGGCAAAATGGGAGGGGTGCAACTCAATATTAGGAAGGTGTCCTTAATATTTTGTACACTCAATGTATATAGAACCTTATAGATGCAGTCAAAGCATTATGAAACTATAATAAAGCACTTAGGAATGACTGGCCCCTTACCTGTGGTATTCACAGTAGGTAACAAGTCTTTAATTAAAGGCCCAATGCAGTCAAAAACATGATTTTCCAGTGTTTTATATATATTTCCACACTATTAGGTTAGAATAATTTTGTGAAAATTATGATAATGCCGTTTTAGTGTTTTAGTGTACAAGCTGTTTCAAAAGATAGCCTGAAATTTCAGCCTGTTTTGGCGGGATGGAGGTTTGGCCTTCGATGGTGACATCGCCATGTGGTAAATGAGTTAATAGACCAATAAGAAAGAGTTTCAAACCGGTCTTCCAATAACAGCTCATTCACAGTTTTCCCTCCCCACTCAGACCACTCCCAGACAGTCCTAGCTAAATTATTGCTTGAGAAATTGCCCCTTTGTTAAGAACCTATTTTTGTTTCTTTTTAACCATTTAATAATTAAAGTACTTAATTGTTACCCAGAAACAATGTGATATTGAGATAAAAAAAACAGCTGCATTGGCTCTTTAAAGCACCTGCTTCTTTGTTGCACAAAATGAAAAACAGTGGTCAATATGGACAATGTTGTGATATCCCCCACTCTCTCACCTGGATCTTGTCACACCAGCCAGCGAAGTAGCGGAAGGTCTGGATGGACATGCCCACATGGGTCTTCAGGGCCAGTGTGTATACGGCCCCAGAGTCCATGGACTCTATGGTGGCTAACTCCTCTTGGTGCTCCTCCATCAGGTCAGCCAGCCTGTAGGGGGCAGTGAAGGGTTAAATGGTTTCATTTAAACATCTGCTACAGCAACGCGTTGGAAAATGCACCTTAACGGAAAATATTACACAAATCAAAAAGTGAAGTGTGACCTCACCCACGTCTTCAAAAAACATCTATATATTATCCTGTGTATCTTATAGACCCAGCGATACATGGTTGAATGCCTTATATAGTTGCCTGCATTTGAATGTTTCAAAGAACACCTGTATTATTATATGCGGCTGGGTCTTAGTCTTGTGTTGCATCAGAATTGGAGCCCTATTTGATACGGAACCTATGGGCCCTATTCCCTATGGATCCAGGTTAAAAGTACTGCGCTATAATAGGATGCTATTTTACATGCTTGTTTCTAATAGACTGACTTATATAGGAGTCTGCCTCTGTCTCTGGGGTTTATCTTTCCCCACTCTCCCTCCTCGAACGCCTCCTTGGCGGCCGCTACAGCTCGGTCCACGTCACTGGCTTGAGCTAAAGACACATCACAGATAGCCTAAAGAGAGAGCGAGAGAGATGGGAAACACAGACACACAAACACACATACTGTAAGAGTGATATCGTCACTTAATTTGTCATCGTCTGAGACAAACCAAATTGGTGCGAGCAGATCAAGTTATTAAGACCTTTAGGAAAACCATGGATCAGACATTAATGGACAAGTGAAAGCTAGCTCCCTACTGTTCCATCTGTGGGGTTGATGGTCTTGTACGTCTTCCCTCCCTCTGCGTCCACAAACTCCCCGTTAACGAAGAGCTGGTGGGGCATCCGGATGGTCATGTTGTTGATGTTCTTCTCCACCTAGTTACAGGACATTTACATTATGCTACCTAATCCAAAGGTCTTTTCAGGCTTGTTGTGTTCTTCCTTAGTGATCATGTTACTAACGCAGGAGACTGAAATAAGAACTGGAACGCCCTCCAAAGTTTCACTCCTGAACCTAACGGCCTACATTAGATTAGAGTATTGAGGATAATGCTGCTTCTGGTGGTAATAATGATGATGTTGGTTATGATAATGATGAAGATAGAGGATCATAGTAATAATGACGATGATGATGGTGACTCTTACGTAGTCAACGACCAGCTCCTCCTCGTCGTCCTCCCCTCGGAGCTTCCTCACACACATCTGGATGAAGTCCTGGAAGGTGGTGTTCATGTACACGTCCTCATTCTGCAGCTGACACCCACTGGCCCTCAGCTTCACCTCCTCCACCAGCCTGACAACATAACATAGGATTAACTTTATTGTACCAGAAGTAAAATATCATGCTTCTTCATCAACGTCTAATTTTATGTATGCTTTGGAGTTATTTACTTACTGCAGAGAGAGGGGGAGATGGAGGGGGAGTGGGGGATGGGGCTAGGGCGAGGTGGGGGGGTGAGAGGGTGTGGAGAGTGAGAGTGAGGGAGGGAAGCAAAGGAGGTGGTAGGGATGAAATAGGTGGTAAGGGTGAGATAGGGATGAAATAGGTGGTAGGGGTGAGATAGGGAGGTGGTAGGGGTGAGGTAGGGATGAAGGCGTGGTAGGGGTGAGGTAGGGATGAAGGTGGTGGTAGGGGTGAAGGAGGTGGTAGGGATGAAGGGAGTGGTAGGGGTGAGGTAGGTGGTAGGGGTGAAGGAGGTGGTAGGAGTGAGGTAGGTGGTAGGGGTGAAGGAGGTGGTAAGGGTGAAGGAGGTGGTAGGGGTGAGGTATGGATGTAGGAGGTGGTAGGGATGAAGAAGTTGGTAGGGTTGAGGTAGGAGGGAAGACGGTGGTAGGGATGAAGGAGGTTGTAGGGGTGAGGTAGGGATGAAGGGAGTGGTAGGGGTGAGGTAGTGATGGAGGAGGTGGTAGATGTGAGGATGTGATGTAGGGTTGAGGTAGGGGTGAGGGAGTTGATAGGGGTGAGGGAGTTGATAGGGGTGAGGTAGGAGGGAAGAAGGTGGTAGGGGTGAGGTATGGGTGAATTAGTTGGTAGGGATGAGGTAGGGATGTAGGAGATGGTAGGGGTGAGGCAAGGATGAAGGAGGTGGTAGGGGTGAGGCAGGGATGAAGGAGGTGGTAGGGGTGAGGCAGGGATGAATGAGGTAGTAGGGGTGAGGTAGGGATGTAGGAGATGTCAGGGGTGAGGCAGGGATGAAGGAGGTGGTAGGGGTGAAGGAGGTGGTAGGGGTGAGGCAGGGATGAAGGAGGTGGTAGGGGTGAGGTAGGGCTGAAGGAGGTGAAGGAGGTGGTAGGTGTGAGGCAGGGATGAAGGAGGTGGTAGGGATGAAGGAGCTTGTAGAGGTGAGGTATGGATGATGGAGGTTGTAGAGGTGAGGTAGGGATGAATGAGGTGGTAGGGGTGAGGTCGGGATGAAGGAGCTCGTAGAGGTGAGGTAGGGATGAATGAGGTGGTAGGGGTGAGGTAGGGATGAGGGAGGTGGTAGGGGTGAAGAAGGTGGTAGGGGTGAAGGAGATGGTAGAGGTGAGGTAGGGATGAAGGAGGTTGTAGAGGTGAGGTAGGGATGAATGAGGTGGTAGGGATGAAGAAGGTGGTAGGGGTGAGGTAGGGATGAAGGAGGTGGTAGGGGTGAGGTAGGGATGAAGGAGGTGGTAGGGATGAAGAAGGTGGTAGGGGTGAAGGAGATGGTAGAGGTGAGGTAGGGATGAAGGGAGTGAGGAATGGGGAAGAGGTGGCATTCAACTCCAGCTGCTGTAATGCGTTTCCCTTTTCATGGTAATCATTGATAGAAAAAACATTTCCCACTTGGTGTACTGTCTAAAAGCCATTGACTTGCACCCTTTGACCTTTTAGTCGTCCATGCTGGTGTGTTGTTTACCTGACCACGTCCATAGAAGCAGCCCCAGACTTGAAGAAGTCAGTGGAGTCCTCGATGGCATCCACATTAGTCAAGATGCTCTTCCACACACCCTGTCAATGGGACAAGACAACACTGTAAACACTGGTCTGGAGTCAGTTTATCAAGGGTTAAGGTGAGAGATAAACATTTACATTTACAACCTTGTTGAAATTTGCTGAAAAATCAGTGTAAGACAGATAGATTCAATAGTAAAGTGTTAGTACTTTATTTTCTTACCCTCATTTGCTCAGCGAAGGCCTTCTCCTCCTCAGTGAGCTCCACAGAAGCGCAGCTCCCAGAGCTGAAGTACCTTGCCGCCGCGATCATCTTCCCATCCTCAAACTGCAGGTTCTTCACTAGCAACTGGACAGACAGACATCATGCTGTTCAACATGTCTGCATGCACTGGTTTAGTTTGTTTCAAACAGTCCATGCCATTATATGCCATTATAATACACTGAATCCGGATTCAACTATCTATTCAGCTGGCTTCACATTAGGGAAAGGGGGATACCTAGTCATGCAGTACTAGGAGAGTGACCAGAGAGGTTCTTACTGTCTTTGGAGCTACCATAATGTTAACCAATAGCCATAGTGCAGCACAAGTTCCTGTCTGGGTAGTGGGTTTGGAAGAAATAGCGATTTAAGAGTCTGTCTGTGCTGAACATTTGAACCAAAAATAAAAGATAAGGAGGCGTGTACTTGGATTACGGAGAAGGAATGGAGAGAAAGAGTGGGGCAGAGGAGGTTGAAGAGAGAGAGGAAGGAAGAGGGTGAGGTTGAATTGGTTAAAAAAAAGGGGGAGATGGTTTAGTTGAAGAAGAATGGTAGAAAAGTGTAAGCAGATTGAGCAGGATCAAAGACAGGATGAGAAATGGAAGTCGAAGAAACCTTGTCGATGTTTGTACCATGTTTTGTGCTGCTAGCATGTTGTGCTGCTGCCATGTTGTGTTGCTACCATGTAGTTGTCTTGTTGTGTTGCTACCATCCTGTGTTTCCATGTGTTGCTGCCATGCTATGTTGTTGTCTTAGGTCTCTCTTTATGTAGTATTGTGGTGTCTCTCTTGTCGTGATGTGTGTTTTGTCCTATTTTATTTGATCTTTTATTTTTAATCCAAGCCCCTATCCCCGCAGGAGGCCTTTTGCCTTTTGGTAGGCAGTCATTGTTAACTGACTTGCCTAGTTAAATAAAGGTTAAATAAAAAATAAAAAGACTAAGTTTCCACTCCGGACAACAGGTGGCGATATAGTGCGGTATTGGGTTGCCGTGCACGCACTGTAAAATAGTAGAGTTAGCAGTGTTTACTTCCGGGGTCTCGGACTGACACATTTCACAAGGATTAAAATAAAAAGGTTTCCATTTATTTACCTTGCTAATAAAATACAAGTAACAGTGTATTTACAATATGTCAAAAATGCAATTGCTCAATATGTTTCTGCGCGAGAGATTGACAGCGGCTGCTGTTGAGATATTTGGAGTAGTTGAAAAGACGATAGTGGAGTATCAAGAAGAAATCACCCGTTCGAAGGAAGAGAACGAACGTTTACAGAAAATGTTGGATATGGTCATTAAACCTCATGTCAAGTTACATAGAGCAGGTTTGTAACGGCGACTATTTCAATGTACTGTTTGACTGGCTTTTAGTCTACTCTATGTCACTGCCCTCGCGATGCTTGCTATGATTAAAAATATCGTCCCCAGGGTCAGGGATCTTCAACTGAATTCAGCCGCGGGCCGATTGTTGGTCAGGGGGCTGGAACTTAATTACAAATAATTTGTAGACTGCAACTCAACCGCAAGAAGCCCAAACAAATAATACTTGACTAAAACATAATCATTTCAAACATTGCTTTTGTACATTTGTGTACGATCATATCTACACTACATGACTAAGTATGTGGACACCTGCTCGTCGAACATCTCATTCCAAAATCATGAGCATTAATATGGAGTTAGTCCCCCCACTCTTCTGGGAAGGCTTTCCACTAGATGTTGGAACAATGCTGCAGGGCCTTCCATTCAGCCACAAGAGCATTTGTGAGGTTGGGCGATTAGGCCTGGCTCGCAGTCGGCATTCCAATTCAACCCAAAGGTGTAAGATGGGGTTGAGGTCAGGGCTCTGTGCAGGCCAGTCAAGTTCATCCATACCAATCTCGACAAACCGTTTCTGTATGGACATCGCTTTGTGTACGGGGGCATTGTCATGCTGAAACAGCAAAGAGCCTTCCCTAAACTGTTGCCATAAAGTTGGAAGCACAGAATTGTTTTGACTCTAGAATGTCATTGTATGCTATAGCGTTAACAGTTCCCTTCACTGGAACCAAGGGGCCTAACCCAAACCAATATTCCTCCTCCACCAAACTTTACAGTTGGCACTATGCATTCGGGGAGGTAGCGTTCTCCTGGCATCCGCCAAACCCAGATTCGTCCATTGGACTGATAGATGGTGGAGCGCGATTCATCACTCCAGAGAACGCATTTCCACTGCTCCAGAGTCCATTGGCGGCAAGCTTTTCACCACACCAGCTGACGCTTGGCATTGTGCATGGTGATCTTGGGCTTGTGTGCGGCTGCTCGGCCATGGAAACCGATTTCATGACGCTCCCGACTAATAGTTATTTTGCTGACGTTGCTTCCAGGGGCAGTTTGGAACTCGGTAGTGAGTGTTGCAACAGAGGAAAGACTACTTTTATGCACTTCAGCGGTCCTGTTCTGTGAGCTTGTGTGGCCTAACACATTGTGGCTGAGCCATTGTTGCTCCTAGACATTTCCACGTCACAATAACAGCACTTAAAGTTGACAAGGGCAGAAATGTGACTAACTGACTTGTTGGAAAGGTGGCATCCTATGACGGTGCCACGTTGAAAGTCACTGAGCTCTTCAGTAAGGCCATACTACTGCCAATGTTTGTCTACGGAGATTGCATGGCTGTGTGCTCGATTTTATACACCTGTCAGAAACAGGTGTGGCTGAAGTAGCCGAATCCACTCATTTGAAGGAGTGTCCACATACTAGTGTTTGTATTATGCAGGGTAATACTTGGGAACATATTTACAGTCATGTCCAACAATTGTAAAAAATGTACGTTTTTGTGCGGGGGGCGGGGGAAATAAAATCACCTATGGGCCAAATTCGTCCCACGGGAGGGCAGTTGGGGAACCCTGGCCTAGTCAGACATTATTGTTCCAGCAACACCCCTTGACTTTTTACACATTTGGTTGTTTTACAGCCCGAATTTAAAATGGATTAAATTTACATTTTGTGTTACTGGCCTACACACAATACCCCATAATGTCAAAGCAGAATTATGTTTTTAGACATTTTTACAAATAAAACATTTAAAAGCTGAAATGTCTTGAATCAACAAGTATTCAACCCTTTTGTTATCGGGAAATTATACTTAAGTTAACGGGCAAAAATGTGCTTTACAAGTCACATAAGTTGCATGGACTCACACATAATAGTGCTTAACAGGATGTTTGACTGACTACCTCATTTCTGTACCCTACACATATAATTATCTGTAAGGTCCCTCAGTTGTGTAATGGATTTCAAACACAGATTAAATTACAAACACCAGGGAGGTTTTCCAATGCCTCGCAAAGAAAGGCATCTATTGGTAGATGGGTAAAAATAAAAAAAGCAGACATTGAATATCCCTTTGAGCATGGTGAAGTTATTCATTACACTTTGGATGGTGTACAAACACCCAGTCACTACAAAGATACAGGTTTCCTTCCTAACTCAGTTGCCGGAGAGGAAGGAATCCGCTCAGGGATTTCACCATGAGGACAATGGTGACTTTATAATACACTGAACAAAAATATAAAACGCAACATGTAAAGTGTTGGTCACATGTTTCATGAGCTGAAATAAAAGATCCCAGAAACTTTCCATACGCACAAAGTGTATTTCTCTTAAATTTAGTGCACAAATTAGTTTACATCCCTAGTAATGAGCATTTCTCATTAGCCAAGATATGCCACACCTGCCAGGTGGATAGATTATCAAGAAGCTGATTAAACAGCATGGTCATTACACAGTTGCACCTTGTGCTGGGGACAATAAAAGGCCACTCTAAAATGTGCCGTGTCTAGTTTTGTCACACAACACAATGCCACAGAAGTCTCAAGTTTTGAAGGCGTGTGCAATTGGTATGCTGACTGCAGGAATGACCACCAGAGGTGTTTGCAGAGAATGTACTTTTCAGTTCTCTACCATAAGCCGCCTCCAACGTTGTTTTACCCTATTTAGAGATGCATGTGAGTGGACGATGAACAATAGTGTCTTGGTGACAACATGACCGAGCAGCTTAGATTACTGTTTGATTTGAGAAGGGTGCTCCTCACTCACCACTTTTGTGACTGGCCATAGGCCGGTGCACCCGTATGAATCAAGGTTAATAGAACTCTCTCAGTGAGAGAATATTTGAAATAGACAAGATGGCAGAGTCTACAATGTTGGATTACTTCATGGAGCAAATTTTGGTTTAATAATGGAGCGTTTTCTAAGTTCAAACGAAACTCCTGCAGCTAGACATGGATGTTTAGAACACATACAGTACCAGTCAAAAGTTTGGACACACCTACTCACCTACTCATTTTTTACTATTTTCTACATTGTTGAATAGTGAAAACAAACTATGAAATAACACACATGGAAAAATATAGTAACCAAAAAAGTGTTAAACAAATCTAAATATTTGAGATTCTTCAAAGTAGCCACCCTTTTTGTCTTGACCGCGTTGCACACACTTGGCATTCTCTCAACCAGCTTCATGAGGAATGCTTTTCCAACAGTCTTGAAGGAGTTCCCACATATGCTGAGGTCTTGTTGGCTGCTTTTCCTTCACTCTGCGGTCCAACTCATCCCAAACCATCTCAATTGGTTTAAGGTCGGGTGATCTGTTGCAGCACTCCATCACTCTCATTCTTGGTCGTCTCTTAACAGTTGAGATGTGTCTGTTACTTGAACGTTGAAGCATTTATTGGGCTGCAATCTGAGGTGCAGTTAACTCTAATTAATTTATCAACTGCAGCAGAGGTAACTCTGGCTCTTCCTTTCCTGTGGCGGTCCTCATGAGAGCCAGTTTCATCATAGCGCTTGATGGTTTTTGAGACTACATTTGAAGAAACTTTCAAAGTTCTAGAAATGTTCCGGATTGACTGACCTTCGTGTCTTAAAATAATGATGGACTGTAATTTTTCTTTGCTAATATGAGCTGTTCTTGCCATAATATGGACTTGGTTTTTACCAAATAGGGCTATCGTCTGAATACCCTCCTACATTGTCACAACACAACTGATAGGCTCAAACGCATTAAGGAAAGAAATTCCACAAATTAACTTAACAAGGTACACCTGTTAATTGAAATTACATTCCAGATGACTACTTCATGAAGCTGGTTGAGAGAATGCCAAGAGAGTGTAAAGCTGTCAAAGTCTGGCTACTTTCTAGAATCTCAAATATAAAATATATTTTGATTTGTTTGACTACATGATTCCATATGTGTTATTTCTTAGTTTTGATGTCCTCACTATTATTCTACAATGTAGAAAATAGTACAAATAAAGAAAAACCCTGGAATGAGTAGGTGTGTCCAAACGTTTGACTGGTACTGTATGTTGTCTTCCAAGTAAGGAATTGGGGAAGTCTCATCAAGTAAAGATACATCAAAAATATCCAGTGCTACGCTTAACCTACTTCATAACACCGATCAGCAACCTGGAACAGTAACAATGGCTGTATTTGTAATGGCGAGCTTGCTGCAAACCTATAATGTCTGTCACTTTACTTGTCCCCTGTTACCGGTCAATCAACTTGCTAGAAGGCATTTATCATTTTCATAATTTCACAGTATTATTCCAACGTCATAGTGGCTAGCTAATAAAAGTACTGAGTCAGAGCAAACATAGCTAGCTAATACAGCCTGATACCAGTACTGGTGGAGGCTTAAAATCAGCATGTTGTTTGTGAAACAGTATCTTCTAAATCAAAGAGGAATAGACGAAGCATGAACAGAGTTGTGTATGGCTGCCTTTTCCTGTTACGCTCCTTGCCTATGGAATAGCCTGCAGACTAAACTTAAACTTGTCCCCCTTTCGCCCATTTTAAATATTTATTGGAGGATATTATTTTTGTATTGATTATAACTGTTTCGGGTAATGCAAGTTCTTGTGCTGTTAGGTTATTCCCCTGTGTGTAAATGTAATCTGTTTCTGTATTTTTGTGTATTATTTGTGATCGCTTTGTTGGTCTTGTGTAGTTTCTTAATCATTGTACCTAAACTGTATGTGTAAACATGTATACGCAGGGCCCAGCTGTAAAAGAGACCGTAGTCTCAGTCTGTGTTCCTTGTTGAAATAAAGGTATAATAATATGTTGGCTATATGAATAAAGATTTAATGTAGCCAAAGATTATAGGGTCCCCTAGGAAACACCGTACATCACTTTGGTTCCTACCCTGTCACAATAACTCATCCAAGGCATTTTTTTCAAACAAGACTGTATTGAAAGTGCCCACTATTATTTATATTCCATGATTCCAAAAGTTCGCCCAAGTGTTTTGATCTAAATTGCAATTGCAACATTTGGTTAAAAACAACACCTAGTATTTTTGCCCATATCATGGCGGTGTGGAAATTATCTCAAATGAGTACAGGAAATGCAGAAATTGATGGAAATTCAGGAAATTATTTTAGGTTGAAGTTGAATTGAACAGTATAAAACCATCAGAATGGAGAAAGACCCATTGAAATCATTTAGAATACATGTTGCCACCCTAGGGTCACGCACTACTCATAAAGCAAATGTAGAACTTTTATTATTAATCAAAAACATAAAATATTGTCAAATTTGAAAAATACCATGATATGATATTTTGGCCATAACGCCCAGCCCTACGCTCAACAGTTTCCCATGTGTATCATGGATGGTCCACCACCCAAAATACATCCAGCCAACTTGGCACAATTGTGGCAACCATTGAAGTCAACATGGGCCAGCATCCCTGTGGAATGCTTTCGACACCTTGTAGAATCCATTCCCCTACGAATTGAGGCTGTTCTATTGGCAAAAGGGGGAGTGCAACTCAATATTAGGAAGGTGTTCCTAAATGTTTTGTACACTCAGTATATATAAAATAAAGGAAAATCACATTTTTGAACGCACTTGGCCTTTAAACATTGAAAATATGAATGTCGATCTATTGAATAACATGTATTTGCCTGTCCTTCCCTCCAGACCCTAGGCAGCTCCATGACTCTGAAGAAGAGGTTCCCCTTGAGCAGGAGTGGAGGAGGGAAAGTTCAGAGCTCACACAAAGTACAGAGGAACAGGACCTCAGGACCAATCTGGGAGAAGAGCAAATGCAAGGGCCTGAGACTCATGGTCATAACATAGAGTTCGGGTTCACTCCTCCTTGTGTGAAAGGTGATTTTGTCCAGGACCCTTGGCCTTCACACCTTTTCCAAACCCAAATTGTGGAAGACAATGAGACGAATAATCTATCAAGCACCCTAGTGGAACACATTAAAACAGAACCTGATGGAGAGGACTATGGAGTACTAACGAGTGACCCACAGCTCATATTTGCAGTAAACGCACACTGTTCAGCAGCTCCGATTGAAAACATGCATGGAACAGAGATTGGAGGCCCTCTGCAACGGAAAACAAAGACAGGAAGACCATTCAGACATATAGGAACGCTGTCTGAACTTAAGAAGAGACGCGCTTTGTATGAGCGATTTCGTTGCCATGTCTGTGGAAAAGGGTTCCCAGCAAGGAATGGTCTGGGAGACCACATGACAACTCATACAGGGGAGAGACCACACAGCTGTCACCTCTGTGGGAAAGGTTTCAAAGTGAAGAGTCATCTGAAAGAGCATATCAGGGTTCACACAGGAGAGAAACCCTTTGTCTGCCCAGTCTGTGGGAAAGCGTTCAGGCAGGACGCCCATATGAAAGGACATTTGAGGGGGACTCACAAGGAGAAACCATACAGATGCCATGATTGTGGCGAAAGCTTCAGTCAGATGGGAGAGATGCAAGTGCATAGGACAGTGTGCTGTGGTCCAATTGTTCTGGGCCCAAATTTGATGTAACTTTCACTCCCTTGATGCCTTCGGTGACCAGGACGTTTTAGACTTGCAGCCATGATAAGGACCATTCAAATGTGTTATTGAACAAACAAAGGAAGAATGTATAAAGGTTTGAGAGAGCATCTCCTATATTTGTCAAAATTCATAAATAGGAGGGAGTTTCCAGAAAAAATGTAGCCTATGTGGTTGTCTGTATGTGGTGGTTGGCAAGTTTGTGTCCCATGAGAAATAGTTGTCAATGTAAGTAGTTCTCTGGTGCCTCATATTGTATAAATATACCCAAAAAATATTTGTGGAGCACCTTGAGTCCCTGATTGAGAGGTATGTGACCTATTTTGTGGGCTGTGTCTAATATCAATAATATCCTGTATATCTTGGATATCATTTCTCCCCTCCTGTTAGCTTTCTATGTGTTTTTGTGAGAGTGGAAGACATTCTCAATTTTGGAGAATCTCTCATAAGATGGGTAAAAGTAATGTACAACAATCCTTTATGTACAATTAATAAATAAATGGTTACTTCTGAGAACTTTGAATTGTCAAGAGGTGTAAAACAAGGTTGCCCTCTATCACCATAACTATTTATATGGCCATTGAACTGTTAGCTTTAAAAGATAACATTAAGGGGCTAAAAATGAAGGAAATGGAGACGAGTATCAATAGGCCAATGATTAAAGTTAGCTTGAGTCCTCAATCTTCAACCTTGAAGGGCCTTGTTGAGGACCTGGATAACTTCTCCAATTTCTCTGGACTAAAAAGTGTTATATTATGGATTGGGTCTCTAAAAGAAACTTTAAATTGTTATGTGGTCTCCCAATTAAATGGGCAGTTGGTGAAGTTGATGTGCTTGGTGTTTGAGTTTATTTTATTTTTACAGGGACAGTGCACATGAATCAACGTTTCAGTAAAAGTGCCGGTTTTAGCCAACCGGCTAATTTTCAACCGCAGTCCCTGGGCAGGTTATTAAAAACCATTACGATATAGACAATCATTGAGCAGTGAGCACACACAGAGCAACATAGGACAAGCAATACGTAGCATACAGACAGAGCAACATAGAGCAAAAAGCAGCAAGACAAAATTCATAAAAGCAACAAAGTGTTTCCACACCTCACAAGCTACAGACAACATGGAAAGCGGCAATACACAGCTAGGGATTATCATAAATCTGATTGACCTTTAGCCATGTCTTCATGCATTTTGTGAAAGTGTGATATGTGGTGCAGTGTATTCCAGATATGGGAAGCTCTCACAGAGAAAGTGGATTTACTAAAGGTGATTTTCCTTAAGGAAACTAAGGTCATGGCAGACCTTGTAGATCTGCTGCCATATGTTTGGGTTTTCTGTTTAACAAAAATACTGAGTGGAGGGGGAGCCAGGCCATTTAGGATCTTGAATACAAGACATGTCGGTGTATTGCACGAGATTTTCCCAACTCAGGAGCTCATGCTTTCTGAGGATGTAACAATGATGGCTATTGGGCTTCCTATCAAGCATTTTGAGAGCCTGTTTGTAGACAGACTGAATAGGTTTTAATGTTGTACAGCAAGCTTGGGCCCAACTAGTCAAGCCGTATGTTCATTGGGGGAGTATCAGATTTGATGTACATTTTTGCTACCTCTGTAGTCAAACAATTTCGTATAAATCGGAAATTAGCTAGTTTGAATTTTTCACATGCTTTTTAAAAGAGATGTTGGAGTCAAGTATGATGCCATGGTACTTAAAATCCGATACCAGCTGGTGCTTCTCCCCTGACACAGACATCTGGGTCAGTAGCATCTGTTGCCCTCTTTGTGAAGAACATGCAAACAGTTTTTTTCACAATGAGATGCAAACGCGAGTCACTGAGCCACTTTGTAACCTGGACCATTACAGTAGTGAGTTCTTGTGCAGCTTGTTGTTTGCTCTTTGCATGCACATATATCGCTGTATCATCTGCATACAATTGAACTTCAGTCCCAGTACAGACAGAAGGCAGATCATTAATGTTCAGGCTGAACAGGAGGGACCCCAGTATTGATCCTTGGGGCACGCCCACATCATAGCTAAGAGTGGGCGACAGCTCATTGCTCACTCTGACACACTGAGTTCTGCCTTCAAGGTATGATTTCATCCATCTCAAGGCATCGAGGGAAAAGTTGAACAATTTTGTGATGAGAATCTCATGGTTAACAGTATCAAAAGCCTTCATTAGGTCCAGAAACACAGCCCCATCTTGGACTTCACATTTTCCAGAAGAAAGCAGTTGGCCTTTTATGTGGAGTGTTTCGCTCTGAAGCCAAACTGCATGGAGTGTAATGTGAAGGGGCTGTTGTTGAGGTGGGCAATCAGTTGTTTTGCTACACACTTTTCGACAACCTTTGACACCACAAGCAGTATACTAATGGGCCTGTGTGCATATCCTGGAAAAGTTAAGCAACTCATTTTGATTAAAAAAACAGAATCTTGAAACTGTGGAGGGAAAAACCTATCCATTTACAATAATATTACCCTGATTAATTATCTAGTGATATCGCAGTTTAAATATTTATTCTTGGATCTACTGACTCCAGGATAATCCTTTTTCAAATCATGCGTGAAAACAACATCACTTTCACAAATACCATACCCCCCCAAAACAATTATAACCTTCCATTCTTGTAATGTCTTGGTGATAAGATATTTGTGCGTGTAACTTTCTCACTCATCACTATTCACAATTCAATCAGGACTATGCGTAATCATGGTAGCATCCAAATGAATGTAGAAGGGTTTAGAAACATTTTATTCTTATTTACAATAAAAGTGAGTCCAAAATGACACAATAATATATTTACCATTTCATTTCTATTGGGCACAAAATGATCTGAAACACAACCAAAACAAACAGAAAATGCATCAAACAAGTTTGTAGAGTCACAAGCGTGATGTAATCATTGCATGCTAGCAATATGGGACCAAATACTACACTTTTGACACTTTAATACACAAGTGAATTTGTCCCAATACTTTTGGTCCCCTACAATGGGACTATGTTCAAAAAGTGCAGTAATTTCTAAACGGTTCACCCAATATGGATGAAAATACCCTCAAATTAAAGCTGACAGTCATTGTATCATTTCAAATCCAAAGTGCTGGAGTAGAGTGCCAAAACAACAAAAACATGTGTCACAACAATTGACACATTTCATTCATTTCAATTTAAACTATTATATAAAATACTTGCTACAAAAATAATGCTCAATATATGGGGCATTGAATAGTCAGCCTTGTGCAGACTCTGCCACGAGAAAACAGAATAAAGATTTTCTGATACTGTTCCTCGGTGGCTTGCTTTTGGAGTCTGGTCCAGGAATGATTGTTCTATCATAATATCAGGGTTCAGATGGACCTGCAAACTGTGTATTGTTAGAGGATCTGAAAAACCATGATCAGTGAATGGGAAATATCATTATTATTTAGGACACTATTGGTAGAAATATTACAAATAGGGAAGTTATGGACCCTTGTAATTCAGTAAAATGGATGGATTTAATGCAAAAAATAAATAGCATAATGGCATACTGGGAAGAATCTGGGGCAGCAGCCTAGTGGTTAGAGCGTTTGGCCAGTTGCTAGGTTGCTAGATCGAATCCCTGAGCTGATAAGGTAAAACATCTGTCGTCTGCCCCTGAACAAGGCAGTTAACCCACTGTTCCTAGGCCGTCAATGTAAATAAGATTTTTTTTCTTAACTGACTTGCCTAGTTAAATAAAGGTTAAATAAATCAAATCTGTGGACATCGCAGGGTTGGAGTTAATGAATGGTGGATTGGCTACTGTGGTGAAAATCCATCACTTGAGGAAATTAGGAATATATGTAAAATGATTTAACTACAGGTAACGTAGATGTGAGCGACAATAGCTGTAAATAGCAGTAGAAGTATTGTTGTCCGTTAATTTACTCCAATCAGAGTAGGGATGATAGGGTAGGGGGGAAAAGTGTGATTATACTGTATATAACGTTTTTTTAAAGCCAGAGGCATATACTGTAGATTTTAGACCTGAGCCCTTACTACAAATGTAGTTTGAGGGGTTAGCGAGGTAACTTTGGTCAATGCTGAGTTCAACTTGGGATAACCAGTACCACAAATGTGGCTCACATTTTAGCCTGGTAAATTTCTTTGGCATTGAGTCTTTCAGATCTAACCTCCTCCGGGGCAGGCTAAATACATTTATCCTGAATGAAGTGTCTGAGCTGCAAATCGAGGACCAATTAAATAATTTGAGGACAACTGATTAAATATTGTATTTGTAAAAAATAAATTGTCATGTTAAAATACCTAGCACATTACACTTAATAATTACAAATGCATGTGAAACACACACAGTAAAACATATGACTTAACAATTATTTTTATCATATGAGTGGGAAATAAGGTGATCGTGCATTGATAACCACACCTGTCACGACTTCTGCCGAAGTTGGCTCCTCTCCTTGTTCGGGCTGCGATCGACGTCACCGGCTCTCTAGCCATCACCGCTCCATTTTTCATATGTCCATTTGTTTTGTCTTGTTCCATACACACCAGGTTTTCATTACCCAATCAATCTACATGTATTTAGTCCTCTGTTCACCATCATGTATTTGTGTGTAATTGTTCATTGTTAACGGTGTATGTTCACGCGCGATACTTTTATAGTTAATGTTCTGTGTTTTTGGGCACTTATGTCATTTTCTGTGCCTATTGTTGAACGGAATAAAAGTGCGCCTGTTTACTCTACTCTGCTCTCCTGCACCTGACTTCGTCTCCATTACACAGATTTAACAGAATTACACACCAAACGATGGAGTCAGCAGGAGCAGGTACCCCAGTTAGAGTCGAGGAGCGCGTCCAGGAACATTCAGCTATGTTAAATCATCTTGGTGCCATGATGGATCGCGTTGTCCAGACCATGGACCGATGGGAGAGACAGGAGGTCTCCCCAGTGCCTCGACCAGCACAACCGGGGTTCCCTCTAACCGTCCCATCCGGAACCAGTCCCAGTGGGATACGCCTCTCCCTTCCCAAGGAGTATGATGGGACGGCAGCACAGTGCCAGGGATTCCTATTACAACTGGACCTCTACCTGGCCACTGTGCATCCAGCTCCCTCGGGAAGGGAGAAAGTTTCTGCCCTCGTCTCATGCCTCTCAGGAAGAGCTCTGGAGTGGGCAAACGCCGTGTGGGGAGAAGGAGAAGCAGCGTTGGACCACTTCGAGGAGTTCACCCGTCGCTTCCGGGCCGTCTTCGACCAGGGGACGAGGAGAGCCCAGGATTCTGCTGGTCACCCGCGGACGTCCAGAGGGGGCTCTGTCGGTGCCATCTTCCAGCACCCCCGCTCCGGTTCCCATGGAGTTGGGAGGGGCTGCTCGTAGGGAGACTGGAGGAGGAGCCATCACGTGCACCATCTGTGGCCCCAGAGGGCACACTGCCGGTCGGTGCCGTGTTGGTTCCTCTGGGAGTCGAGGCAACAGGCAGGGCACTCTGGCGTCACCCCAGGTTAGTTCGCACCACACTCATCCAGAGTCCTCTGTTGATCACCTGTTTGTATCCGTTTGTTTCCCTGATTTTTTCCCCCCACATTCCCAGCATAAGGCGCTCGTCGATTCAAGCGCAGCTGGGAATTTTATCAACAGAGCGTTCACCCTTAGTTTAGGGATCTCCATTAATTCCTGTAGTTAGACCTTTCCCAGTTCACGCTCTGGATAGTTGACCATTAGGGTCCGGGCTAATCAGGGAAGCCACCATCTCCCTGACCATGGAGAAGTAGGGGGGCTCACGAGGACAAAATCAGTCTCTTTCTCATTGACTGTCCTGTGTTTCCCGTGGTACTAGGCCTTCCCTGGTTAGCTCTTCATAACCCCACTATTTCCTGGCAACAGAGGGCTCTCACGGGGTGGCCGCGAGAGTGCTCGGGGAGGTGTGTAGGGGTTTCCATTGGTGCTACCACGGTGGAAAGTTCAGACCAGGTCTCCACCGTGCGCATCCCCCCAGAATATGCCGTTTTGGCTCTCGCCTTCTGAAAAAAGGCAGCGACTCAATTACCATGTGTCCTTTGTACGCAGGGTACATGGACGACTGTTGGCGCATGACCTGTATGTCAAGGCTGAGAAATGCCTGTTCTTTCAGAACGCCATCTCCTTCCTAGGGTATCGCATTTCCACATCAGGGTTGGAGATGGAGAGTGACTGCATTGCAGCCGTGCGTAATTGTCCGACTCCAACCACGGTAAAGTAGGTGCAGTCATTTTTGGGGTTTGCCAATTACTACCAGAGATTTATCCGGGGTTTTGGCCAGGTGGCTGCTCCCATTACCTCACTGCTGAAGGGGGGACCGGTACGGTTGCAGTGGTCGGCTGAGGTGGACAGGGCTTTTGGGCAGCTAAGAGCTCTGTTTACCTCGGCTCCTGTGTTGGCCCATCCGGATCCCTCTCTGGCGTTCATAGTGGAGGTGGACGCATCCGAGGCTGGGATAAGAGCCGTGCTCTCTCAGCGCTCGAGTACGCCACCAAAACTCTGCTCCTGTGCTTCTCGAAGGATCTCAGCCCAGTGGAGCGTAACTATGATGTGGGGGACCGGGAGCTGTTGGCTGTGCTTAAAGCGTTGAAGGCGTGGAGACATTGGCTTGACTAAACACCCTTTCCTCATCTGGACTGACCACCGCAACCTGGAGTACATCCGGGCAGCGAGGAGACTGAATCCTCATCAGGCAAGGTGGGCCATGTTCTTTACCCGTTTTGTGTTTACCCTGTCCTACAGACCAGGTTCCCAGAATACGAAGGCAGACGCACTGTCCCGGCTGTGACACAGAGGAGCGGCCCATGGATCAGACTCCTGTACTCCCGGCCTCTTGTCTGGTAGCGCCGGTCGTGTGGGAGTTGGACGCGGACATTGAGAAGGCATTGCGTACAGACCCCGCTCCCATCCAGTGTCCGGTCGGACGTATGTACGTTCCGTCTGCTGTCCGTGACCAGTTGATCTATTGGGCCCACACGTCATCCGGGGATCTGTCTGACTGGGAAGTACTGGTGGCCGACCTTGGCTAAGGACGTGAGGATCTATGTTTCCTCCTGCTCGGTGTGTGCCCAGTGTAAGGCTGGGCACACACCGAGGGGACCGGGTCTAGCTCTCGACCTGAAAACCTGCCACTCCGCCTGCCCTGCCTGAAGCTGGGTCCGCGGTTTGTGGGGCCCTTCAAAGTCCTGAGGAGGGTGAACAAGGTATGTTACAGATTACAGCTTCCCTCTGATTTTTCGTATTAACCCATTAACTCATGTGTCTCTCCTCAAGCCGGTGGTGGCTGGTCCGCTCCAGGAATCTGAGGTGCGGGAGGTCCCTCCGCCCCCTTTGGACATCGAGGGGGCCCCGGCGTACATCGTTTGTTCCATCCTGGATTCGAGGCGTTGGGCGGGGGGCCTTCAGTACATCATGGAGTGGGAGGGGTACGGTCCGGAGGAGAGGTACTGGGTTCCGGTTGCGGATGTTTTGGATCTCGAACTGCTGCGGGAGTTTTACCGTTGCCAGCCGGATCGCCCTGCGCCTCACCCCCCGGGTCGTCCCCTAGGCCGGTGTGCCACTGGTGCCGCGCGTCCAGGGGGGGGGGTTACTGTCACGACTTCCGCCGAAGTCGGCTCCTCTCCTTGTTCAGGCGGCGTTTGCGATTGACATCACCGGCTTTCTAGCCATCGCCGCTCCATTTTTCAACTGTCCATTTGTTTTGTCTTGATTTTCACACCGGGTTTTCATTCCCCAATCAATCTACATGTATTTAGTCCTCTGTTCCCCATCATGTCTTTGTGTGTATGTTCACGCGCGATAGTTTATGTTCCATGTTTTTGGGCACTTATGTCATTTTTTGTGCCTATTGTTGAACGGAATAAAAGTGCGCCTGTTTACTCTACTCTGCTCTCCTGCACCTGACTTCGCCTCCCTTACACAGCCTTAATAACACCAAAGTAATAAAATAAAGACGGCGATGTTAAAAGTTTATTTCATTTTGATTTCAGCACTGACATGGATTAATGTTTCAGGATTGTCTCAATGAAGAGTTTGACTAGCCACATGCCTGCTAGAGTTAGCGGCAGGCGGACGAGAAATATCCACCGTAGTAGTACGGATGAAGCCTGAGCTGGAATGGGACGCTAACTGACGCTGGCTAGCTTTAGAAAACCCTGCGTAGATATAGCTTGCTTCGTAGTATAACCCCTTTCAAAGAATGTCAGTTCTCAAATTGAGAACTATGTTAGGAAAATATTGACCTATTGAAGGGAATTAAGTGTGTGTACACCTATTAATTATTCAAACCAATTTGTTCACTGAAAATGTGCTTTGTTTTTCAAACAGACTTCAAACACGCATGCAGGGTAACTGTATAAATTCACTTTTATAAAGTCCTAATTGCAAAGTCAAAGTCCTAGCTATTGCAGGCCGATTTAGAGCACTGTTAAAACTCCGGGGGCGTGTCCATAAGTCCACGGGATGGATAACCTTTTGCAATGTAAAACAGAAATTAGATTTTTTTATACATTTTCTTAAATTTGTTGTACCTAATGAACACAACCCAGGTAGACTCTCCCTGTCTTCACAATGAGACACATTGAGTTTTATTTAGCTCCACTTGTATTACAATTTATTACCAGTAGAGGCCAGAAAAGCCTGGGTCATATCGAGACCGTGTGCAGTAGACTCGGGTCATATCCTATACGGTCTATGGTCAACCCAGATTGGTCAAATAAAACACTTTTTTTGCAGGACTCATTCTGGGCTTCGATACATTACGTCTGCATATATACCCTGAATGCATATTTACAACCCAATAGTATAACATGATGACAAATATGGGCTTAAAAATATATTCCGAATGTGTAAACGTGTAAAACACATACAGTATGTCCTTATACTATTTCCCCCAAAGTAATGTGAGATCGTGGGGAACAAACAAATTTAGAGCTGATTGAGGAGAAGTCCCCGGAACTAATTCATCTTCCTGGAAATTCCATGGCATTCAGCCCATAGAGCTGACTGAAAAGAGGTAAGACAATGGAGCTACTAAACACATTAGTCTCCCTATGATTCATTAACACTGGGCTGCCTCTCAACTCTCTCTTTCATTCAGTCAGTCTCTAACACACTCTCTCACTCAAAACCCCTCTATCCTCTCTCTCAATTAAAATTCAAGGAGCTTTATTGGCACGGGAACATATTTTTACATTGCCAAAGCAAGTGAAATGGATAAACAAAAGTGAAATAAACTAAAAGTGAAGAGTCTCTGTCTACCCTCTCTGTTACTCCTACATATTACATAACACCACACAAAGAGCTTTTCAGCGCAGGCCCAGCTCTGACAAAAAAAGTACAGTACTAACAGACCAGTTATTTCCCCTGCTAATGAGGGGGAACAGCCAATCACCATGAGATGGCAGGGTATGATCACCACTTTATGCAGCTCACCCTGCACTATCAGCTCCAATGTAAATAACATGAGTAAGTCTACCTCTGATAAGCTCCCCAGTAAATCATTAAAAACAATCAAGCAACCCAGAAAAGTGCTAAAAATAGCCCATATTAACGTATGTAGCCTAAGAAACAAGGTCCATGAAGTCAATAACTTGCTTGTAACAGATAACATTCATATCCATATCTCTGAAACTCACTTAGATAATACATTTGATGATAGTGGTAGCAATACATGGTTATAACATCTACAGAAAATACAGACATGCCAACGGAGGCGGTGTTGCGGTCTATATTCAGAACCACATTCCTGTAAAGCTTAGAGACAATCTAATGTTAAATACTGTTGAAAGAAATATGGCTACAGGTTAATCTGCCTCACCTAAAGCGAATTATTGTGGGAAGCTGCTATAGACCACCAAGTGCTAACAGTCAGTATCTGGATAATATGTGTGAAATGCTTAATAATGTAAGTGATATCAATAGAGAAGTATATTTTCTGGGTGATTTAAATATTGACTGGCAATCATCAAGCTGCCCACTCAGGAAAAAACGTCAAACTGTAACTAGTTACAGCACAGGAATTAAATCATCAACATGTATTGATCACATTTTTGCTAACGCTGCAGATGTTTGCTTTAAAGCAGTATCTAAATCCATAGGATGCAGTGATCACAATATAATAGCCATATCTAGGAAAACCAAAGTTCCAAAGGCTGGGCCTAATATAGTGTATAAGAGGTCATACAAGAAGTGTTGTTGTGATTCATATGTTGATGATGTAAAGAATATTTGCTGGTCTGTGGTGTGTAATGAGGAGCAACCAGGTGCTGCACTTGACGCATTTATGAAACTACTTATTCCAGTTACTAATAAGCACCCATTAAAAAAATTACTGTAAAAACTGTTAAATCCCCTTGGATTGATGAGGAATTGAAAAATTGTATGGTTGAGAGGGATAAGGCAAAAGGTATGGCAATTAAGTCTGGCAGCCCAACCGATTGGCAAACGTACTGCAAATTAAGAAATCATGTGACTAAACTAAATAAAAAGAAACTACACTATGAAACAAATCAATTATATAAAGAATGATAGTAAAAAGCTTTGGGGCACCTTAAATTAAATTGTTTGGGGAAAAGCCAACTCGGCTCCTTCATTTATTGAATCAAATGGCTCATTCATCTCAAAGCCCACTGATATTGCAAACTACTTTTAATGACTTTTTCATTGACAAGATAAGCAAACTTAGGGATGACATGCCAGCAACAAACGCTAACACTACACATCCAAGTATATAGGACCGAATTATGAAAGACAATAATTGTACTTTTGAATTCCATAAAGTCTGTGTGGAAGAGGGGAAAAAATGATTGTTGTCTATCAACAATAACAAGCCACCAGGATCTGACAATCTGGATGGAAAATTACTGAGGATAATAGCAGACGATATTGTCACTCCTATTTGCCACATCTTCAATTTAAGCCTACTAGAGAGCGTGTGCCCTCAGGCCTGGAGGGAAGCTAAAGTCATTCCGCTACCCAAGAATAGTAAAGCCCCCTTTACTGGCTCAAATAGCCGACCAATCAGCCTGTTACCAACTCTTAGTAAACTTCTGGGGGAAAAATGTGTTTGATCAGATACAATGCTATTTTACAGTAAACAGTGCAGCTTTTGACATTATTGATCATTGTCTGCTGCTGGAAAAATGTATGTGTTATGGCTTTACACCCCCTGCTATAATGTGGATAAAGAGTTACTTGTCTAACAGAACACAGAAGGTGTTCTTTAATGGAAGCCTATCAAATATAATCCAGTTGGAATCAGGAATTCCCCAGGGTAGCTGTTTAGGCACCTTGCTTTTTAAAATTTTTACTAACGACATGCCACTGACTGAGTAAAGCCAGAGTTTCTATGTATGCGGATGACTCAACACTATACACGTCAGCTACTACAATGATGACTGAAATGACTGCAACACACAACAAAGAGCTGCAGTTAGTTTCAGAGTGGGTGGCAAGGAATAAGTTAGCCCGAAATATTTCTAAAACTAAAAACATTGTATTTGGAAAATAACACTCACTTTACCCTAAACTTCAACTACATCTTGTAATAAATAATATGTAAATCGAGCAAGTTGAGATGACTAAACTGCTTGGAGTAACACTAGATTGTAAACTGTCATGGTCAAAACATATTGATGCAGTAGTGGCTAAGATGGGGAGAAGTTTGTCTATAGTAAAGTGATGCTCTGCCTTCTTAACAACACTATCAACAAGGCAGGTTCTACAGGCCCTAGTTTTGTCACACCTTGACTACTGTTCATGACTACTGTTCAGTTGTGTGGTCAGGTGCCACAAAAAAGGACTTTGGAAAATTGCAATTGGCTCAGAACAGGGCACTACGGCTGGCCCTTGGATGTACACAGAGAGCTAATATGAATCATATGCATGTCAATCTCTCCTGGCTGAATGTAGAGGAGAGATTGACTTCATCACTACTTTTATTTATGAGAGGTATTGACATGTTGAATGCACTGAGCTGTCTGTTTGAACTACTGGTGCAAAGCTTAGAAACCCATGCATACCTCACAAGACATGACACAAGAGGTCTCTTCACAGTTCCCAAGTCCAGAACAGACTATGGGAGGGACACAGTACTACATAGAGCCATGACTACATGGATCTCTATTCCACATCAAGTAACTGAAGCAAACAGTAAAATTAGATTTAAAAAACAGATTCAAAAAACACCTTATGGAACAGTGGTGACTGTGAAGCAACACAAACATTGGCACAGACACATGCATACACAGACACACGATAACATATGCACTATACATACACGTGGATTTAGTACTGTAGATATGTGGTAGTGGAGGAGTAGGGGCCTGATAACACACTGTGTGCTGTGAAATCTGTGAATGTATTGTAATGTTTAAAAATTTTATAAACTGCCTTAATTTTGCTGGACCCCAGGAAAAGCAGCAGCTAATGGGGATCCATAATAAATACACATACAAATACTACAAACTGTGCTATAAAAGCCTTGACCTGAAGGCCAGGTAGTATAGCATGTCTGCATGCAGGGATGCTACATACATATAGCTCAAAAGTTAAAACATTTGTTTCTGTCTTCCAAAGCTTACAACCAAAGGAAAAGCTGTGGTCCTATGAAATTGTGATAATATGACATTAGGCTTTAAAAACAATCAAGAATCCCTGGTAGTGGTAGTAATATAATTATAATCTTTAAATGATGTTTGTGTAACATTAAACGACCTACCGCTTTGCCGTCGTTGCCAAACAGCATCAGGCCCGCCTTAGAGACCAGACCGGGTTGACTGGCACCAGGGATCTCCAGGGGCTGACCAATAGCAGTGGCACCACTGTCTAGCAGAGAGGAACCGTAGAACGTCACCTTCTAGAGGAGAGACAGGAGAGACCGCAGTGGAATCAGCCTTTGGGTGGAGCTCAATAGTCTAGACTGGCCTCCTTTCCTTTTCTCCTATACCTCATCTGCACTGATGTGACTGAACAGGTGAGAACACGGCTATATGATTCACATTTTATTAGACAGTTAGAAACAGGAAGGGTGGACACAGGGATTTGAACACCGGTCTCCGGGGGGGAGTAGGAGCATTACAGTTAGACCACAGGCTCTGCATGTACTTTACTGTCTTTATTGTACCCTTGGGGAAAATGTGTTGCCGTATCACGTACTTGTTTCAAAATGCTGTTTAAGAAAAGGACAATACACATTCATGACATGTATACACAGTAGATACAGTAAGAAGCCCAGCCTGCTGGTCTCAGTGAATGGATAGTGGTCTCAGTGAATGGATAGGGACATTAGCTTGAGCTATTTAGGAAAGGAAAGGGGGATACCTAGTCAGTTGTACAACTGAATGAATTCCACTGAAATGTGTCTTCCGCATTTAACCCAACCCTCCTGAATCAGAGAGGTGCGGGGGGCTGCCTTAATCGACATCATCGGCGCCCGAGGAACTGTGGGGTAACTGTGGGCTACCTGCCGCCCCCAAAGGGATATCACATTTGGTCAAAATGATTGTTTAGTGCTGTTTTTACTGCAGGGGGGTGCCCTATACCTGCACCCAGAGGGGAATAGTTCAAAGTCCAGGTACAGGGGAAAGCTTGGGTCTAAAATTATTTTGTGAGCCTTGCTGAGGGCCCTGACCTTGAAGATCTCATCAAGCCTGTCAGTTTGACTTCAAGTACCTTGCTTGCTGTGGTGATAATCCTTCTCAGCATGTTCTTTTGGCTGGCTGACAGTGGCATTACTGAACCAACAAACAATACTTTAAGCGAGGCGTCCCTCTCAGGGTCCGCCACCCCCCCCCCGTTCAGCTGAAACGGTGGCGCAGGCAGTGCAAAAATATTCTTAGAAATATTTAACCTCCACACATTAACAAGTCCAATACCTCAAATGATTGACCTTGTTCATCTACCCAGCATGTCAGATTTTTTAAATGTTTTACGGCGAAAACACAGCACATATTTATATTAGACCACCACCGAAACAAAGACAAGAGGCAGCCATTTTGTCCCAGAAAATATAAAATTATAAAAGCAGTATTAAAAAATAAATCATTCACTAACCTTTTGAAAATCTTCATCAGATGACAGTCATATGACTTGTTACACAGTACATTTATGTTTTGTTCAATAATATGCATTTTATATCCATAAATCACGGTTTACATTGACGCCATGTTCATAAAATTATCAAAAATGTCCGGAGAAATTATGGAAAGCTACGCCAGATAACAGAAATACTCATCATAAACTTTGACTAAAGATACATGTTTTACATATAGTTAGAAAGATACACTGGTTCTGAATGCAACCGCTGTGTCAGATTTGTTTTTAACGTTACAGAATTAGTTGACTATGCAATAACCTGAGACGGCGCTCAGACGTAAGCAATATTTCTCCGCTATGTTGGAGTCAACAGAAATACAAAATTACAACATAAATATTCCCTTACCTTTGATGGTCTTCGATCAGAATGTAGTGGAAGGAGTCATACTTACCCAATACATCGTTTTGTTTCAGTTCGTGTGTCCTTATAGTAGCATCTGCTACCACTTTCAGCTGAAATGCATCCAAAATGACTTCTGGTCCCGAACAGTTGCGCATCAAAACTTCCAAATTACATATTATATGTCGACTAAACTGGTCAAACTAAGTGCAGAATCAAGCTTTACGATGTTATAAACGTACAAAACAATTCTCAATTCAACCGGACAATGATACTTCTTCTCAGGCAAGCTGGAACAGAGGAAGGTCTGTGTCCAATTCGCGCCCTAACACACATGTATTTTCTCACGACACTGTTTTGCCTCCGAAAGGGTCAAAGCTTGCGGGATTTGCACAATTAAACGCTCTACTGAATGAGGACATCTAGTGGAAGACATAGAAAGTGTCTCCAGATCCATAGCTGGTTGGGAAGGGTGGGAGCGATGATGTCAAAGTTGCCCCAAGTTTCAGGCTTCCAAAACTAGTTTGGGAGATTGCATGCCCTGTGAGTTCTGCTATACTTACAGACATAATTCAAACGGTTTTAGAAGCTTTAGAGTGTTTTCTATCCAATAATAATTATTATATGCATATATTAGCAATTTTGGACAGATTTTTTGTTTTGTTTACTATGGGCACGCAATTCATCCAAAGGGGGCAGTATTATGCCTAGCCTTATATTCTTACCTGTCCATCAACCTCTGCCCAGGCTCCAGGCACTTTGTCATTTCCTCTGATCCAGTTGTGTAGGACCTGTGCAGACTGGTTCCAGTCAATCTACAGAAAAACACAAATCATAATAACTAATTACCTGAAATCAACATAGACATGCATATCTGAATCAAACAATAGGAAATATGTGGTCCTATGTAATATGTAATCTCAATATGTAATATGTGGTCCTATGTAATATGTAATATGTGGTCCTATGTAATATGTCATCTCAAACATAGTGTTACAGGAGTGCTTGAGCGGTCCACTGAACTTGTGGTTAGAAGCAAGATGGCAGGAGCAGTGTGTGTAGAGAATTTAGTTAAGGTCTTGGCCTACCTTGGCATTGTCTTTCTTCTGAATCCCCTCATAGGTGGCTCCCTCCTCTGGCTGGACGATCTTTGGGGCATTCCCTGCTGCGATCAGCCTCACTGCATCCACCTGTGAATCAGGTAAACTTGACAAACATGCTCAAAGATTCCCAACAGTACGGAATGGTCTCACCCTCCATGTGTTGTTGTACTATGCTGCACTTTATTTTTGCATACATGAAACTCTGTTTCAAACAATATTTGTTGATTTGGCTGGCCCTATGTGACAGACAGAGAAAACTCTGCATTCCTCAGAGTACTTAAGTGTGGCCTTGTTGTATCTCTTTGACTTACTGTGCCTTTCACTCCCTCAGGGAAGAGGAACCTCTTGTAGATGGTGTTGACAGTGTCATCAGGCTCCACAACACACTCCCTCTGCAGCAGGATTGGTCCAGTGTCGAGTCCATCATCCGCCCAGAACACTGTGAATCCACCTTTCTTGTCCCCGTGGATCAAGGTCCTGTTGTCAAACCCATGGAGAGGGTAAAGTAAGCCTAACACACTCAAGCTACTTGACGTTTTTTAGTTTACCCATGCAAGCTTCGCATCAATCAACCAATCATTTGTCCATCCACCCAACCAACATCCATCCGTTTGTCCAAGCAGCCACCGACTCGACTCACCAGTTGATGGCGGAGGCCCCCCTGTGTCGGGGCAACAGGGAGGGGTGGTAGATGATGGAACCGTGGGCCGGGTGGTCGATGACCTCCATGGGGATGAATTGGGAGCAGAAGGGCATGACGTTGAGCTCGGCCCCCGTGGCCTTGTAGACCTGCACCACCTCCGGGATGCCTTTCCCCTTCAGGCGCCAGCGTGGGAACTTGAAGACGTTCACGCCATCCTTCTCAGCCTCCGCGCCTGTGGGTGTAGAGGGGAGAAGACAGGAGGGATGTTTCTCCCATATACCGTATGTAATTCAAGTCGAATTGCCATGGTCTAAGGGGCTTGCCCAACCATTATAGTAATTCTATGATTTCAAGTTAATATCAAATGTGAAATGCCTTTCTTGCAAGCTCTAAAACCAACAGTGCAGTGATCAATGTCAATGTAGTACAAAACAATAACAAGGTAGAACAAAAATTCACAGGAAAGTAAGAAGCTATATACAGGATCAGTTCCAGTACCATATTTACAATGTGCAGGGATACTGGAGTGATATGTATAGGGGTAAGGTGACTAGGCATCTGAATGTATGATAAACAGAGTAGTAGCAGTGTAAATGAAGATTGTATGTGAGTTGTGTATAGAGTCAGTATAAATGTGTGTACATGTTATGTGTGTGTTGAAGTGTCAGTGTGCGTGAGTGTGTAGTCCTGTGAGTGTGGATAGAGAATATAAATACAAGGGCCAACTCAGAAAGTCTGTGTAGCCATTTTGTTAGCTATTTATGGCTTGGGGATAGAAGCTGTTCAGGAGCCTGTTGGTGTCAGAATTGATGCACCGGTACCACTTGCCGTGCGGAAGCAGAGATAACACTCCTTGGCTTGGGTGGTGGGAGTCTTTATTGATTTCATACAGCCTGATATAAAGATCATGGATGGCAGGGAGCTCAGCCCCAGTGATGTACCTCCAGTGATGTACTGGGCTGTTTGTGGCAATTTCATGGAAACGGAATTACGCCAAGACATATATTTTTCACTTTAAAATGTATACCAAACAAAAAAAAACATTGATTCCAACATTTACCAAACAATACAACTCTATGCACAAGTACTAGTTTTAACAATTTCCACAGAACATTTTACAAAAACACATTTTTAGGAAGAACTGTGCAGATACAAAGTTTGGTAACATTAATTATCTTTTTTTTATTGTTCAAAGTAGTCATTTTGCATAGAGTTGTATGGTTTGTTAAACTTTGAAATCAATGGGTTTTTTTGTGTTTAAAGTGAAAAATCAGAGTCGCAGTGTAATTCCGTCACCATGGAATTAACCTTTGTCCTTGGCCCTTTGTAAGTTCTTTGTAAGCAACTGTCATCCTTACTGCCGTTACACACAGTGTGTACTTCCAAAAAAGATCTAAATAACAACGATCTATTATTTTTCACCAAGTTTGCATGCGCACCTCCAATAAATTCACTCATTACTGCCATGCACAGGTCGGCTTATCCAGCAGCATTACAGTATCCCGAAATATCATTTATTTTATTTAGACTTTTCTTTGGAAGTACATACCATGAGTAATGGCAGTAATGACTGTAGTTGCTCTGCGAAACTCCATATTTACATTATAACGTTGGCAGAGCTGCTTAATAGGACTTTGAATTGATGGATCCTAGGTGTCAGAGGAGATCCCGTCATATTCATCATCTCCTCAACACCAGGTTCTGGTTCAGGTTGGTTGGGTAAAAGTAAGTGTGCCACTGAATAGAGTTCACAAAGTCAATCATGTCAGATCAGGTTACATCAAGGGACACGTATTTAATGTATTCAAACTGGGCGCTTCGCTCCTTTTAGGTAGGGGGAATTTCACAGGTTGGCTGTAAGCATCAACATTTTCAATAGAGCCAAATGTAAATGGTAATTACCATGGGCTGTATGTTTATACTTGTTTATGTTGATTATGAAAATGCATTGAGGACAGAGGACATGGGGGGAAAGGATTGATGTGATCCCACTGGGCACAACGTCTCTTCCACGTTGGTTCAACGTAATTTCATTAAAATTACGTGGAAACAACGTTGATTCAACCAGTGTGCGCCTAGTGGAATGTATCTAATGTCTACTTTGGTCTGGGGTGAACAACAGGCACAACTTTTATCAGTGTTCAGTTGACATGGTCAAGGCCCCTGTTTCCTTTCAACATTTTAAGAAGAATCCATTGATTTTCTCTTATAGTTTGGGACAGGGCTGTTCTTTGACTGATAATGTGCGAGTTCAAACTTCCCTTGACATTATAAAGATTATATTATGTTTGCCTTCACAATATGTGTTCTCTGTGCAGTCTTTGGTTTACTTTATGTACTCTAGTGTGAGGACAAAACCTGATAGAAAAGGGTAGAAAATTCAATATGCATACTGTTTATCCAAAGACTTCGAGCGGGTTCTTGATATCCATGTAAAATGTCCTTCGGCAAAAAGTAAGACTCCCACCACTATGAGAATATCTCTTTTGTGTTTCATATGCAAATTAATTGAGCATTATAGTAGTGTAGAGACAGAGGGTCTTGTTACTGCTGAGGAAAAAAGGTGCTGTCATGCCTGCTCACCTAGAGGGTCGGCTTTGCCATCCTTGTCAGGTATAGTGAACACTCCAACGATGGTGTGGCCCTCCTTCCTCAACTCCTTGTACACCTCCAGGCCAAAAACACTCTGACCAATCACAGCTATCCTCATCATGAGCGATCACAAACTACTGGCACAAAAAGGCAACACCACAGAAAAACAGCAAAAGAGCATTTTACTTTCTTCAAGCACTTTATAACAGAAGCATTTGAATATGATCCATTTCAAAATAACCTAATGATATCTATGTTATCCAGAAGTTTCCATTTTCATTTGTGTAAAATCAGGCAAATAGATCAGCAAATATCAGATCCATTTGTTAGTAAGGTCATGAAAAGTGGTTGACAGTGGGCACGTTTGAATGGTAAGGCTCAAGCAACCGACTGTATACGAATGTCGAGGATTCAATTTGTTAGAGGTTCAACTGCGACAGCTGAAGGTCAGACACTGATGTGGTTTTCCAACAGCAAGGCTCAGATCAATATGTCAGTGTTGCCATTATTTATACAAGCTGTTCTCCAACCCCCATATCACACTCACAAACTGAACATATATGTGTGTACATTGTACAATCAGTTAATGAGAGAAAGACTCATATCACATTCATTTATATGTATATCTACTGCATCTGTATACACAAATTGTGACAAAGTTGGTTCTTGTTTCAGTCATGTCTTTTATCACGTTTGCATGGGTCAAACAAAACAGCCTAATTATTAGAGCCTCCCACAATGCAGGCCATGGTTGCAGGATGAAGTTGGTGAATAGCAACTGCAGAAACTTGCAGTCGACTGCAATCAAAACTTCATGACCTGTGAACACAGGATTTTTGTAAAGTTCATACAGTCGACATGTAGATGCAAATCAGATTATTTTTACTTCCCAATAATGCAACACACTTTTCCAGCGATGGTCACCGGCTGGGCAAAAGTGATCCGCTGGAACACGCTCTATGACTTTCACTCAAAAGGTGTATTTTTTTCTCCATATTTTATACCTTCGGGTCGCACTTATTTCAACCAATCACGTTGCAGAGCAGATCCCTGCTAATGGAGGATTGACCAATAGAATCGACGTAGCTCTACAGTACACTAGACTTCTACGTGCAAAAAGCCTAAATATATCTTCCCTACAATGAAAAGTGTGCAGAAACAAATCTTTGAATCAAATTTTAATGATGCACTGTGAAGTTTCACTTTTGCAATAAACTCTCCGATAGAAAACACAAATGAAAGTTGCTACACCACAAAGTGATAACTTTTCTGACAGCGTCATATGAGTTTATTACAGTGTAAGCAAGCTACCTTGCAGGTTGGCAACCTTGCAAACCTTTATAAAGTAATGTATAAACACAACGATGTCACGTACGTAAAGCTAGGCGCGCGACCCAGAAACAAACGTCAAATTGTAGAACATTGTGCACTGTGCAATCTCGAGATAGCAAATCTCAACACATAGAAATATGCAGTTGAATATTAAAAATGATCATTATCCTTACTTTAATGCTGGCCAAAGTCTCCCCTACTGGCGTGCAGAGAGGGATCGTGTGGACACCGTTGCTCTTTATTTCGGGCCGAGAATGTCAGAAGGCTGGTTGCTGCATGTGAGCGACTGTAACAGCCATTAGGAATTACACAACAGTTGAAATCGTGTGATATGATAGGGCGGTCTAGCCGCAAGGGGAGGTCGTAAACTTAATCAGTGTATGGTATATTTTTTCAGTATAACTTTATATGGAATCATACTTTTCCCAGACCAGTTGAGAAGTGTGTGTGGTATAGTTTATGACAGAAGTTTATGACAGTCTCTAAAATGTGATAATTTCCTCATTGGTTCATATCTATACCATAAAACAGGTTGTTATAGAGACAGAAAGATATGACAGCAATGGTCAGTAGGTTATGGCTTAGTTTACCACTCCCATTTACCATAAACTCCTGCAAATGTCAATAAAGGTAAAGCTACAACATATAACTTTTTGGGCACCCCAACCAAATTCACATAGAATTGTGAGTTATAGATATTTCATTATCATTGAAAGCAAGTCTAAGACAGGGTAGATCTATTCTATTTCTACAATATGCTTCTGTTCTTTTTTTATTTATTTTACCTTTATTTTACTAGGCAAGTCAGTTAAGAACAAATTCTTATTTTCAATGACAGCCTAGGAACAGTGGGTTAACTGCCTGTTCAGGGGCAGAACAACAGATTTGTACCTTGTCAGCTCGGGGATTCGAACTTGCAACCTTACAGTTACTAGTCCAACGCTCTAACCACTAGGCTACCCTGCCTCTTAAGTTGAGTTTTTGTGTCTTTTACTTTTAGTTTTGTACACCAGATTCAAACAGCTGAAAATACAATGTTTTTGGGTACAGAAAATATATTTCAAAGTAGTTTAGATGGTACAATGATTCCCTCCACAATGACTGCTTGTTTTTTTTTTTTATAACAAACTGAAATTAGGCAAACTATTAGAATTTTTGCAACCAGGAAATAGTGGAGTGATTTTTTCATAGTGTATCTTTAATAATTGTCATCATATTGGTCAATTAACTGTACTGACCTTGGCAGGAAAGTTATTCAAGGTGCACACAAATTGCAGGTTTGTGCTACCGCCATTAATTAATGACAAATTATGATAATAGCTCAGGTGATTGGGGCATAGTTGTACCAATGTTCGTATTGTAGCAACCACACAGGTTAAGTTAGGACATTACAACTCTACTAATAGTATTGGCATTTCACACAGTTTGTTGTGTGCTAGCCATCAGAGCAGGGTCACTAAAATACAAGGGACAGTCACTGTGACTCAACTGTATCCTTTTTCTCGCAAATGTTGAAAACCTCAGGCCATAGTGCTTGCGTCACACACAGCATCTGAATGTAACCCAGTTTAGTTAGAGCCAGTTTACACTAGTAACCCGTTATCATTAGGGTTAATGAGTGATAGGAATGGAGTCACCTGACTGCATCAGACCAGCACAGCAGACAGTGGTGGTGATATACAGTGGGAAAAGTATGTGAATCCTTTGGAATTACCTGGATTTCTGCATAAATTGGTCATCAAATTTGATCTGATCTGAAGTCACAACAATAGACAAACATAGTGTTCTTAATCTAATAAAACACAAATTATTGTGTTTTTCTTGTCTATATTGAATACATAATTTAATCATTCACAGTGTAGGTTGGAAAAAGTATGTGAACGCCTAGGCTAATGACTTCTCCAAAAGCTAATTGGAGTCAGGAGTCAGCTAACCTGGAGTCAAATCAATGAGACGAGATTGGAGATGTTGGTTAGTGCAGCCTTGCCCTATAAAAAAACAAAATTTGAGTTTGCTATTCATAAGAAGCATTGCCTGATGTGAACCATGCCTCGAACAAAAGAGATCTCAGAAGACCTAAGAATGGTTGACTTGCATAAAGCTGGAAAGGGTTACAAAAGTATCTCTAAAAGCCTTGATGTTCATCAGTCCACGGTAAGACAAATTGTCTATAAATGGAGAAAGTTCAGCACTGTTGCTACTCTCCCTAGGAGTGGCCGTCCTGTAAAGATGATTGTAAGAGCACAGCGCAGAATGCTCAATGAGGTTAAGAAGAATCCCAGAGTCAGCTAAAGACTTACAGAAATCTCTGGAATATGCTAACATCTCTGTTGACAAGTCTAAGATATGTAAACAAGAATGGTGTTCATGGGAGGACACCACGGAAGAAGCCACTGCTGTCCAAACAAAATATTGCTGCACATCTGAAGTTTACAAAAGTGCACCTGGATGTTCCACTGGCAAAATATTCTCTGAACAGATGAAACTACATTTGAGTTGTTTGGAAGGAACACCCAGCACTTTGTGTGGAGAAAAAAAGGCACAGCACACCAACATCAAAACCTCATCCCAACTGTAAAGTATGGTGGAGGGAGCATCATGGTTTGGGGCTGCTTTGCTGCCCCAGGGCCTGGACAGCTTGCTATCATCGACAGAAAAATGAATTCCCAAGTTTATCAAGACATTTTGCAGGGGAATATTAGGCTATCTGTCCCCCATTTGAAGCTAATCAGAAGTTGGGTGATGCAACAGGACAACGACCCAAAACATAGAAGTAAATCAACAACAGAAGAAAATATGCCTTCTTTAGTGGCCCAGTCCTGATCTAACCTGATTGAGATGCTGTGGCATGACGTCAAGAGAGCAGTTCACACCAGACATCGCAAGAATATTGCTGAACTGAAACAGTTTTGTGAAGAGCAATGGTCCAGAATTCCTCCTGACCGTTGTGCAGGTCTGATCCACAACTACAGAAACATTTGGTTGAGGTTATTGCTGTTAAATGAGGGTCAACCAGTTATTAAATCCAAGGGTTCACATACTTTTCCCACCCTGCACTGTGAATGTTTACATAGTGTGTTCAAAAAAGACATGAGAAGGTATAATTGTTTGTGTTATCAGTTTAAGCAGACTGTGTTTGTCTACTGTTGTGACCTAAATGAAGATCAGATCAAATTTGATGACCAATTATGCAGAAATCCAGGTATTTCCAAAGGGTTCACATACTTTTCCTTGCCACTGTATTGTGCCTTCAGAAAGTATTCATACCCTTCGACTTATTCCACATTTTGTTGTGTTACAGCCTAAATTCAAAATGGATGAAATACATTTTTTTAGAAAATAGGTAAAAATATGTTCCTAGAAAATGTTGCAAATGTGTTGAAAATGAAATACAGAAATATGTCATTTAAATAAGTCACTCCCCTGAGGCAATACTTTGTTGAAGCACCTTTGGCAGAAATTACAGACTTGAGTCGTCTTGGGTGTGTCTATCAGCTTTGCACATCTGGATTTGGGGATTTTCTACCATTCTTCCTCGCAAATTTTCTCAAGCTCTGTTAAATTAGATGGGGAGTGGTGGTAACAGCAATCTTCAAGACTTTTCATAAATTATCAATGGAATTTAAGTCTAGCCTTTGACTGGGCCACTCAAGGTCTTTCACATTCTTGTTCTGAAGCCATTCCAGCTTTGCTTTGGATGTATGCTTGGGGTCATTGTCCTGTTGGAATGTAAATCTTTGCCCCAGTCTAAGGTCGTTTGTACTCTGAAGCATGTTCTAATCAAGGATTTACCTGCATTTGACTTCATTCATTGTTCCCTCTATCCTTATCACTCTCCCAGTCCCTGCATCCCCATAGCATGATGCTGCAAACATCATACTTCATGGTAGGGATGGTTTTAGATGGGTGATGAGCTGTGCCTGGTTTTCTCCAGACAGTGTGCTTTGCATTCAGGCCAAAGAGTAACATTTTTTTTGTCTCATCAGACCAGAGAATAATTTTTCTTATGCTTTCAGAGTCTTTCATGTGCCTTTTTGCAAATACCAAGTGTGCTGTCATGTACCTTCTTCTCAGGATTGGCTTCTGTCTGGCCACTCTCACATAAAGCCCAGATTGGTGAAGTGCTGTAGAGACTGGTGTCCTTCTGGCAAGTTCTTCCATCTTAGCCAAGAAACAGAGTGGTTATTAGGTTCTTGGTCAGCTCCCTGACCAAGGTACCACTTACCCGTTTGGTCAGATGACCAGCTGTAGGCAGATTCTGGGTAGTTACATATTTCATTTCCCAATGAAGGAGACCATTGGGTTCTTGGAAATGTTCAACACTCTAGAAGTTGTTTTATACTTTCCCCAGATATTTTATTTATTTATTTATTTCCCGTTTATTTAATTAACCAGGTAGGCTAGTAAAGCAAAGCAGTGCGACAAAAACAACAACACAGAGTTACACATGCGATAAACAAATGTACAGTGTGTGCAAATGTAGTAAGATTAGGGAGGTAAGGCAATAAATAGGCCATAGTGGCAAAATAATTACAATTTAGCATTAACACTGGATTGATAGATGTGCAGATGATGATGTGCAAGTAGAGGTACTAGGGTGGAAAAGAGCAAAAAAAAGAAGTAAATAACAATATGGGGATGAGGTAGTTGGGTGTGCTATTTACAGATGGGCTGTGTACAGGTACAGTGATCAGTAAGCTGCTCTGACAGCTGATGCTTAACGTTAGTGAGGGAGATTTAAGTCTCCAGCTTCAGTGATTTTTGCATTTCGTTCCAGTCATTGGCAGCAGAGAACTGGAAGGAAAGGCGGCCAAATAAGGTGTTGGATTTGGGGATGACCAGTGAAATATACCTGCTGGAGCGCGTGCTATGGGTGGGTGTTGCTATGGTGACCAGTGAGCTGAGATAAAGCGAAGCTTTACCTAGCATAGACTTATAGATGACCTGGAGCCAGTGGGTTTGGCAGAGTGTGCTAAAGCAGTGAATAAAACAAACTTAGAGAGGAGGCTTCTGATGTTAATAGCTTCTTAGGGATAGATATTCAGTTCGTAGATGGAAAGTGAGATTAAAATATATACGAAAAAAACGAAGAATCCGAATATTTACACGGGACAAGGCAAACACACGTCCGACTGCTACACCATCTTGGATTACTTGGCTATATGCCTCATCAAATTATATCTTGGAGAACTTCGACAGTTCCTTGGACTTCATGGTGAAGTTTCTGCTCTGACATGCACTGTCAACTGTGGGACCTTAAATATATATTTATGTTTCACCATACACTTGAATTGGTAACAATTGGATTTCAGCCACAGAGGGACAACACTGGTCTGACAGGTTTTTGTTAAATCTATTTCAGCCACAGAGAGGCAACACTGGTCTGACAACCTGGATGTTACATCTATTTCAGCCACAGAGGGACAACACTGGTCTGACAACCTGGATGTTACATCTATTTCAGCCACAGAGGGACAACACTGGTCTGACAACCTGGATGTTACATCTATTTCAGACACAAAGGGAAAACAAAATCAAATCAAATGGATTTATATAGCCCTTCTTACATCAGCTGATATCTCAAAGTGCTGTACAGAGATCCGGCCTAAAACCCCAAACAGAAAGAAATGAAGGTGTAGAAGCACGGTGGCTAGGGAAAAATTATAACAGAACATGGCCAAGATGTTCAAATGTTCATAAATGATCAGCATGGTCAAATAATAATAATCACAGTTGTTGTCGAGGGTGCAACAAGTCAGCACCTCAGGAGTAAATGTCAATTGGCTTTTCATAGCCGATCATTGAGAGTATCTCTACCACTCCTGGTGTCTCTAGAGAATTGAAAACAGCAGGTCTGGGACAGGTAGCACGTCCGGTGAACAGGTCAGGGTTCCATAGCCGCAGGCAGAACAGTTCAAACTGTAGCAGGAGCATGGCCAGGTGGACTGGGGACAGCAAGGAGTCATCATGCCAGGTAGTCCTGAGGCATGGTCCTAGTGCTCAGGTCCTCAGAGAGAGAAAGAAAGAAAGAAAGAAAGAAAGAAAGAAAGAAAGAAAGAAAGAATTAGAGAGAGCATACTTAAATTCCCACAGGACACCGGATAAGACAGGAGAAGTACTCCAGATATAACAGACTGACCCTAGCCCCCCGACACATAAACTACTGCATCATAAATAATGGAGGCTGAGACAGGAGGGGTCAGGAGACACTGAGGTCCCATCCAATGATACCCTCGGACAGGGCCAAACAGGCAGGATATAACCCCACCCACTTTGCCAAAGCACAGCCCCCACACTACTAGAGGGATATCTTCAACCACCAACTTCCCATCCTGAGACAAGGCCGAGTATAGCCCACAAAGATCTCCGCCACAGTATAACCCAACACAACACTGGTCTGACAAGCTGGATGTTTATATATATTTCAGCCACAGAGGGACAACACTGGTCTGACAACCTGGATGTTACATCTATTTCAGCCACAGAGGGGAATCACTGGTCTCACAGGCTGGATGTTATATCTATTTCAGAGGGGCAACACTGGTCTGACAGGTTTTTGTTACATATATTTCAGCCACAGAGGGACAACACTGGTCTGACAGGCTGGATGTTATATCTATTTCAGCCACAGAGGGGCAACACTGGTCTGACAGGCTGGATGTTATATCTATTTCAGCCACAGAGGGACAACACTGGTCTGACAGCCTGGATGTTATATCTATTTCAGCCACAGAGGGACAACACTGGTCTGACAGGCTGGATATATTATCTATTTCAGCCACAGAGGGACAACAATGGTCTGACAGGCTGGATGTTATATCTATTTCAGCCACAGAGGGACAACACTGGTCTGACAGGCTGGATGTTATATCTATTTCAGCCACAGAGGGACAACACTGATCTGAGAACCTGGATGTTATAACTATTTCAGCCACAGAGGGACTGCCCGGAGATTATCCGTTGTAATGGTCCAGAGCTTGCAGTAGGAATCCGGTGATGTGGTAAAGAAAAGCAGTTCGATATGCTCTGGGTTGATTTCGCGCTGTGCAGACTGACAGGTATTGACCGAGCTAAAGCTGGCTGGTGTCCGAGCCCTGATATAGAGGTCCTGGACAGCAGGAAGCTTGACCACAGTGATTTACTGGGCCATACGCGCTACACTCTGTAGTGCCTTGCGGTCGGAGGCCGAGCAGTTGCCATACCAGGCAGTGATGCAACCAATCAGGATGCTCTCGATGGTGCAGCTGTATGACTTTTTGAGGATCTGAGGACCCATGCCAAATATGTTCAGTCTCCTGAGGGGTGTATTGTGTGTAGGCTAGTGACAACAACAACAAAAAATGCAATTTAATATATTTAAATTCAGGCTGTAACACAACAAAATGTGGAAAAAAGTCAAGGGGTGTGAATAGCAGGTGGGAGTGTCCAGGACCTCTATATCAGGCGGTGTCAGAGTAAGGTTCTAAAATTTGCCAAAGACTCCAGCCAAATCAAATCTAATTTTCAAGTAAAGTCAAATTTGATTTGTCACATTCACTGAATACAACACCTTACAGTGAAATGCTTACTTACAAGCCCTTAACAAACAATGCAGTTATGAAAAATAAGTGTTAATAAAAAATAAAAGTAATAAATAATTAAAGAGCAGCAGTAAAATAACAATAGCGAGGTTATATACAGGTGTACCGGTACAGAGTCAATGCGCTGGGGGCACTGGTTAGTCGAGGTAATTGAGGTAATACGTACATGTAGGTAGAGTTAAAGTGACTATGCATAGATAATAAACAGAGTAGCAGCAGCGTAAAAGTGGGGTCTGGGTAGCCCTTTGATTAGCTATTCAGGAGTCTTATGGCTTGGGTTAGAAGCTGTTAAGAAGCCACCCTAGTCATAGACTGTTCTCTCTGCTACTACCGCACTGCAAGTGGTACCGGAGCGCATTTCGCTACAGCCACAATAACATCTGCTAAATATGTGTATGCGACCAATAACATTTGATTTGAGATGGGTGAGAAAATAAATCTAATCCATTTAGAATTCAGGCTGTAACACAACAAAATGTAGAATAAGTCCACGAGTATGAATACTTTCCGAAGGGACTGTATATCAATTCAAAGGGGCTTTTTTGACATGGGAAACATATGTTTACATTGCCAAAGCAAGTGAAATAAACAAACAAAAGTGAGAAGAAACTAATTTTACAACCTCAACCAAAATATTATTATAGGTTAACAGTAAACATTGCACTCAAAAAGAATTCCAATTAAATAAATACATGTCAAGTTTTATATTATCAGCTATGGATTTTAGCGATGTGCAAATAGATGTTGTACAAATAGTGGGGGAAGATAAATATACAGACATATTGGTTGTATTTACAATGTTTTGTGCTCCACTGGTTGCTCTTTTCTCATGGCAATGGGCCACAAATCTTGCTGCTGTGATTGCACAGTACGATATTTTGCCTAACAGATATGGGAGGTTATCAACGTTTGATTTGTTTTCAAATTCATTGTGGGTCTGTGTGATCTGTGGGAAATATACATCTCTAATGTGGTCATACATTTGGTAGAAGGATAGGTGGTGCCACTCAGTTTCCACCTCATTTTGTGGACAGTGGGCGCACATCCTGTCTTCTCTTGAAAAGACTTCTTTTAATAGCAATGCTATGCTTACTGAGTCTGTACTTAGCAGTGTTGTGTTCGAGACCACATAAAGCGAGACCGATTGAAGACCAAGACCAGAGGAAATAGAGTCAGGGTCATGACCAAGACCAGAAACATGTGAGTCCAATTCAAGACCATGATTGTAATTGTGTCCAATCATTACCGTAGTAAGAGTTCAAAATGTCCAGTATTTCTGTGTTCATATTTCAGAACAACATGTGGATTCTTTAGACATTCAGAATAGTGAACAAATACATACTGAGGGAAAATAGAGCCACTCTACAAATTATTACTAACCCAAACACAGTGGGGAACAATGGGCCTTCTACACCTTCAGAGAAGGGCTAAGGATTTATAAAATAATGATTATAATTATGATAATTATATTATTATTTTCAATTATGTTCTGATTTAATCTCTTCAGTTTGTATTTTTTTAGACCTCCTTTTTCACCTCCTTTTTCTCCACAATTTCGTGATATCCAATTGCAATCTAATTACGATCTTGTCTCATTGCTGCAGCTCCCCAACAGGCTAGGGAGAGGCGAAGGTCAAGTCATGCATCCTCCAAAACATGACCTGGCCAAACCGCGCTTCTTAGCACCCGCCCACTTTACCCGGAAGCCAGCCGCACCAATGTTTCAAATGAAAACTGTCCAACTGACGACGGAGTCAGTATGCAGGCGCCCGGCCTGCCACAAGGAGGCGCTAGAGTGCGATGAGCCAAGTAAATCCCCTCAGGCCAAACACTCCCCTAACCTGGACCACACTGGGACAATTGTGCGCCGCCCTATGGGACTCCAGGTCATGGCCGGTTGTGACACATCCTGGGAAAGAACCTAGGTCTGTAGTGATGCCTCAAGCACTGTGATGCAGTGCCTTAGACCACTGCACCACTCGGGAGGCCCTCATCACTTCAGTTTTTGTTGGAAAGGAAAGGGTTAATGATGTAGAGAAAAACTATCCAGTCAGGATTTTTCTTTGCTGGACTCTGGGGGGATAAATCTAGCTAGCTAAATCATTCATTGGCTATTCCATCGAAAGCTAGATAAAGGCATATGCCATTCAAATGTATTAGGGCAACATTCTGGAGTGACAGTGGAATCAATCAATCATATTTTAACTTAATGGGCGACCGTTTTTTCTAAAACTTATGAAAACTTCTGCCTTCTTGAAGGCCAACATGTCACTGTGCAATAGCGAGCAGCAGTTTTCCCATGGTCTAGCTAGCTAGCTTTTGTTGTCGGCTAGTTTACATTTTTTAGATGAGCTCTTTTCAAGAATAACTTTCAACAAGAAGTTAAGTTTCAAATGATCACCATCTGGTGAGTGGAACAGTGTTTTTTTATTGCAGCGCGCTTGCTGCTGTTAGCCATCTCTTTGATAATAACTTGTGTGTGAGTGTGAAACGTTCTTTCATTTAAAGTGGAACTGAAAGCATTTTAGCAATACAAAATCTGGTCATATACACCCCCAGGAAGAATATGATACTTAAAAAAAAAACTTATCGTGACCACTTAGATATGGTCATTTTTCACGTTTTCATTCATTCTTAGAATGTTTGGGAATGACATATTCCAATGCATTTGTGAAAATTCTATAGTAATATAGAGTGGGAAAGCAGCAGTGCGTTTGGACAATTAATAGACACTGCAGCAAATAAAACTGAATAAAAACATCTGTCTTGTACAGGACCGGAGTATACACAGACCAGTGCAGTGCGCTATAGCCAATCAATTGCCTGCCAATGCATGCTTGCCCCAACCAAACACCCAAGATAAATGGTTAAAGCTACTTCCAGACACAAATGAGAGAACATCTCACTCGCAGCAGCAGAGCTGGTTAGGCTGTTAACATGTTATCTAGAGCGTTCTAGACGAACTAGGACTTTTTATGCCTACGTTCACTGACACCGGTCATATTCAGTTATTAATGCACATTCAGAAATTAATCAGTTGTTCTGTGCTCTGGCATACTCAGACGAGAGTGCTCTGAAATCGGAATGGATAGCCAGAGTGAGTTTGCGAATGCAAGAGATATGCTAACTGGATAACAGTCACTCAAGTTCTTTCTAGCTAACCAAATGACAGCTGTGCATAGCCATCGAAAAACGATATGAGGGGAAAAAGTCAGTCACTCACCCACTCCTCCAATGGCATGACATCCTCCTAGCCGCTAGCTGTTCAGCTCCGTGTTTTAAGCTTGCTACATAAATAGATATGCTAGCCTATTAACCACGTTATGACTGACTTGTGATCATTGCCCTTGCTAGTTTGATTGTATTGACATTCCCAGCCTTAGTTACAGTGCCTTTGGAAAGTACAGTATTCAGACCCAATGACTTTTTCCACATTTTGTTACGTTATAGCCTTATTCTAAAATGGATTATATATTTTTTTTAATCCTCAGCAATCTAAACACAATACCTCATAATGACAAAGCAAAAACATTTGTTTTTGAATTTTTAGCAAATGTATTAAAAATAAAAATCAGAAATAACTTATTTACATAAGTATTCAGGCTGTTAGCTATGAGACATGAAATTAAGGTCTGGTGCATCCTGTTTCCATTGATCATCCTTGAGATGTTTCTACGACTTGATTGGAGTCCACCTGTGGTAAATTCAATTGATTGGACATGATTTGGAATGGCACACACCTGTCTATATAAGGTCCCACAACTGACAGTGCATGTCATAGCAAAAACCAAGCCATGAGGTTGAAGGAATTGCCTGTAGAGCTCCGAGACAGGATTGTGTTGAGGCACAGATCTGGGGAAGGATACCAAAAAATGTCTGCCAGTGGCTTCCATCATTCTTAAATGGAAGAAGTTTGGAACCACCAAGACTCTTATTAGAGCTGGCCGCCTGGCCAAACTGAGCAATCGGGGGAGAAGGGCCTTAGTCAGGGAGGTGACCAAGAACCCGATGGTTACTCTGACAGAGCTCCAGAGTTTATCTGTGGAGATGGGAGAACCATCCAGAAAGTCAACCATCTCTGCAGCACTCCACCAATCAGGCCTTTATGGTAGAATGTCCAGACGAAAGCCACTCTTCAATTAAAGGCACATGACAGCCCGCTTGGAATTTGCCAAAAGGCACCTAAAGACTCTCAGACCATGAGAAACACGATTCTCTGGTCTGATGAAACCAAGATTAAACTATTTGGGCATAATGCCAAGTGTCACGTCTGGAGGAAACCTGGCACCATCCCTACGGTGAAACGTGGTGGTGACAGCATCATGCTGTGGGAATGTTTTTCAGGGACAGGGACGGAGACTAGTCAGGATCAAGGTAAAGATGAACGAAGCAAAGTACAGAGAGATCCTTGATGAAAAGCTGATCCAGAGCCCTCAGGACCTCAGACTGGAGTGAAGGTTCACCTTCCAACAGGACAACGACCCTAAGCGCACAGGCAAGACAACGCAGGAGTGGCTTCGGGACAAGTCTCTGAATCTCCTTTAGTGGCCCAACCAGAGCCTGGACTTGAACCCGATCGAACATCTCTGGAGAGACCTGACAATAGCTGTGCAGCGACCCTCCCCATCCAACCTGACAAAGCTTGAGAGGATCTGCAGAGAAGAATGGAAAAAACGTACCAAATATAGGTGTGCCAAGCTTGTGTCGTCATACCCAAGAAGGCTAAAGGCTGTAATTGCTGCCATAGGTGCTTTAACAAAGTACTGAGTGAAGGGTCTGAATACTTATGTAAATGTGATATTTGCGTTTTCTAAAAACATGTTTTGGCTTTGTCAATATTTAATCAATTTCAGAACATGGCTGTAACGTAACAAAATGTGGAAAAAGTCATGGGGTCTGAATACTTTCCAAATGCACAAAACATTAAGATGACATGAGACATGGACTGTGTATGTGTGTCATTCAGAGGGTGAATGGGAAAGACAAAATATTTAAGTGGATATGAACAGGGTATGGTAGTAGGTGCCAGGTGTAACAGGGTTATATTGGTGATTCCCCTTGCCACTTTGTTGTTAAGCCAATGGGTTTTTGGTTTTAGTTTTGTCTTGCCTTCACCTACTCAACGTGGCATCTTATTGGCTGGTTTGTGTAGCTTGCTTACGAGGGGGGGATGTTTCAGTTAGAATCGTCCCAGTGAACAAGCACCAAACCAGCGGTAAGTTGTTGGACGTCAAAAGTGATTTTTATACTCCCAAGTGATGATTTAAATGTACAATTTATATCAATTTGTTTGTAAATGTTATTCGAACATCATAGATAAGATGCAGCGTTTTTTGGAGAATATTTGTTGTGCATTTTGTTGTAAAGAATTCCCTCCAGTACTAGCTAGCAACATACTATGCCTGGTGGGAGGGGTTCATATATTTTGTACAGTGCATGAGTGCAGAGTTGGATGGTGAGCCGTGCATTGCATGACGTGCAATTTTGTGCTGTTCCTATCAGGTACATTGTTAAAGATATTATATTGTAATTATATTATTTTGGTAACTACATGCCCAGTGAACAAGCACCAAACCAGCGTGTGTGAGTGCAGAGTTGGATGGTGAACTGTGCATTGCATGACGTGCAATTTGGTGCTGTTCCTATCAGAATAAATCTCCATGACGCAAGCAGAGTACTGTTACACAGGCACACCGGTTTGTATCAAGAATGGTCCACCACCCAAAGGACATCCAGCCAACTGTGGGAAGCATTGAAGGTGTGATGGTGTGGGGTGCTTTACTGGTGACAATGTCAGTGATTCATTCAGAATTCAAGGCACACTTAACCAGCATGGATACCTGTTAAAGGAATTTAACAATTCCTATATGTGTTCATTAACCAATTCAATTTAAATCACTCTGTCTGTTTCTAAGAATTTGTAAGATCCTTATTTGCATAAAATAGACGGAGACCAGTCTACCAAAATTAGCCAATAGCATTTATTCTCGAGAGCGCTGCTTAAAATACCATGTACATCAGTTTATATATCACATATGACGTCATAGCATTTTAAATGTCCCTCTCAGATACAATGGCAATATAGTTCACAAGCCTTCCCACATTGTCTGCCACCTGTTAAACAATCTACTACAAGCCCAAGGTCTCTCCCCTCCCTGGGTAGGGACAGAATGTCCTGTAAGGAACACAGTCTTCCAGCCGGTCTGATGATAGCTCCATTAGTTTCTAACAAGGAACAGGCTGTCCTTGTTCTAATTCTTGACTAAAACTACACACATTATATTCAGTATTATGATAGTTCTAAGTTAAATGTATACATAATTTAGTCATTATTCATAAAAATCCCATAACAATACCACAGCATTCTGCAGCGATACGCCATCCCATCTGGTTTGTGTTTAGTGGGACTATAATTTTTTCCCCAACAGGACAATGACCCAAAACACACCTCCAGGCAGTGTAAGGGCTATTTGACCAAGACAGAGCGTGATGGAGTGCTGCATCAGATGACCTGGCCTCCACAACCACCCGACGTCAACCCAATTGAGATGGTTTGGGATGAGTTGAACCGCAGATTGAAGGAAAAGCAGCCAAACAGTGCTCAGCATATGTGGGAACTCCTTCTAGAATGTTAGAAATGCATTCCTCATGAAGCTGGTTGAGAGAATGCCAAGAGTGTACAAAGCTGTCATCAAGGCAAAGGGTGGCTACTTTGAAGAATCTCAAATATAAAATATATTTTGATTTGTTTAACTGTTTTGATTATTACATGATTCCATATGTGTTATTTAATAGTTTTGTTATCTTCACTATTATTCTACAATATAGAACATTTTAAAAATAAAGAAAACTGGAATGAGTTGGTGTGTCCAAACTTTTGAATGGTACTGTATATCCATTGATTATAACTTATAAATGCCTTATGAGCTTGTTTCAACTGTTCCATGAGAACCCAAAATATAAGCTTGTAAACAACCAATGTAAAGCCTCATAATATGGTTAAAACAATAATAACATGGATATAAATATATAAATCTGAGAGTAGTTACATTTCTTCAGGCCCATCCCTCAGCTTTTAACCAAAACAGAGGCGGGGCATCCGTTTTGTTATTGTTTCATCTGTGGATTTGCCCTTTAAACAGCTGCATATTATCAAGATATCAAAGTGTCACCAACAAAAAGGTCAACAATAGGTCTATAGCAAATGCAGCATATGGCCTTCATTTTTCATATGTAAACAGCGCTTTTCAGAAGTGCTCAAAGCATGCCATTCCATGAGTGTAGCATTTATTTTTCAACTGGAATCAATGAGCCTAATCAGTCCTCCATGACCACAAAATCATAAACATCAGAGTAGGGCTGGTTAATGTCCTTAGTTTTGGGGTTATGCTCAGGTAAAACAATTTGGCTAATCTATAGTTCCATATTTTCAAATCCTATTCTTGAAGATCGAGGTGTATAACATTAACAAGTTAGCACTCCTGGTAGTTTGGTGGATTTAACTACCAGCTCACTGTAACCTAGAGGGCAACAATGTATACCATGTTTATTTGGTGAAGTCTGGGTTCCTGCTCTTTTAGGTCAAAGGCAGATGACCTCAGACCTTGTATATTCCAGGATGAGATGATAAAAGCTTTGCGTTCCATAGTGTCCAGTATTGTTATTTGTGTGGTTTAGTTTCGGACCATTAGGTTATATCTATTTCAGCCACAGAGGGGCAACACTGTATCAGAAAAGAATGCCATTGTCTGCTTCCAATTTAGTTTATGTTATAATCTCAAATAACAGGGCATTAATACCGTAAGCATGTATAAAGACTCAACAGTAGAGTGAAGTAGCCCCAGGAGTTGAACCTCAAATCTCTCTTTTAAATCCAAACCCTTGGAGCATGTGGATTGTTTAGGTTAGGGTTATATATGGGTTGTGGTTATGGATTGTTTTGTTTGGGGTTATAGAGGAATCGCTGACATCAAAACCCAGGCATTGAAGAGTGTCCACAGATCTGCTCTATTTATATCCCCAGTAAATCAGTACCTTAACGCATGTGTGTGTACGTTTGTGTGCGCATTCAACTCTTCGGGGTTACAGTAAAGAGTGAGGGGTTACAGCAAACTCATCGGGGTTACTGTAAAGAGCGAGGTAGTATGAGTATTTCAACACTTCAGTGGTGATTTTAGCATGTAAATCTTGGTGGGGGGGGGAAAAGTGGGATGTATGCCAGCAAAGCTACAACACAACACTAAACAACACATTAATTGCACTATAACGGTGACAAACGGTGACAACAAATTGTTAGGGCCAACATAAAGCTGTCCCAACATCTTACCACTGCTACACGTGGCTATCAGCGGAGCCTTGTCTGGCAGAAAAACAGTTCATTCAGCATAATTTACTGCCTTTTAAGAAAACATAGCTGATATAGCTGACAAATGTATTTTTAATGACAATTGAAATGTACAAACTATGGCATAAGGGGACGACAAGTAGATAAGAGGCCATCCGTAATTTTGATTAAGACGTTAATGAGCGAGCTAGGATGGACGTAGTCAATATAACTATTTGTTTAGCACTTTTGAAATGTACAATGACAGAATTCAGAACATGGGCTGTTCAAGTGTTCTCCATGTACACCAAGTCAGAACTGTAGGATAAATAAAGGGGGCATATGAGCAGACAATGAAAGCTCTTACAATATTCAATGATTGCATTTCTCAAAAACAGGTTATAGGCTATATGTGCACCAGCAAGTCAGAACAGTAGGCAAAATAAAGAGGGGTAACTAGACCAAATTATTAGGTTGAGGCACATGGGCTACTACACAACATACACTTAGTATTACTTTCTTAGCTACAGTATACATATCTCCCTTGCATATTACATAATTTATGTAGCAGCATACAATACATTTTTGGACTCACCTTGTTGTTCTGTGCTCACTTGAACAGGAAGGTGGCCCTTCATGGGCAAATTTAGTCATGAAAGTCTGGCATTCTCTGTATTTATGGTGCTTTCAAAACAAATGGGAACACAGGGGGGGAAAACAAGGTCGAATCATGATGACGTCATTGATCTTCAGGTCGTAGCTCTAGAAAGAGGCCGGAATTACAATTCCGAGTTGGATGACCATTCAAAATGTATTTTCCCAGTCGGAGCTTGTTTTTTCTCAACTTCTCAGTGTCTTGAACTCACTGAAGTCAAGTTTTCGCAGTTCCGAGTTGCTTCATCGGGCGGCAGGTAGCTTAGTGGTTAGAGCGTTGGATCGAATCCCCGAGCCAACAAGTTAAAAATCTGTCGTTCTGCCCATGAACAAGGCAGTTAGCCTACCGGGGAACAGTGGGTTGTCATTTTAAATAAGAATTAAATAAGAATTTGTTAACTGACTTCCCTAATTATTTCCCTATGTATATAATAATTGACTGCATGACCAATGTTGGATGTTTATCATTTTAAACTTGGAAAGAGCCCCTTAACAGGCATGCCCCCTGAATGACGGGTCACCACTGGAACAATTTTTGTTACATTACAGACTTATTCTAAAATTCATTAAATTGTTTTTCCCTCCTCAATCTACACATAACACCCCATAATGACAATTCAAACACAGTTTATTAGAAATGTTTAATTTATTAAAAATAAAAACCTGAAATATTACATTTACATAAGTATTCAGACCCTTTACTCAGAACTTTGTTGAAGGACCTTTGGCAGCGATTACAGCCTAGTCTTCTTGGGTATGACGCTACAAGCTTGGACACCTGTATTTGTGGAGTTTCTCCCATTCAACATTATACGGTATCTTGCAGTAATAACCTCTGGGGGTCGTTATTGTCTCCAAAAGTCTGACTCTGACAGGACTTTCATACAATGTTTCTGGGGCAGGCCATCATTTTACAATGACGGCCTACCCCATCCAAACCCTCCCCTAACACGGACAGCGCTGGGCCAATTGTGCACCGCCTTATGGGAGTATGGATCACAGGCGGTTGTGATACTGCCCAGGATCAAACCAGGGCCTGTAGTGATGCCTCTAACACTGAGATGCAGTGCCTTAGACTGCTGCGCCACCCGGGAGCTCTAGCATTGTAATATAGAGCTTTAAGCATAGTAAAAGTCTAAGAGTTGATATGACACTGAGGTTGCATCAATATGTCTAGGCAATGACGATTTTAAATTCTAATACGCTACCCAGTAAACATTAGGGTCATTCGGAGCGCCTGTGGCATTGTGGGTGTTTAAGGTACAATGCAGCCGTTTTTCAATATCAAATCATTTCAATTGAACAATTAAGTACCTTACTGTGATTTTATTTTACACTTTTAATTTTAAACAAACAGAAATGGAACCTTAGCAAAGAGCAAGTTCTCAAGCAAGAATTTAGCTGGGAGTGGTCTGAGTGGGGTGCGTAAAACTAGCTCTTATTGGCAGAATGTTTGGAACCCTTTCTTATTGGTCTATTTACCAATTTAGGCAGGCTATGGATTTAAGGTTGCTGGTCAATTATGACCCAAGGGGAATGCCATAGAAATGCACCTCCACTCATTTCCACATAGTGTAAAATCATTTGAGCTTTGGCCTGTTAGTGAATTGGGTATAGGAGCCAATAAACTGAATTTGAGGTTTACACCAGACCTGGGTTCAAATACTGTTTAAAACCTCAATTACATTCAGATATGTTATGTGAAAAAAAAGGTGACTATTTTGCTGTATTTGGAAACACACTTGGGAAGTGAACAATAGCTTAAAATCTGGGAGGTAAATCAATGGGTATCTCTGCAAGAAGGAGAAACGGTAGCCTTCGACCATTTCATTAAAATCATGTTATTCTTTGGTCTTTATGGCGTTCACTAGGATCAGACCGAAAGAGGTAGATGTTCAAATAAAGCACATATGGGCATTAATGAAAACACTTGAATAAAATGTTTAGATGCTATTTTTTTTATTACTGTAGCAAACAATTGCAATAGTATGCACAACACCATCAATAGGTTAAATAAGTACTCTTTAAATCAAACAGTCCAGGCTACATTTACAATACAAAGGAATTGCATTGGCTGCATTTACACAGGCAGCCAAGCAAGGCAAACCCATTTCTGATATTTTTTCCACTAGTTGTTCTTTTGACCAATCACAGATCTTTTCAGAGATAATCTTATTGGTGAAAAGACAAATGAGTGAAAAAAAGATCATAATTGGGCTGCCTGTGTAAACACAGCCATAGCCTTGGCCAACACACACCACATTCATACTACACAATCACAGTCAATAACACATCTCTAGGGTTCCATGTTGGTTTGGTTCAAAAGAATCTAAGGTTTGAAGGTGGGGGAATTTAAAGGAATAGCCCTGCCTCTTTCACGTGGATGTGATCTGGTTAATTACATTGAAGGAGGTGTGTGGCCACCAAGAGGTGGGTAGATTATATTAGATGAGTTCATTAGTCATATGCACAGGGTCGAAGATGTCATTGCAGGGTAAAGTTAAAATCTTATGCTCGGAGCTCCAACAGTGCAGGTCAAAAAAAGAGAAGCGAATGAGATAATAATACAAATTCTAATAATAATAATAACATATACACATTCACAACTGTAGCAATGAAAAATGTCCATTGGGGTTGGGGGCAAGGTAAGGGGGCGGAGTAGGATGTTCGAGATGCAGGAGGGGGACAGGGGGAGCAGGTAGCTGTCTAGTGGCTAAACAGCATTCTGATGGTCTGGGGGTAGAATCTAGTCGGACAGTTCTTGCCACGATACTCATATACTGTCTGTGTCTGAGAGATGGAAGTGGGGAGAACAAGCCGAGGTTTGGGTGGGAGGAGTTTTGTACTGACTCAAATACACTACCATGCATTTAACCCAGGTATTTGAAAATAGTCTCAAATACAGGTAGACTTTTGTTTTTACAAATAACGATTCAAATACTTAAAACCTCTTAAATCTAACTACATGTAATCTAAAATGTAATCTACGTAATCCCCGAAGGTTATGATTTATCATGAGAGGACCATAAACAATAACTAGTAATGCTGTATACTCCAAGAAAGGCTGAAATCTCACCTTTCCGGTAAAAATAGTTATACATTGCTGAGATGTAGTCACAGGACACAAGCTCAAGTGCACTGAACAAATATGATAAAAAAAAGGAAATATATTTCCTATCCTAATCTGAATGAATAAGGCTTGAAATGAGTTATATGCTTTTCTAAATATAATCAATTTATAAATGACTAACTATACTATTTCACCTTCCATACAACTGTAAAATACATATTTGTATATTTAGTGTTAGAGAAAATGTGCATATTTTCTAAAGGTCTCTTGATCAAAACGTCTGCCCCCAATGCTGTGAATGTCACACAGAGCTTTAGCTTGGCTTCCTGAACTCGTTAGAAACTTGTCTCATACTAATCTCGCCCGTCTATGACAAACAGAAAGTGTTTTCTGGTTAAAATCTATGAATTATTTTAGATGAATGGCTATAAACAAATCTCTGAATGTGCTACGACGAAAACACTCTCTCCTGCTGCACTACCATGTAAGGGTTGCAGGCATGTGCTTTGTCGGTGGCTGAGATGTACGGTTCACCCAGCAGTTGATAGACAGTCAGAATGAAATGGTAGGAGGGACATCCCAGCTTGAAGAATGACGGTCGGAACCGGTACCGGAACCATGCAGAGCCCCTAAACATGGGATTTTATATCTATAAAGTACTTGTTTTGGGCTGACTATTTGAACACATGTATTTGAACCCAGTGGGTGGGGGTTGAACCTCATTTATTGCATTTCTATACAGTAAAAACACTTTTAAATGTTAAACAGCCAAAACAAGCAAAAATGATCCCAACCGTTATCACTTTGGCTGCCTACTAGCTATACACCTGTAATGTTATATTGCTGAAAGGGGGAAATATGATAAATTATTCACACTGACATGTAGCATCAGTGGCGAAACTAATATGTATGACTTTTTTTTACTGTATTGTTTGCGTTTTGATTGCATTTTTATGTAGGCCTATAGAAAATATAGGCCATGTGGAGATGTTCAATTTGAAACATACCTCCCCCCCCCCTAACTTCTTGGATAAGATTAGTACAGATTTAATCAGGGGACCCAACATTGGACCCCGACCCCAAGTTTGGGAACCACTTTACTAACCTCTCTTTCTGTCTCTTCTGCTTCCCCTGCATGCATTGCAGCCTGCCCCAGCTTCACTACTAAGCGCCACATCATTGTCTGTCTCAGTAGCCTACTCTCTGTAAAGCAAAGTTATTATGAGAACTTAGTAGCGTATATTTTGCTCCTGCTGAGGTAGGCTCCATTTAATATTAGCTTCTTACTTCATTCTTCTAGTTGCCTAAGTAATACTAGCCAGAGCCCTTCAATGTTACTTCAATAGAAGTCTCTGCCAGCAGCTAGCCACCTGACTGATTGACATAATCTGTAAGTGACTATTTACCAGTTGTGCACTATTTCTCAGAAAGTCGGTTTTTGTTTGTTTGGGGCTATGTCTGCAGACACAGCAGGTTTGGCGGATGCCAGGAGAACACTACCTGCCCCAATGCGTAGTTCCAAATTTTAATGCTACAGCATGCAATGACATTCTAGATGATTCTGTGCTTCCAACTTTTTGGCAACAGTTTGGGGAAGGTCCTTTCCTGTTTCAGCGTGACAATGCTCCCGTGCACGAAGCGAGGTCCATACAAAAATGGTTTGTTGAGATCAAGCTCAAGTTCACAGTAGCAGGAAAATATATTTTTACAGTAGAACATAAACTAAAAACTTAGTAGTGGGTTTGTGACAGTGTATTGTTTGTGAGACATGACAACTTTCAAGACCCTCTTTATTCTGAACATAAAAACTCCCCACATAGCCTTGTAGAAACAATTTTACACATACTCTGTGTGAGTATGACCAACCTCAAGGGGGAGGCACACTGGGCTTTTGTTCTTTTCCTCTGCCTTTTACTTACCTCAGAACCAGTGAATAAGTCGTGAAAAATATCCCACTGCTCCCAACAGTTGGAAACAAAGTAACCCAAGGCCTGTTCTGCCCTTAACACAAGGGCCTGTGTATGTCACACACAGAGGGGCAGTGGGAAAGCCATACATGGACACGTGGGATACCAACACAGAGCCATGTGCTTAGCGAGCCTCCTCTTCCATTTCCTTTTCAACCCTTGCCTTGCAACTATGTGGAGAGGAGCTGAAAGTCCAGCAGACTATCTAATCCACACCTCTGTTTCATTGTGGAGGTTCAAGCACCACCGTGTTCTTCATTTCTCTGCTTATAGCTGGCACAACTTTTTTCTAATAATAGCATAATGAACTCATTAATTTACAAAGTTTTTGCATTTGTTTTCGAAGAGTTTTTATTCACTTACTCTTCATATTGGTTGGCAGGCGGTGGGGAGAACATCATGTTTTGGTGGAAAATTGTGAGTGAGTGAGTGAGTGAGTGAGTGAGTGAGTGAGTGAGTGAGTGAGTGAGTGAGTGAGTGAGTGAGTGAGTGAGTGACTGACTGACTGACTGAGTGACTGAGTGAGTGACTGACTGACTGAGTGACTGACTGACTGAGTGACTGAGTATTTGTGTGTGTGTGTGCAGGTGTTGTTACTGGAACTAGAGTATATAGACTTTGAGTTTAGTTCCAGTAACGTCCCCCTGCACACACACACACACACACACATACACATATACATACATACATACATCATACATACATACATACATACATACATACATACATACATACATACATACATACATACATACATACACACACACACACACACACACACAGACACACACACACACACACACACACACACACATACATACATACATACATACATACATACATACATACATACATACATACATACATACATACATACATACATACATACATACATACATACATACATACATACATACATACATACATACATACATACATACATACATACCACAGAGGTACTCACAGAGTATATAGACTTTGAGTTAAGTTCCAGTAACATCCCTACCCACACACACACATACATACATACATACATACATACATACATACATACATACATACATACATACATACATACATACATACATACATACATACATACATACATACATACATACATACATACCACAGAGGTACTCACAGAGTATATAGACTTTGAGTTAAGTTCCAGTAACATCCCTACCCACATACATACATACACACACCACAGAGTATATAGAGTACATGCCCACAGCCATTCACAAGCCTCCTTTTCTGGAAGCCCACAGCCATTCACAAGCCTCCCCTGGAAGCCCACAGCCATTCACAAGCCTCCTCAAGAAGCCCACAGCCATTCACAAACCTCTTCTGGAAGCCCACAACTATTCATAAGCCTCCACTTCTGGAAGCCCACAGCCATTCACAAGCCTCCTCTTCTGGATGCCCACAGCCATTCACAAGCCTCCTCAAGAAGCCCACAGCCATTCACAAACCTCTTCTGGAAGCCCACAACCATTCATAAGCCTCCACTTCTGGAAGCCCACAGCCATTCACAAACCTCTTCTGGAAGCCCACAACCATTCATAAGCCTCCACTTCTGGAAGCCCACAGCCATTCATAAGCCTCCACTTCTGGAAGCCCACAGCCATTCACAAGCCTCCTCTTACCTTTTATTCTATGATAGGGATTTATTTTTGCTCTATTCAAAGCAACTTTACCGTATCTGGCCAGATGTGTTTTGAAAGTATCATTTTTCTGGTCGGCAGTCAATTTTTTAGTGGCGCTAGGGGAAACTACATTATGAATTGAGCCATATTTTATATGTCTTAGAAGCTATGGAAAGGGACTGTTTTCTTATAAGGAGGAGATAACCGTGAGAGAATGATTGGTATCACGCTCAAGGTACTAAACGATATCATAACCGCCATCGATAAAAGACAGTACTGTGCAGCCGTCTTCATCGACCTCGCCAAGGCTTTCGACTCTGTCAATCACCATATTCTTATCGGCAGACTCAATAGCCTCGGTTTCTCGGATGACTGCCTTGCCTGGTTCACCAATTACTTTGCAGACAGAGTTCAGTGTGTCAAATCGGAGGGCATGCTGTCCGGTCCTCTGGCAGTCTCTATGGGGGTGCCACAGGGTTCAATTCTCGGGCCGACTCTTTTCTCTGTATATATCAATGATGTTGCTCTTGCTGCGGGCGATTCCCTGATCCACCTCTACGCAGACGACACCATTCTATATACTTTCGGCCCGTCATTGGACACTGTGCTATCTAACCTCCAAACGAGCTTCAATGCCATACAGCACTCCTTCCGTGGCCTCCAACTGCTCTTAAACGCGAGTAAAACCAAATGCATGCTTTTCAATCGATCGCTGCCTGCACCCGCATGCCCGACTAGCATCACCACCCTGGATGGTTCCGACCTTGAATATGTGGACATCTATAAGTACCTAGGTGTCTGGCTAGACTGCAAACTCTCCTTCCAGACTCACATCAAACATCTCCAATCGAAAATCAAATCAAGAGTCGGCTTTCTATTCCGCAACAAAGCCTCCTTCACTCACGCCGCCAAGCTTACCCTAGTAAAACTGACTATCCTACCGATCCTCGATTTCGGCGATGTCATCTACAAAATGGCTTCCAACACTCTACTCAGTAAACTGGATGCAGTCTATCATAGTGCCATCCGTTTTGTCACCAAAGCACCTTATACCACCCACCACTGCGACTTGTATGCTCTAGTCGGCTGGCCCTCGCTACATATTCGTCGCCAGACCCACTGGCTCCAGGTCATCTACAAGTCCATGCTAGGTAAAGCTCCGCCTTATCTCAGTTCACTGGTCACGATGGCAACACCCATCCGTAGCACACGCTCCAGCAGGTGTATCTCACTGATCATCCCTAAAGCCAACACCTCATTTGGCCACCTTTCGTTCCAGTACTCTGCTGCCTGTGACTGGAACGAACTGCAAAAATCGCTGAAGTTGGAGACTTTTATCTCCCTCACCAACTTCAAACATCAGCTATCCGAGCAGCTAACCGATCGCTGCAGCTGTACATAGTCTATTGGTAAATAGCCCACCCATTTTCACCTACCTCATTCCCATACTGTTTTTATACTGTTTTTTTTATTTATTTACTTTTCTGCTCTTTTGCACACCAATATCTCTACCTGTACATGACCATCTGATCATTTATCACCCCAGTGTTAATCTGCAAAATTGTATTATTCGCCTACCTCCTCATGCCTTTTGCACACATTGTATATAGACTGCCCATTTTTTTTTTCTACTGTGTTATTGACTTGTTAATTGTTTACTCCATGTGTAACTCTGTGTTGTCTGTTCACACTGCTATGCTTTATCTTGGCCAGGTCGCAGTTGCAAATGAGAACTTGTTCTCAACTAGCCTACCTGGTTAAATAAAGGTGAAATAAAAAAATAAAAAAATAAAATCTCATGTTTGAGATTGGATTTGACATGAACCACTATTTTAGTTGCATTACACAGCAGTTCCACCTGTGAAAATATTTCCAGAATCTCAAATCTGGCTAACTCAAACCTGTCTAACTCAAACTGCTTCAGTCGGTACATATTTTGTTTCTAACCCAGCATTGAAAGTTGGATGCCGGAATACAAAAAAGGCACATATGGTGGCCAAACCATGAGTAATTTTCATTCCCAAGGGCAAATCCTCATTGCTTGTGCTGCTAGGTCGAGTGTGCATGAGTATGAGGGAAAAAAAAACAATATTTAAGAAATTGACAGAAATGGCTGTTTATTTTCCCTCAGACCAACAGGAGTTGACTGATTTGTTTCGAGATCTCAGACAGAAATCAAAGTTATAGCACAAAGTGTGCAGTTTCTGAGAAAAACATGTCTGAGCATTATGAGACATAGCCTACGCTATAATGGCAAAGTAAAGTTCCACCCTCAATAATGAATTTAATATTGCTTATTGACTAAGTTTGGCATGCTCAGCTTTAATGCAATTTACAGTATGTTACGGTTTTCTACCGTCGAAGGAGAGGAGGACCAAAATACAGCGTGGTTATCTTCATAAATCTTTAATAAAGATAATGAGGAACAATACAAAACCACTAAACATAACGTGAAAAAACCAAAACAGCCCTATCTGGTGCAAACAAACACAGAGACAGGAACAATCACTCACGAAACACTCAAAGAATATCGCTGCCTAAATATGGTTCCCAATCAGAGACAACGATAAACACCTGCCTCTGATTGAGAACCACTCTAGGCAACCATAGACTTACCTAGACAACTCTACTATACCACAATCCCATAACCTACAAAAACCCCAAGACAAAACACACCACAAAAATAACCCATGTCACACCCTGGCCTGACCAAAATAATAAAGAATCAGAACTCATTCCATGGATAAAAATATATGGTTGCTTGGTTATTTACGGTATTTTATGTACTGCCTTGAATCCATTCCAACGTTAGTCTTGTTAAATAGCTTACAGCAACTAAATAACAAAATGTAGACCTATCCTATCTTTGCTAAATACAGTACGTTAACTTGAACCTGTTTGCAGTCCACATTGTTCTAAGTCATTGTAGGTCTTCAATGTGGGAATATATACATAGCATTCACACTGATATAGGGGCTAGGCATTTAACATTTACATTTAAGTCATTTAGCAGACGCTCTTATCCAGAGCGACTTACAAATTGGTGCTTTCACCTTATGACATCCAGTGGAACAGCCACTTTACAATAGTGCATCTAGGTCTTTTAAGGGGGGGTGAGAAGGATTACTTTATCCTATCCTAGGTATTCCTTAAAGAGGTGGGGTTTCAGGTGTCTCCGGAAGGTGGTGATTGACTCCGCTGTCCTGGCGTCGTGAGGGAGTTTGTTCCACCATTGGGGGGCCAGAGCAGCGAACAGTTTTGACTGGGCTGAGCGGGAACTGTACTTCCTCAGTGGTAGGGAGGCGAGCAGGCCAGAGGTGGATGAACGCAGTGCCCTTGTTTGGGTGTAGGGCCTGATCAGAGCCTGGAGGTACTGAGGTGCCGTTCCCCTCACAGCTCCGTAGGCAAGCACCATGGTCTTGTAGCGGATGCAAGCTTCAACTGGAAGCCAGTGGAGAGAGCGGAGGAGCGGGGTGACGTGAGAGAACTTGGGAAGGTTGAACACCAGACGGGCTGCGGCGTTCTGGATGAGTTGTAGGGGTTTAATGGCACAGGCAGGGAGCCCAGCCAACAGCGAGTTGCAGTAATCCAGACGGGAGATGACAAGTGCCTGGATTAGGACCTGCGCCGCTTCCTGTGTGAGGCAGGGTCGTACTCTGCGGATGTTGTAGAGCATGAACCTACAGGAACGGGCCACCGCCTTGATGTTAGTTGAGAACGACAGGGTGTTGTCCAGGATCACGCCAAGGTTCTTAGCGCTCTGGGAGGAGGACACGATGGAGTTGTCAACCGTGATGGCGAGATCATGGAACGGGCAGTCCTTCCCGGGAGGAAGAGCAGCTCCGTCTTGCCGAGGTTCAGCTTGAGGTGGTGATCCGTCATCCACACTGATATGTCTGCCAGACATGCAGAGATGCGATTCGCCACCTGGTCATCAGAGGGGGGAAAGGAGAAGATTAATTGTGTGTCGTCTGCATAGCAATGATAGGAGAGACCATGTGAGGTTATGACAGAGCCAAGTGACTTGGTGTATAGCGAGAATAGGAGAGGGCCTAGAACAGAGCCCTGGGGGACACCAGTGGTGAGAGCGCGTGGTGAGGAGACAGATTCTCGCCACGCCACCTGGTAGGAGCGACCTGTCAGGTAGGACGCAATCCAAGCATAGGCCACGCCGGAGATGCCCAACTCGGAGAGGGTGGAGAGGAGGATCTGATGGTTCACAGTATCGAAGGCAGCCGATAGGTCTAGAAGGATGAGAGCAGAGGAGAGAGAGTTAGCTTTAGCAGTGCGGAGTGCCTCCGTGATACAGAGAAGAGCAGTCTCAGTTGAATGACTAGTCTTGAAACCTGACTGATTTGGATCAAGAAGGTCATTCTGAGAGAGATAGCGGGAGAGCTGGCCAAGGACGGCACGTTCAAGAGTTTTGGAGAGAAAAGAAAGAAGGGATACTGGTCTGTAGTTGTTGACATCGGAGGGATCGAGTGTAGGTTTTTTCAGAAGGGGTGCAACTCTCGCTCTCTTGAAGACGGGAGGGACGTAGCCAGCGGTCAGGGATGAGATGATGAGCGAGGTGAGGTAAGGGAGAAGGTCACCGGAGATGGTCTGGAGAAGAGAGGAGGGGATAGGGTCAAGCGGGCAGGTTGTTGGGCGGCCGGCCGTCACAAGACGCGAGATGTCATCTGGAGAGAGAGGGGAGAAAGAGGTCAGAGCACAGGGTAGGGCAGTGTGAGCAGAACCAGCGGTGTCGTTTGACTTAGCAAACGAGGATCGGATGTCGTCGACCTTCTTTTCAAAATGGTTGACGAAGTCATCTGCAGAGAGGGAGGAGGGGGGGGAGGGGGAGGAGGATTCAAGAGGGAGGAGAAGGTGGCAAAGAGCTTCCTAGGGTTAGAGGCAGATGCTTGGAATTTAGAGTGGTAGAAAGTGGCTTTAGCAGCAGAGACAGAGGAGGAAAATGTAGAGAGGAGGGAGTGAAAGGATGCCAGGTCCGCAGGGAGGCGAGTTTTCCTCCATTTCCGCTCGGCTGCCCGGAGCCCTGTTCTATGCTTGGTTTTTAATAATGTAAAATGAAATGGGGGAAAAAACATTAGTGTTTTATGTTTCTATATACAAAGTATACAGGCACCAAAATAACATTTCTTTCCATGTGCATATGGGCACAGTGCGTGACTGCTGGACAGGCTGCGTTTCTGCTGTCAAAAGTCATGCCATAACCAACTCCATAACCGTACAGCTAAAATATCCCTACCAGCGCTGTCTGAAATTAGCACTTTGGATCAAGTTTTTAAAGGACACGCCTCAAATATATCCACCTCTCCCATCTGAGCGCAAGTGTGCTGATGTTAGACAGGTAAATTGAGCTGTCATTAGAGCTGGAAAATGCTAGTGCGCATGATGAAATTGCAAGTAACGTGCGTTTGACACTAGCGCCGCTTTAACGCCAGACGAAAATAGAGCCCATAAAATCCCATGTACTGTATATCATTATTGGGGAAAGCTGGCTGTTTTTTTTCGTGAACATTCCAAGGAGACCCCCTTTCACTAAATTGTGGAGCAGTTACAACAATACACAATGGTTTGATTTGTACCTATAGTTTTGGAGGTTGCAACGTATTGCATTGCTTGATTATGTGTTTTTCACCATGGTTACTGTACTGTGAAGCTATAACATGAAATGTTTTAATCCCTCGCGCACACACACGTCTGGGGCATACCAGCCTGCGCTGTTCCACATGTGTTTGTGTTTAAAGCTCCGGTGCTGTCCTTGCTCCTCCTGTACCAGTCATTCCAGTCTATCTTCTCTGCTCCAGTTTCAGACCTATACAGTACTGTACAGTACTTCTCTCAGTCTCATCAAGCACTGTCGTTTTTCATGTACAAACAGTGGTGCTATGACAGCACCTAACTGCAGGGGCCAGTCATTGGTAATGTAGTTATAACCATCATGCTCAATGACCAACATGACAGGTCTATGAAGTTCAAATGAAGGACTCTCCCTGGTGATAACCAACTCCTGTTATGAGTCAGAGGATACATTTTGTTTAGTTGGAATGTAGGCTATCGTTGAAAATGGATAGAGGCATGCTTGTTATAAGTCTTGTGTCATGTGGTATTTCTTTACAAGGCTCATTTACTTTTGGAATGACATATGTGAGTATAAGACTGTGTCTTTGTTTACCCTCTACAAATACAGTATACGCTCATCTCAGTCCTGTCCCTCACTGCCCATGCAGTGACAAGAAGACATGACCTCATACCTGTGTTTCCATGACAAGGCACATCCACGGCGACACAGTAACCCCTACACACGGTGTACAGTGTGTACTCTGTTTCCATCCCCCTCCTTAATTTAGTTGTAGTTTTTAAAGCTCAAATTCATAGTCAGCGCAGAGCAGAGTAGCTGGCTTCCAGTTCAGGTTGCGGATAAGAGTGAACAGGAGAGTGCTTCTCCACAGGACAGAGAGGCCTGTCTGGGAGAGAGAGAGCCCCCAGAGCTTCGCTATCAGTGGCGCTACGATGAGGTGACCACTCCAACACAAACAAACATCTGGGCAGATCGTGGAATTACATAACAAACCTCAGTCAATTACATGAAAAGGCATCTGTGCAATTCTGGTGTTCCAAGGTATTTGCCACATGTGGAGGTGTAGGTGTGTGTGTGTGAGCCTGTGTACAAATCCATACATTCATTCATGAAACTGGCGCCTCTCCTCCAAGGTTTCCGCTTGGTGTTAATGATTACAGCACATTCCTAGATGATTCCTGGACGTGAGGTTGACCAACTGTACTCTAAAGCTCATGGGTTTCATTCCTAGATGATTCCTGGAGGTGAGGTTGACCAACTGTACTCTAAAGCTCATGGGTTTCATTCCTAGATGATTCCTGGAGGTGAGGTTGACCCACTGTACTCTAAAGCTCATGGGTTTCATTCCTAGATGATTCCTGGAGGTGAGGTTGACCCACTGTACTCTAAAGCTCATGGGTTTCATTCCTAGATGATTCCTGGAGGTGAGGTTGACCCACTGTACTCTAAAGCTCATGGGTTTCATTCCTAGATGATTCCTGGAGGTCAGGTTGACCCGTAGTACTGTAACAATCAAGGTTTTCCAAGTCTTTTGGCCCTGACTCATTCCGCCAACTTCTCCTTTTCCTCGCCACCAAACTTCACTACAGTGGCTAGGCCCAAGAACAGTCATTGTGGTTCCCAGAACACTGTGCGAAAGTAATTTTTCTGATAACTAAAAGAAAACGTTGAGGGAACGTTGAGGAAACGTTGTGTATGTTGGGCTATGTCTATTTTAACCAAACCCCCCTCTACATCCTGCCCCATCAGACCCATCTTCCTTACCCTTATTTCATTAGTGTCCTTTCTAGTAGCCATATGCTGAAACTATCCACAAAGGAATATAGCAAAGCGAACTAACTGAAAGTCAACTTCAATCCAACATCCCAGCAACTTTAGCTCAGTACAGTGTAATAACAAAGCCTTTTTGAGATCTTCCAATTAAGACAGTCTCTGCAATATTGGTTTGTAGACTCATGTAATTTCTCAAAGTTATGTAAGCTTGGTTCTACTTTGCGGAGACATGACGATGGTTGATTTATTTGAGACTCAGGCCTCTTTCAGACCTCTTGGAGTTCAAAGTCTGCCTAGGCGGAAAGTTGTAGCGGTGTATATTCATCTCAAAACCCACTGTACCGAAGAAGACATGTAAAAACAACCAATTAATCATTGATTCAGATACAAGGTTAAAGATCTTCTCAGAGTGGTCTTGCAACATCTCCGTGGTTACAGAACCATGCAGCTCTGCTTTTAGTGAAGGCAGCCAAGCTGCTTCAGAACAAGAAGTCGAAGGTGTGGCTCAATGACATTGGTGGTGAGTTCTCTCTGGTACGTATCATTGATAATTGCTACGTAGATAGCGCTGCCTTTGCATTAAGTGCTAATAGACCACGAGTGGCAAAAATGTTTTGAGCCATGCAGGCTGTCATCCATCCATCTGGGAGATGTGCCTTTGGGGACCAAAAAATGTATTCCCATTTAAAATATTTTTTTCCTTAACCCTAACCTTAAACCCAAACCCCTAACCTGAACCCTAAAACGGAACTTAACTCTAACCCCTAACCCAAACCCTTAACCCTAATTCTAACCCTAACCCTGATTGTAATCCTAAACCTAACCCCTAAACCTAAAATAGCCTTTTTCCTTGTTTGGACCAGTGAAATATCCCCACAAATGTCCTCAAGTCCAAATGACACACAGACTACATTCCAGTTTAACAACGCTTACTTCACTGTATCTCCACGGTACATAGGTGCCATTACACTCAGGCCCGGTCCAAAAGAGAGGGAAACTTCTGCGCAGGTGCACTAATGATAGAGTGAGAGCACTGTAATAACAGAAGTATAGGGATACTTAAAACATGAACTTAGAGCTGGGCGATATGGTCAAAATATCATATCATGGTAATTTTCAAATTTTTGACAATGTGACAGTATTTGATGTTTTTGATTAATGATAAAAGTTCTACATTTGCTTTATGAGTAGTGCGTGACCCTAGGGTGGCAACACATATTCTAAATGATTTCAATGGGTCTTTCTCCATTCTGATTGTTTTATACTTTTCAATTCAACTTCAACCTAAAATAATTTCCTGCATTTCCATCCATTTCTGCATTTCCTGCACTCATTTGAGATAATTTCCACACTGACATGATATGGGCAAAAAAACTAGGCCTTCATTTTTTACCAAATATTGCAATTGCAATTTTGGAATCATGGAAATATAATGTTTATTCTAATTCTATAGTTACTTTTGGAGTATATAAATAATAGTGGGAACTTTGAATACAGTGTTTGACATGACAACAAATGAAAATGCTATGGACGAGTTATTGTGACAGGGTAGGAACCAATTGAACCAAAGATAGTGTTTCCTAGGGGACCCTATAATCTTTGGCTACATTAAATATTTATTCATGTAGCCAACATATTCATGCTTCGCCTATTCCTCTTTGATTTAGAAGATACTGTTGCACAAACAATATGCTGATTTAAGCCTCCACCAGCACTGGTGTCAGGCTGTATTAGCTAGCCACGTTTGCTCTGACTCAGTACTTTTATTAGCTAGTTGGCTAGCAAGATAGCTAGCGATTAGCATTAGTGGCTAACACGATTTAACTTAACTTGCTAAGAAAATACAAACTAGCTGTTTGTAGATGTAAGAAACACAAACTAATATTGTAATTATAGAACGCTTGTGGATTTATATTAAAATCAAAGTGGAAACAACATCGTTGTCAACATTGTTGCATGTGCAGTATTGACCATGCAGACTGAACAAAAGTGTCTCGTGGTCAATCAACAACAATATGCGCTCCTTGAGTGACGGGGTGGGACTAGGTCTGTGTGGAAAGCGGCATGGCGCGAGAGCGGAGAGAGATGACTCAAATAGTGGAGTAAACTATACAAATGGACGTTACACACAGCATATCACATTTAACAAAACAAACATTCAAATACCGTTATAGAAGGTAATGTAAAAACCCAAACCGGTCCATGCATCAATACTGGTATATTGTAAAATACGGTATACTGCCCAGCCAGCCCTACATGAGCTTAACACACACTTGTCCGAATTGTCCTTGTTTTACTATTCTTGTGAGGACTTTCAGTACCCACATGGATACTAAAACCAAACCACACACAAAGAACACCTTACAGGCTGAGAGTTGTTCATTTACTGTAGCTATGCCATTTACTTACGCCTCGAGGGCCTCTTTTTCTCCACCCATGTGCCCTTGGAAGCATGTGTGTGTGTTTATGTGTCATACTGTATTTAGACCCTGGAAACAGACATGCAGTCCTTTTCAGTACTCGGTATTCTAGAAATACCATTCCATTAAAAGGCTTTCCTTTCCAGGAAAGGAACACAACTGGTCATCATAACCATATAGAGTGAATGTTGCACAAAGCACCAGGAATAGTTTTCTTTTTGGTTTCTTTTTTTTTTGCTACTGAAACCACCACATGTGTCTACATGAAGTCCAGCTGGAGTCCTACAGTGAAAAAAAACTAAGACAACCAATCCACTTGTGACATGAATGGCCTAATTGAGATTATTTCCAGGTACTAACTGTAGTATGGAAAGACAACACAAGAGAGCTTAACAGCTCTAATAAAAGAGGAACAAACATGGATTACATTTAACCCTAACACCACTAACAGGGCCCTTTAATAAAAATAAGGCTCCCCCTCCCCTTAGCCCGTCCGCACGATTTTCTTCTCATTGACTGTACGTGTTAGCAGGCTAACTGGCTTTCACTCTCTCATTGACTCATGGTTGGGCTCTGGGGAGTAGGTCTGGGCAGGGGCGCAACTTTGGTTTTAGAAGTGGGGGGACATAACTTTTTTGGGGGCGGGGATAAACACTCCAAGCAGCCTACCCAACCGCTCAGGGGTGTCCGCATTGTCCTTAAGCACACCGTTGTCTCATTTTGTATCACATTCTGTTACGCCCCTGGGTCTGTGGGCCTTCCTGGGAAACACCAACATCATTGAACTGGGAGAAAAAAGGCTCATTCTAACTGGTGATTGATTAATCTACCAGGAAGCCCTAAAGACCTAAAGGGGAAACTGGCTCAGCAGCCAGCGGCGTTCCACCTCACATGGCAGCAGTGCAAAAATATGTTATGACAGAGTTAAGACATGTAGAGAGAACTTTGAGGGGTTATTGCTTCAGGCTGAGATGCATGTGTGTTATGCGCTGCAGTCCCAGTAGAAATGAAATAAAAATGAATAAAACCATAAATAAAACCATGTATGCATGGCAATACAAAAATATACTATAGAATCTATAGAGTATGGCCGATATTCTGATACAGTTCTTGTATGTCTTATATTGTGATATATTTTGTGATATAACTATTGGTACTATAAGCCAACCCTGACGCTAGAGGAAGTGGACTACTGTATATTCAAATTTAAAAATTTGAATTAAAAATTTCAGTTGAAATATACAGTACCAGTCAAAAGTTTGGACACACCTACTCATTCCAGGGTTTTTCTTTATTTGTACTATTTTCTATATTGTAGTGAAGACATCAAAACTATGAAATAACACATATGGAATCATGTAGTAACCAAAAAAGTGTTAAACAATTTTTTACATTTGCGATTCTTGGTGTTTTGGGTTCTGAGCGCTGTTCTCAGATTATGCTTTTTCTGTAAAAAAATAAATAAATCTGATACAGCGGTTGCATTAAGGAGAAGTCTATCTTTAATTATGTGAATAACACTTGTATCTTTTATCAATGTTTATTATGAGTATTTCTGCAAAATCACCGGATGTTTTGGAATCAAAACATTACTGCACGTAAGGCGTCAATGTAAACAGAGATTTTTGGATATAAATATGCACATTATCGAACAAAACATACATGTATTGTGTAACATGATGTCCTATGAGTGTCATCTGATGAAGATTAATTTGATCTATATTTCTGCTTTTTGTGACTAATATCTTTGGCTGGAAAAATGTGCTTTCGCTGTAAAGCATTTTTGAAATCGGACACGATGGGGAGATTAACAAAATGTTTATCTTTCAGTTGCTGTATTGGAATTGTTAATGTGTGAGAGTTACATATTTCAAAAAAAAAATATTAAATTTTGCTCACTGCCTTTTCAGCAGAATGTTGTCGAGGGGTTCCGCTATCGGAACGCCTGCGCTAGAAAGGTTAAACAATGACTTGAGGGCAACCAAGGACATTATCTTGTAAACATCAGACATCAGAAATGATCATTGTACAAGTGAAAAACTTTGCAAACTCACTGATACAGAGCCTCAGAAATAAAACATCCGGTCACGGATCAGGAGCCACCGCCTTCTGTTTAATACAAGTTGGTGTAATAGTGGAATAGGGTTATTCAGTCACTGAATTGACTGAACAGAAATGTAGATATATTGTGTAAGTGTTTTGCAAGGGAAAGTGCAGCCAACACATTGAAATGAAGATTAAGAATATATTTAATGGGCTGCATCTTTCTTCAGCCTTGAAGACAAGCACACTGCCAATAATCAAGTTTATTAGGCCTAAATATATTATATTGATGTGTCGACCTACACTTAAATATACACCATTTCATATGCATTATTAGAATCAACCACTTCATCACATTATTATTTGAATCGAGCATCGAGGACCAGCAGTGAACCATTTTTTTCCTTAGCAAAAAAGCTTGACGCGAGGGGGCATCAAACTCACTGCTACTGTAGTCCTATGCCACCTGACAGCGATTGTAATGGAGCTTCATGACAGCTATTTGACAAGACCATAAGGCTCTTCGACTTTTTAGATGTACAATAAACTTATGTTGTATGGACCTCCTTTATCTTTTTCCTGGAAAAGCACATGGATGTGTGTGAAATGGAAAAGCAAAAACATGCCTTTTGAATTTTGTGTAACGTTAGTAGCCTTGTCAAGGATACTTCATGCCAGGTCATGTAATGGAAACGTTTTATCAGCAACTGTGTCCACGATTTTAATTGGCTGATGTGTGTTTTGAGAGAGAGAATAAGTTTAAACTTAAACTTTTTTAAATGTTCGCAAGTATGGACCCAATGTGTTTAGAGAAGAGAGATTTATGGGACATTATGGGACTACTCAGGACGCTGATACGAGAGGCCTCTGTGTATTGTTCTCCTCTAAGGGAAACAGCTGAGGAACCTGAGCTAGTGTCCTGAAGCTCTGCAGACGTTAGGGATTGGGATTCAAAATGCTCAAGGCCGGAATTCAAGATGCAGACGTTAGGGATTGGGATTCAAAATCCAAAGCATTTTGTAGATCGCCTATTAAAGGCAATGCTTCTGCCATTCGCAGAAATCACATTGACATAAATTAGGTCAAGCACTCTACAATGTGCTTCGGATTGAATCCCAGCCTTGGTCCGATTCGGATATGAATAGAACCGTGATTCAAACAAAATACACTGTGGAGACGTCGCCCTGAACTTGACTTTTACAGGCCATTTACACTAGAGCCACCACAAGATCTCCACAAATATGATTTATTTATTTCACCTTTATTTAACCAGGTAGCCTAGTTGAGAACAAGTTCTCATTTGCAACTGCGACCTGGCCAAGATAAAGCATAGCAATTCGACACATACAACAACACAGAGTTACACATGGAATGAACAAAACATACAGTCAATAATACAGTAGAAAAAAAGAAAACAAAAAAGTCTATATACAGTGAGTTCAAATGAGGTAAGATAAGGGAGTTAAGGCAGTAAATAGGCCATGGTGGCGAAGTAATTACAATATAGCAATTAAACACTGGAATGGTAGATGTGCAGAAGATGAATGTGCAAGTAGAGATACTGGGGTGCAAAGGAGCAAGATAAATAAATAAATACAGTATGGGGATGAGGTAGATAGATGGGCTGTTTACAGATGGGCTATGTACAGGTGCAGTGATCTGTGAGCTGCTCTGACAGCTGGTGTTAAAGCTAGTGAGGGAGATATGAGTCTCCAGCTTCAGTGATTTTTGCAGTTCGTTCCAGTCATTGGCAGCAGAGAACTGGAAGGAAAGGCGACCAAAGCAGGAATTGTGTTTGGGGGTGACCAGTGAGATATACCTGCTGGAGCGTGTGCTATGAGTGGGTGCTGATATGGTGACCAGTAAGCTGAGATATAAGGCAGGGCTTTACCTAGCAGAGACTTGTAGATAACCTGGAGCCAGTGGGTTTGGCGACGAGTATGAAGCGAGGGCCAACCAACGAGAGCGTACAGGTCGCAGTGGTGGGTAGTGTATGGGGCTTTGGTGACATTGCCTTTGTCTCATTCTGTTATGACTATTTGTCAGGATTTTGTGTCTCAAAAAGACAAGTCTTGATGTGTTGCAGTTCAGTAATAAATCTGATCACAGATCTTTGAAGATCTTCTAAGAAGTGACGTTCTGAAACGATCAGGGTCAACACCTTTTCAGTGTTGATCTTTTCAGGGACATTACTGCTATTGTCTCTGTAAGTTCTCTACAATTGTAACTTTCTCATGACAACACAAGGGAGAATTACTTACAGATACTTTTCAAAGTCTTTGCACACTTTGATGTCATAAACCTTTCTTGTCTGTGCCCATCCTACAGTAATCCCCCAGACAGATTGGCATCATGGAAACATGAGAGAGTGTGCCAGCATGTGAGACTCTCGTGAGAAGGCATCCCATGTCAGCTGATAAGGGAGCTGTGAAGCGGGACAGGGGCTTGTTGACGCCCTCATGTCACACCACACGGAGATAGGCAGGCAAACACACACAAACAACACACACACCCCTTGTGGTGTAAACAATGAGAACAACACAAGCTTCAAAATAGACACAGACTTTTTCATCAAATTCCATACTCCAGTTATTAATCAAGAGTCTATGTCCGCGCCCTCGCGTAAATTGCAGCTTTTTACATAGTTAAAAAATGTGTGTTTGAGATAAAGACTTCCGGGGCCTTGCATTGGATTTGTCTCAAACCACTGATTCTGCCAATGTCGGCCATTAGCTTGTGAGGTGGACGGGGGGCAGAGACAAAAGCAGTGATTGTGTGACTAGGGAGGATCTTCCGACGTTTGACCCCATTCTGAAAAGACTCTCAGGAACATGCACGTGTTGTCTGTTTCACTTTACGACGCTCACAATCCTCTCAGGACCAAAGGACGCCCACGTCCCAACTCCATTTTTTTTCTTTTCATCCCTGATGTTTTCCTTCTGATTTATCTCGTATTGTATTTCTGTGTTATTGCATTTCTATGGGCTAATAACAGTAAGGCCAAATTCAACGTTTCATCAATATTTTTTTTACATAATTTGTTTCGGACACCTACAGTGGTCCTAAAATAGAAAAACAAAGAGCTAGATGGTCCATGTTATTACTATCTCAAAACAATTCCATATGATAGGTCAGTAAATATCATGAAATAAAAAAATACATACTTTTTCAAAAAATGAATCAAACGAAGTACTAAATTCATAGTGCTGAGCGATTAACCAGCAATTCTGTATTTTATTTATTATTAAACAACTAATTGACTGACGTTGGTTCAATTACTTGAATTTAATTTAATTTGTATTTTTTTGTGTGAGCCAATGGACAATTTCTCTACAGAGAAATTAAATCATTCACAACTGAAATCAAGTCATGAACTATGTGGGACGCTGTGCTGAAGGTTGTTGTTAAGCAATTCAACCTAGTTCAGCTCAGAAACATGGTAATTAACTAAAATCCCATAATCCATTGCACAATTTTCTTACGGCTCGGGCTGAGATGGATCAGAGAGGAAAAGGCGAAGCGAAAAGTTTCACTCGTCAAAATCTGTCCAAAATAAGGCCAAAGCGTGGGTGGAGACATGAGCATTGCGTCTTTATATACAGATCTCTGAACGGATACACCTGCTACGTTAGGTTAAATACACACAGACCGCATGAGAGAGGAATGTATACAACAGTGGAGGCTGCTGAGGGGAGGATGACCCATAATAATGTCTGGAACGGAGCGAATGGAATGGCATAAAAAAAACATACCATTCCACCCATTCCGCTCCACCCATTCCGCTCCAGCCATTACCACAAGCCCGTCCTTCACAATTAAGGTGCCATCAGCCTCCTGTAGTATACAACACAACAACGAGAGGGACAGAGACAGATCGTGAAAGTATGTCTTATCTACTTTGAAGAACTAGTCAAATGAATTAATCAGACAAATCAAATCAAACTTTATTTGTCACGTGCCGAATACAACAAGTGTAGACATTACCGTGAAATGCTTACTTACAATCCCTTAAAACCTCTCTGGGATAGGCGGGACAGTCGCGTCCCACTTGGCCAATAGCCAGGGAAAATGCAGAGCGCCTTTTTTGACCATGTAAAGTGTTTCACATGTTTCATGAGCTGAAATAAAAGATCTCAGAAATGTTCCATATGCACAAAAAGCGTATTTCTCTCAAATTCTGTGAACAAACTTGTTTACATCCCTGTTGGTGAGTATTCCTCCTTTGCCAAGATAATCCATCCACCTGTGTGGTATATCAAGAAGCTGATTAAACAGCATGATCCTTACACAGGTGCACCTTGTGCTGGGGGCAATAAAAGGCCACTCTAAAATGTGCAGTTTTGTCACACAAAATGTTAAATATGTTTCAAGTTTTGAGGGAGGGTGCAATTGGCATGCTGACTACAGGAATGTCCACCAGAGCTGTTGCCAGATAATTGTATGTTAATTTCTCTACCATAAGCCGCTTCCAACGTTGTTTTAGAGAATTTGGCAGTCCAACCGGCCTATCAACCGCAGACCACGTGTATAGCGTCGTGTGGGCGACCAGGTTTGCTGATGTCAACGTTGTGAACAGAGTGCCCCATGGTGGCGGTGTGGTTATGGCATGGGCAGGCATAAGAGATCCTGAGGCCCATTGTCGTGTCATTCATCCACTGCTATCACCTCATGTTTCAGCATCATAACGCAGGGCCCCATGTCGCAAGGATCTCTACATAATTCCTGGAAGTTGAAAATGTCCCAGTTCTTCCATTGAAGTCATTCGGTAAAAAAACAAATGGTGTTAAAGGTAAAATACATTATGCATGAAGTTACTATTTCTCTATTAATTCTCTATTAATTTGGAGAAATAACAGTCTTTTAATAAAAACACAAAAGATCAGGTCAGTGTATCTATTACAATGCAGGAATGATTGTTTCTTTCCTTATATTTACTAGACCTACACCATAAACTCCTGCTATAATACTCTGTGCTCGCATCAATTTCTGCCTTTTATATTGAAACTCCATCTGGTATTTTATCGGAGGAGTGAGGAGAAAGACTAATCGTGTTTGCCAATGACAGCAAATACCCTCACTCTTCTCAACTGGAAAATCTGTCTTGGGTGTGTGTCTAAAGAGAATAGAGGTCACTTTTCCAGGTATAACACAATCCTGGTTTGCATTGTTCTTCTTAGTTTCTCAATGTGATCTCTTCCCTCACCTAACTGGCTAAGACCCAAGCCTCTCAATTATATAAGTCTCATAGGGCAAACTTGAATGAGAGTGGATGTCATAGAAGACTGCTGAAATATTATCATTCCTACAGAAATGAAATGAGAAACAGTGATTTTCTTGATTGCTTTATTGATTCCATGTCACAGCAGTTCTTGCCAGTTGTGTGATATGACTCTTGACTTGAAAATACCAGCGTTACACAAGTACCATAGCATAACATTGTAATAAGCAAGTATTGTACGTGATTGGTGCAACACAGCAACTCCAAATCCTTGTCCATTTTCATTTGCGAAAAGATACACATTTTGGACAGACAATTTCACAGTACTTGCCTATTTTGCATATTCTTTAGATTATCAAGTTGGAAATCTTATCCTATATACTGTACATCAAGTCATGAGAAAAAGTCATGAGAATGGGTGGCCAAATCCACTTTCATATGAACAACATTGTAATATTACGTAATATTATGATGATTATATGACCACATGCCTAGCTCATTTTGGGAAGAGGTATCGTATTTCTAAAGCAGCACCGACTAGGGATTCAGAAACTCCCCTGGCATCCCTGGAAAAGGACAGGCTGGGGAGGGGACCATGTTTGGTGACACTGTCTGGCATTACTCATCTCATATGTATATACTGTTTTCTGTACTATTCTACAGTATCTCATTCACTTAATAATGTTTACATATCTTGCATTACTCATCTCATATGTATATACTGTATTCTATACTATTCTATACTACAGAATATACTATTCTTAGTCCATTCAACTCTGACATCGCTGGTCCATATGTATATAGTCTTAATTCATTCCTACTTAGATTTGTGTGTATTGGGTATATGTTGTGTAATTTGTTAGATATTACTTGTTAGATATTACTGCACTGTTGGAGCTAAATGCGCAAACTTTTCGCTACACCCGCAATAACATCTGCTGATCACTGTATGTGACCAATAACATTGGATTTGATTTGATTCGATTAAACAAAATGAAGTGATGTGGGTGAGAGAAAGGAATGGGGATAAGATAGTAGAGGTGGTGGAAGCTCACAGTACAGCTGGGGATGTCATTGTAAACTAGCACACCCCCCAGTACACACCACAGGACAGCACTGTTACTTTATGGTCCATCCAGAAAAACCGCTATAGCATCATCTGAGAGGATTTGACAGGCATTGTAAGCAACATTCCATCTAGCCAGTCAGAGGTCAGAGGGCAACATGGAGCTTCAGCACAACCATATTGTTTATCCAATCCTTTGAGATCTATAGAGGCCAGGGGTTGTTTCTGGACTGGGCTCTACACTGCTCAGGTGATGTCCTAGATAGACAGTGAGGGCTAGTACACACACTACTTTAACAGGCAGTGAGTGTTGATATCAAATCCAAATCAAATTTGATTTGTCACATGCGCCGAATACAGCAGGTGTAGACCTTACCGTGAGATGCTTACTTACAAGCCCTTAACCAACAATTCAGTTCAAGAAATAGAGTTAAGAAAATATTTACTAAATAAATGAAAGTAAATAAAATATGACATAACAATAACGAGGCTATATACAAGGGATAACGGTACCAAGTCAATGTGCGGGGGTACAGGTTAGTTGAGGTCATTTGTAAAGTGACTATGAATAGATAATAAACAGCGAGTAGCAGCAGTGAAAAATACGGGGAGGGGTCATCTGATTAATTATTCAGCAGTCTTATGACTTAATGGTATAAGCTGTTAAGGAGCCCTTTGGTCCTAGACTTGGCACTCCGGTACCACTCGCCCTGCGGTAACAAAGAGAACAGTCTATGACTTGGGTGACTGGAGTCTTTGACAATTTTTTGGGCCTTGCTCTGACACTGCCTAGCGTATAGGTCCTGGATGTCAGGAAGCTTGGCCCCAGTGATATACTGGGCCGGACGCACTACCCTCTGTAGTGCCTTACGGTCAGATGCTGAGCATTTGCCATACCAGGCGGTGATGCTCTCGATGGTGCAGCTGTAGATCTTTTTGAGGATCTGGGGAGCCACGCCAAATCTTTTCAGTCTCCTGAGGGGGAAAAGGTGTTGTCGTGCCCTCTTCACAACTGTCTTGGTGTGTTTTGACTATGATAGTTTGTTGGTGATGTGGACACCAAGGATCTTGAAACTCTCAACCCGCTCCACTTCAGCCCCGTCGATATTAATGGGGACCTGTTCGGCCCTCCTTTTCCTATAGTCCACGATCAGCTCCTTTGTCTTGCTCACATTGAGGGAGTGGTTGTTGAGATATCTATCTCTCGCTCTGTGTCTGTGTGTGTGTGTCTGTGTGTGTGTGTGTGTGTGTGTGTATCTGTGTGTTTGTGTGTGGGGGTGTGTGTGTGTTGTATAAGAACAAGAGCACCAGCTGGTAGCCATTTGGTAAACATCCCAAGTCTTCTCACACACATGCATGCACACACACATACACACTCCTTCTCTCTCTCTCTCGCTCGCTCTCTCTCTTTCTACCCCTAATATCTCCCCATCTCTCTCCCTTTCTCTCCCCCTCTCTCTCTTCCCCTCTCTTTCTCTAGCTGTCTGAGAAAATCCAACTGATCAAATGAAAGTTCCGATGACAGCTGCCCAATGCAGATCATGTGTTCTGATTTTAACCACAGCTGTTCTTTTGGCAGCGCAAAGGTAAACACACATTTGAAGTCATTGGGTATCGTCAGACCACATAAACATAGGCCCAGAATACATCATACACTAACACCTAATCATACCCTAACTCCTAATCATACCCTAACTCCTAATCATACCCTAACTCCTAATCATACCCTAACTCCTAATCATACCCTAACTCCAATTGAAGCCGTTATGCCGTACAGTTCAAATACAGTGTTACCATGGTAAGCTCGTGGACGAGCCGGCTGGTGGACGAGATTACCGAAATGGTAATGGTATGCATAACTTTAGTCGCGTCCGCCGATAATGACTCTCTACCCATTCACTATGCTACATAATTATAGAACACGCAATGCAATTAAAAGTACCACACACAAGTACAGCACGGATCTATGTACTGCCCCGCCCCGGCACGTGCTCGTTTTCATTCCACCAAATAAAAATCAAATAAACCTGTCCAGAGATTAATCATAAAAAATCCTTGATGAATTAAATCTGTCGTGTAAAAAAAATCATAAAAATGATAATAACAGTGGTTCCATGTATGGCAGCGATTTACAGAGTTTTAATAGGGCGGGTTGTGGAGGCACTTAGCTAATGTATGGATTTACAGGCATTCCTTCACGCGGTTTGGAGAAGAAGCCTCCGCCTGTTCCCTTCAGTTCCCCAGAGCCCCCTGCTGCTCTGTTACATAACACCGTAGCCCATTATCACAGCGGCTTTGAAGCTTTCCCAGCAGCACAGACGTTGACGCCACCACCCGCTATTTGTCACCGCCATGGAGGAGGAGGGGTTAGGGGGGAGGGGAGGAGGGAAAGGAGTTGAGGGGGAAGGGAACAGGAAAGAAAGGAGAGAGTGAGAGAGAGAGAGAAAAGAGAGAGAGAGTTTTAGGGAGATGGAGAGAGAGAGATGGAGGAAAGTGACAACAACAACAACACGCTTTTTCTCTCACATACACACACTCACACAGTGTAACGGCAGATCTCTTCTTCTGACGAAGAGGAGGAAGGATCGGACCAAGATGCAGCGTGGTAAGTGTCCATAACTTTAATCAAAGAATGCACAAAACACTGAAATCAAAAATAACAAAAGAAACCTGAAGAAATGAAACTGAAACAGTACCGTGTGGCGACAAACACTGACACGGAAACAAACACCCACAAAACAACAGTGAAACCCAGGCTACCTAAGTATGATTCTCAATCAGAGACAACTAACGACACCTGCCTCTGATTGAGAACCATACTAGGCCGAAACAGAAACCAAACATAGAAAAACAAATATAGATTGCCCACCCCAACTCACGCCCTGACCATACTAAATAAAGACAAAACAAAGGAAATAAAGGTCAGAACATGACACACAGACACACTTTGGCCATGGCAGACAGTGACCAACATTCTTCCAAGTTTCAAATTGCCTTGCGACATTTCAGGGTTTTTTACAGTGTGCAAACACATTCCAACTCCAAGAACTTGAAAGGATCCAATCTAAAAGAGAACACGTAAGGCAGCACATGACATATGTACAGAAGCTAGTTGGGTCAATGTCTTGTGGAATGCCAACAACAGCACCATTGATGGCCTGTGCTCCTGCCCAAAGTCACCCTAGTGTATGTGTGTGAAGGGGACGCTACATTTCCCTGTGGCAGGGGGAATCTCACAGGCCTGGGTATGTTTCCTCAGCTAGGGAACAGAGGTTATCCTTACATTACAGAACTAGGCCCTCAGGTTGGGAACAGAGGTTATCCTTACATTACAGAACTAGGCCCTCAGGTTGGGAACAGAGGTTATCCTTACATTACAGAACTAGGCCCTCAGGTTGGGAACAGAGGTTATCCTTACATTACAGAACTAGGCCCTCAGGTTGGGAACAGAGGTTATCCTTACATTACAGAACTAGGCCCTCAGGTTGGGAACAGAGGTTATCCTTACATTACAGAACTAGGCCCTCAGGTTGGGAACAGAGGTTATCCTTACATTACAGAACTAGGCCCTCAGGTTGGGAACAGAGGTTATCCTTACATTACAGAACTAGGCCCTCAGGTTGGGAACAGAGGTTATCCTTACATTACAGAACTAGGCCCTCAGGTTGGGAACAGAGGTTATCCTTACATTACAGAACTAGGCCCTCAGCTAGGGAACAGGGTTATCTTTATATTACAGAACTAGGCCCTCAGGTTGGGAACAGAGGTTATCCTTACATTACAGAACTAGGCCCTCAGGTTGGGAACAGAGGTTATCCTTACATTACAGAACTAGGCCCTCAGGTTGGGAACAGAGGTTATCCTTACATTACAGAACTAGGCCCTCAGGTTGGGAACAGAGGTTATCCTTACATTACAGAACTAGGCCCTCAGGTTGGGAACAGAGGTTATCTTTACATTACAGAACTAGGCCCTCAGGTTGGGAACAGAGGTTATCCTTACATTACAGAACTAGGCCCTCAGGTTGGGAACAGAGGTTATCCTTACATTACAGAACTAGGCCCTCAGGTTGGGAACAGAGGTTATCCTTACATTACAGAACTAGGCCCTCAGGTTGGGAACAGAGGTTATCCTTACATTACAGAACTAGGCCCTCAGCTAGGGAACAGAGGTTATCCTTACATTACAGAACTAGGCCCTCAGCTAGGGAACAGAGGTTATCCTTACATTACAGAACTAGGCCCTCAGGTTGGGAACAGAGGTTATCCTTACATTACAGAACGTGGCCCTCAGGTTGGGAACAGAGGTTATCCTTATATTATAGAACTAGGCCCTCAGGTTGGGAACAGGGTTATCTTTACATTACAGAACTAGGCCCTCAGGTTGGGAACAGAGGTTATCCTTACATTACAGAACGTGGCCCTCAGGTTGGGAACAGGGTTATCTTTATATTACAGAACGTGGCCCTCAGGTTGGGAACAGAGGTTATCCTTACATTACAGAACTAGGCCCTCAGGTTGGGAACAGGGTTATCTTTACATTACAGAACTAGGCCCTCAGGTTGGGAACAGAGGTTATCCTTACATTACAGAACTAGGCCCTCAGGTTGGGAACAGGGTTCTCTTTATATTACAGAACTAGGCCCTCAGGTTGGGAACAGAGGTTATCCTTACATTACAGAACTAGGCCCCCAGGTTGGGAACAGAGGTTATCCTTACATTACAGAACTAGGCCCTCAGCTAGGGAACAGAGGTTATCCTTACATTACAGAACTAGGCCCTCAGGTTGGGAACAGAGGTTATCCTTACATTACAGAACTAGGCCCTCAGGTTGGGAACAGAGGTTATCCTTACATTACAGAACGTGGCCCTCAGGTTGGGAACAGAGGTTATCCTTACATTACAGAACTAGGCCCTCAGGTTGGGAACAGAGGTTATCCTTACATTACAGAAAGTGGCCCTCAGGTTGGGAACAGAGGTTATCCTTACATTACAGAACGTGGCCCTCAGGTTGGGAACAGAGGTTATCCTTACATTACAGAACTAGGCCCTCAGGTTGGGAACAGAGGTTATCCTTACATTACAGAACTTGGCCCTCAGGTTGGGAACAGAGGTTATCCTTACATTACAGAACTAGGCCCTCAGGTTGGGAACAGGGTTATCTTTACATTACAGAACTTGGCCCTCAGGTTGGGAACAGAGGTTATCCTTACATTACAGAACTTGGCCCTCAGGTTGGGAACAGAGGTTATCCTTACATTACAGAACTATGCCCTCAGGTTGGGAACAGGGTTATCTTTACATTACAGAACTTGGCCCTCAGGTTGGGAACAGAGGTTATCCTTACATTACAGAACTAGGCCCTCAGGTTGGGAACAGAGGTTATCCTTACATTACAGAACTTGGCCCTCAGGTTGGGAACAGGGTTATCTTTACATTACAGAACTAGGCCCTCAGGTTGGGAACAGAGGTTATCCTTACATTACAGAACTTGGCCCTCAGGTTGGGAACAGAGGTTATCCTTACATTACAGAACTTGGCCCTCAGGTTGGGAACAGAGGTTATCCTTACATTACAGAACTTGGCCCTCAGGTTGGGAACAGAGGTTATCCTTACATTACAGAACTTGGCCCTCAGGTTGGGAACAGAGGTTATCCTTACATTACAGAACTAGGCCCTCAGGTTGGGAACAGAGGTTATCCTTACATTACAGAACTTGGCCCTCAGGTTGGGAACAGAGGTTATCCTTACATTACAGAACTTGGCCCTCAGGTTGGGAACAGAGGTTATCCTTACATTACAGAACTAGGCCCTCAGGTTGGGAACAGAGGTTATCCTTACATTACAGAACTTGGCCCTCAGGTTGGGAACAGAGGTTATCCTTACATTACAGAACTAGGCCCTCAGGTTGGGAACAGGGTTATCTTTACATTACAGAACTAGGCCCTCAGGTTGGGAACAGAGGTTATCCTTACATTACAGAACTTGGCCCTCAGGTTGGGAACAGAGGTTATCCTTACATTACAGAACTTGGCCCTCAGGTTGGGAACAGGGTTATCTTTACATTACAGAACTAGGCCCTCAGGTTGGGAACAGGGTTATCTTTACATTACAGAACTAGGCCCTCAGGTTGGGAACAGGGTTATCTTTACATTACAGAACTAGGCCCTCAGGTTGGGAACAGAGGTTATCCTTACATTACAGAACTAGGCCCTCAGGTTGGGAACAGGGTTATCTTTACATTACAGAACTAGGCCCTCAGGTTGGGAACAGGGTTATCTTTACATTACAGAACGTGGCCCTCAGGTTGGGAACAGAGGTTATCCTTACATTACAGAACGTGGCCCTCAGGTTGGGAACAGAGGTTATCCTTACATTACAGAACGTGGCCCTCAGGTTGGGAACAGAGGTTATCCTTACATTACAGAACTAGGCCCTCAGGTTGGGAACAGAGGTTATCCTTACATTACAGAACTTGGCCCTCAGGTTGGGAACAGAGGTTATCCTTACATTACAGAACTAGGCCCTCAGGTTGGGAACAGGGTTATCTTTACATTACAGAACTTGGCCCTCAGGTTGGGAACAGAGGTTATCCTTACATTACAGAACTTGGCCCTCAGGTTGGGAACAGAGGTTATCCTTACATTACAGAACTAGGCCCTCAGGTTGGGAACAGGGTTATCTTTACATTACAGAACTTGGCCCTCAGGTTGGGAACAGAGGTTATCCTTACATTACAGAACTTGGCCCTCAGGTTGGGAACAGAGGTTATCCTTACATTACAGAACTTGGCCCTCAGGTTGGGAACAGGGTTATCTTTACATTACAGAACTAGGCCCTCAGGTTGGGAACAGAGGTTATCCTTACATTACAGAACTTGGCCCTCAGGTTGGGAACAGAGGTTATCCTTACATTACAGAACTTGGCCCTCAGGTTGGGAACAGAGGTTATCCTTACATTACAGAACTTGGCCCTCAGGTTGGGAACAGAGGTTATCCTTACATTACAGAACTAGGCCCTCAGGTTGGGAACAGAGGTTATCCTTACATTACAGAACTTGGCCCTCAGGTTGGGAACAGAGGTTATCCTTACATTACAGAACTTGGCCCTCAGGTTGGGAACAGAGGTTATCCTTACATTACAGAACTAGGCCCTCAGGTTGGGAACAGAGGTTATCCTTACATTACAGAACTTGGCCCTCAGGTTGGGAACAGAGGTTATCCTTGCATTACAGAACTAGGCCCTCAGGTTGGGAACAGGGTTATCTTTACATTACAGAACTAGGCCCTCAGGTTGGGAACAGAGGTTATCCTTACATTACAGAACTTGGCCCTCAGGTTGGGAACAGAGGTTATCCTTACATTACAGAACTAGGCCCTCAGGTTGGGAACAGGGTTATCTTTACATTACAGAACTATGCCCTCAGGTTGGGAACAGGGTTATCTTTACATTACAGATCTAGGCCCTCAGGTTGGGAACAGGGTTATCTTTACATTACAGAACTAGGCCCTCAGGTTGGGAACAGGGTTATCTTTACATTACAGAACTAGGCCCTCAGGTTGGGAACAGAGGTTATCCTTACATTACAGAACTTGGCCCTCAGGTTGGGAACAGGGTTATCTTTACATTACAGAACTAGGCCCTCAGGTTGGGAACAGAGGTTATCTTTACATTACAGAACTAGGCCCTCAGGTTGGGAACAGGGCTATCTTTACATTACAGAACTAGGCCCTCAGGTTGGGAACAGGGTTATCATTACATTACATACGTTATCATTACGTTACATTACAGAACTTGGCCATGAGAGACAGGTATGGAACTCTGGAGATGTCAGAATTCTCCCTACAGGGAGAGTGAAATATCCCAGACAGTACTGTAATAACAATACGATAGCCTGCTGGTGCCATGAAATATATGCATTACATTACCATTGAGATGGATGGTCAATTGTGTGCTCATCAGCTGTCTATCTTGATGGGGTTACTTGAAATGTGTACATTTCATGGCTTACCATGACATTTCTGTGCTCAGTGAAATGTAGAACTACATAGACACATACAGTTCACATGATGGATTCATGACATTCCTATAGTCTGCTTACTTTCTTCCAGGTACAGATTTCCTAAGGCCAGATTTATTGAGTTGGTGCGCCAGTGCGAAGATTGTACGTGTTATTTACAGAATGGAAAAAACTGTTTGTCCTGTTTGTCAGTTAAAACAAAAACCTCAAAGAGTGTCTGCAGATTGTTGAATGTGAATCCCAGGCTTCGCTCACATTGTTGTCAAAAGCCTGGGGAACCTCATATTGGAACAGTGGGTATGAGTAGAGCACTGATTGCTAGCGGCTGCTATCTGATTGGCTGTGAGTAGACCCTTTCCATCTGTCTTCAGAAGCACAAATTATTCAGAGTAAGACAATTTACAGTACTAGCATCGCTAGCATGCTATATATTTTTCAAATTGACATTTTGGAAACGTGGTATAATAGTTTATGTAATTTGGTTATAATGGCCAAATTACTATATTATAACAAATGATTATAACTATCCCACGTGGAAGCCAGTGAAAATTATTGGCTATAGATTTTGACGTGAACAGTCCCTTTAGTGTTGCTCATCAACATACCCTAGGGCAGGGGTGGGCAATTCCAGTCCTCGGGGGCATGATTGGTGTCACCGTTTTGCCCCATCTCCAGCGAACACACCTGCCTCCAATAGTCACCTAATCATGATCTTCAGTTTAGAATACAATGTGATTATTCAGCTGTGTTTTCTAGGGAAGGAGAAAAAGTGTGACACCAATCAGTTCCCCGAGGACTGGAGTTGGCCACCCCTACCCTAGGGGGACACGGTTGGAATGACAGGATGACAAGAAATGATGACAACCTAGTCCTATAATGCAATACTGTTGACCATGTGAGCCCTATGTGGCTACTGCATTTTAACAGTCTAGGTCACTATTTTAGATGAAAATGTACATCTTTGTGACGCTGCTTCACCAGACAGAAAAGCGTGGAGCTATTTTGAGCAGGAAGTAAAGAGCAGCAGACCTCCCTGGACACAACTTCAAAGCATTCTTTCCCGTGAGTGTGGTACTGCTATGGGGTAACCAGAGACCTTCAGTATGAGGGTGAGAAAGACACATTTTATTCAATTAGAATGAATTTGCACCAATTTAAGTGCGTTTAATTGAACTTAGTAGGATACTTTTTGATTGATTGACTTAATTGAAAGTCGAGATTGTACTAACTTACCAAGTTAGCACTTCCACGGGCCACCTTTGGGCCAGGGAATACTCATTTCAACCTTGTACAGTTCCATACTGATATGTAACAATGATCAGGACAAAATCTTTAAATGCCTTTTAACGGGGTATGGTAGCTGGTGCCAGGCACACATACACAATCCAAGAGCAATGTCAAGATCTGTAACGCTGATGGGTTTTTCCACGCTCAACAGTTTCCTGTGTGTATCAAGAATGGTCCACCACCCAAAGGACATCCAGCTAACTTGACACAACCGTGGGAAGTATTGGAGTCAACATGGGCCAGCATTCCTATGGAACACTTTCAACACCTTGTAGAGTCCATGCCCTGACGAATTGAGGCTGTTCTGAGGGCAAAAAGGGGCGGGTGGGGAGGTGTTCCTAATGTTTGGTATACTCAATGTATATACAGTATATAGTAATATGACGAAGGTTAGTGGTCATATCAATACTCATACCACTAATTCTACTCTACTATACTTGTCTTTTTGTTGTGTGAGAGTGAGTGACAGGAGAGAAACCATCCTGTTGAGTAAACCAGTGGACCAGCTGCTGCCTGCTAGCCTTCACGCCACCAAGAGAGGAATCTCACCTTGGCCGTATACGGTCACCTTCCTCCCTCCCTCCCTCCCACCCCCCTCACACTTACACACACCTCTCTCTGTCACACTTGCCAGTCGGGCACGGTGCCTTTGAGGTGGAACAAACACACACGTGCCCGCCCGCACACACACGCACGCACGCATGAACGCGCACATACACACACACACTCCTATGCCCTCTATCTCCCTCCTACAGGGGCATGTGTTGAGCCGTAAACAAGCTGTCACCCTCAGTTCCAACACAGATGGATCTTATCTTTCTATTATTTCTTCATTTTTCATCTTTCTATTTACTTGTTTCTAGAATTTTGAAATGTTTCTGTCTGTATTTTTGGGAAGAGCCTGTAAGTAAACATTTTACTGTTAGTCTACACCTGTTCTTTTACCAAGCATGTGACAAATAAGCATTTGATTTGATTGAACATGACACAACGGGTGACAGTGAGGCTCCCATAATGGCTCTCTGATGCTAAGGCACATTGTTTTAGAAGTGCTTTCACCATACCATCTTTAGCTTTGGGTCTTGAGCTGTGTTTCCCAATGACCCGAACCCCTCTTTTCACGCTGCTGCTCTATGTTTATCATATATGCGTAGTCACTTTAACTATACCTACATGTACATACTACCTCAATTGGCCCGACCAACCAGTGCTCCCGCACATTGGAAAACTGGGCTATCTGCATTGTGTCCCACCCCCCACCCGCCAACCCTCTTTTATGCTACTGCTACTCTCTGTTCATCATACAGTATATGCATAGTCACTTTAACCATATCTACATGTCATACTAACCTCAATCAGCCTGACTAACCGGTGTCTGTATGTAGCCTCACTACTTTTATAGCCTCGCCTGTCTTTTAACTGTTGTTTTATTTCTTTACTTACCTATTGTTCACCTAATACCTTTTTTGCAGTATTGGTTAGAGCCTGTAAGTAAGCATTTCACGGGTCTGTTGTATTCGGCGCTTCGGAGCACATGACAAATAAACTTTGATTTGATTTGACCTTGAAGCTCAACATGGTCTCATTGAAATAGTGACATTGAACAATATGTCACTTATGTAGACATACTGTATTAGTTCTACAGTATGTCATGCGTGGTGACATATTTCTTATACAGTTTGTAACTATATTAGTTCAATACGTAGCGAACATATTTATTTATTTCTCTCGACAACCCAAACTCACGCCACTTGTAGATCAGCAAAGTGATTCATTAGACACATTTTGTTTGTTCACACACAGAAGATTGACGTCAAACAACTATTTTATTATTGTGACTCTCTCCCATCTGTTCACCTGTGTTGTGGAGATAAATACCACACTGTGCCAAATGAAAGGCTCTATTCAATCCCTATTACGGAAGTTCATCTTTACAGCGGGATTGAAATTTAAAGGCAATGTTCCCGCGTTATGGAAGACTGCATTCATGGTAAACGCTGAGTATGTCGGCTCAATTGGATGTTACTTTTACATTTCTATTGAAAAATCTGCAATGCTTCAGTGATGCTGATTGAATAGAGCTTAAGGCTCTGGAAAACTCACCCCTGTTCTCCTTTGGCGGAAAACTGTATTTATTCACTGAAGGGAAGTTATAGGAAGTTGTATGAAATGTCCTGTTTTTCTTTCTCAGACTCACTTGAGTCCTGCTTTAAATCAAGATCTAACAAGATATTGAAATGTTTGCTGGATTTCCAAACTGAAATTCATAAAACAAAATACACAACACCAATGTTTCATAACATCCCAGTTTTTCAGGTACTCTACTATTTCCCCCCAGGCCCCCTGTTGGGACACTTGCGGTCATTCATTCCCTGTTGGAAATTGACTGCAAACACAGAGACCGTTGATGAACTGGACCGTGTCGGACTCTAACAAACAGCCATAGAGCGCCTGAGCAACATATCCCAATAACAATCAAAGCTGAAACGCCCCATTGTTAGTGAAGGGTATGACACACACAGTGTTACTCCATAATGTTTCAGTGTGTTTTAGCAGCAGACGCACTACTCTCTGTTATTATCTATGCATAGCCACTTTAATAACTTTACCTACATGTACATAATTACCTCAACTACCTTGACACCGGTGCCTCCTGCATATTGACACATTGACTCTGTACTGGTATCCCCTGTATAAAGCCCCGCTATTGTTATTTACTGCTACGCTTTAATTTTTTGTTATTCTTATCTCTTACTTTTTGTAGGTATTTTCTTAAAACTGCATTATTGGTTAAGGGCTTGTAGTAAGTAAGCATTTCACTGTAAGGTGAAAATGAAAAGGTCCTGTTGCATTCGGCGCATGTGACAAATAACATTTGATTTGATTCTATTTGGGGCTTTGTTTTGGCAAAACCAACCATGACAGGTGTGGAGGGGGCTCTCAGAAAACTGGGGGTTGTGGGACCTTTTCAACCCTGTGAAATACCCTACTGACCTCTGGGATAGCTGACCGGTCATTTCTGTTGGTTGATTGATTAAAGTTACGAGATCATTCTAACAATACACACTTACCCATGGGAGGTTACCTCTCACATATGTTAAAAATGACCAAAGTTATTGATGATAACAATGTCGGAATGCGTTTATCCTATATAGGCCCTCGCCAGATGTGATGCAGATTAGAGTTTGCTATATTCAGTAGTGTTCTGAGGGAAGCTCTGCCTCAAGGCTAGATTAGTTAAGTATAGTAGTTTAGGCAAGAAATGTGATTGGTTAAGTGTAAAAAAGGCCAGCCCCGTGCTGCACCACCCTGCGGTCCCTCCACCGTCATCCTGGCTGTCATTGGACTGTCACTCCCTATTGAACTCCCTAGTGTGTTACAGTCTAATGTGTCGCAATGTGCCCCATGTATTGTCCATGTACTCTGTCTTACTCTGGCCCACACTCCCCATCGCCCTCTCCTCATGTTTTCTTTTTGTGAATGTACTGTCCATCCGTCCGTCCGTCCATCTGCTTCTCTGTTCTTGATTTCTTTGTTGTGTTTTTATTTAGGAATTATTATAATTTGTATATTTTTTTCTCCAACGTGTGTTGAGAGACCTGGTCAAATGCACTTTAAATAAATTGTGATTTGATTTATCTGGTACATATTGCCCTTCTATTTTTGGTCCTTTGAGCTGAATCAACTCCTATTTTTCATGAAGGGTAAGGTTAGAAAACAAACAACCCACAGAGATTTGAACCAGCGACCTTGTGTATGGCAACCTGCATGTTGACTCAAACACGTTTTCTCTGTGGCGAGATAATGGAACTAAATGAGACAATAATACAACTGAGAGCCATACTGGCAGGTGTAACTTCAACCCCTGGTCTTCACTATAAGGCATTGTATAGCGTAAGCCATTCTCTCTAATTCAAGTCTAAGGCAGAGGAGAGGTAGGGCAAGGAATGGAGCTGCAGATATCACTCACAGTTTAGTTTTGTGATTTATTTTAGGTGAATCAAAGAAATGTACCATTGAACCAAAGCAGTAATCAGGACCCACCTCCATAACGCTCCTCATAGTATTAAGTGCTGATCTAGGATCAGGTCCCCCTTGTAATCTTGTACTTGATGATCTAAAAGGCTAAACTGATACTAGATCAGCAGTCATTTTCTGAGGCGCTTCATGAATAGGGCCCAGGAGTTTCCAGAATGATATTCTTCCCACAAGAAAACACATCCATTTATCATTCAAACTTTCTTTCATTCAACAAACAATATTTTGAATATTACTTGGATGGCAGGACAAAATTGGTGTTGCTTCATCTTAACAAGAATTTGTATTTCTAAATGTTAGATTTATTAGGACCCCCATTAGTCAACGCTCATGGTGACAGCTAGTCTTACTGGGATCCAACACATAACGAAAAATACATTACAGACAAAATACTTCGTACTTTACATACACCACCGTTCCAAAGTTTGGGGTCACTTAGAAATGTCCTTGTTTTTGAAAGAAAAGCACATTTTTTTGTCCATTAAAATAACATCAAATTGATCAGAAATACAGTGTAGACATTGTTAATGTTATAAATGCCTATTGTCAGAGTTTCCGATTGTTAGTCAAGAGTTGCAAAGAAAAAGCAATATCTCAGACTGGCCAATACAAATTAAAGATTAAGATGGGCAAAAGAACACAGACACTGGACAGAGGAACTCTACCTATGAGGCCAGCATCCCCGAGTCACCTCTTCACTGTTGATGTTGAGACTGGTGTTTTGCGGGTACTATTTAATGAAGCTGCTAGTTGAGGACTTTTGAGGCATCTGTTTCTCAAACTAGACACTCTAATGTACTTGTGCTCTTGCTCAGTTGTATACCGGGGCCTCCCACTCGTCTTTCTATTCTGGTTAGAGCCAGTTTGTGCCGTTCTGTGAAGGGAGTAGTACACAGCGTTGTATGAGATCTTCAGTTTCATCTGCAATTTCTCGCATGGAATAGCCTTCATTTCTCAGAACAAAAATAGACTGATGAGTTACAGAAGAAAGTGAATTGTTTCTGGCTATTTTGAGCATGTAATCAAACCCACAAATGCTGATGTTCCAGATACTAGTCTAAAGAAGGCCAGTTTTGTTGCTTCTTTAATCAGAACAACAGTTTTCAGCTGGGCTAACAGAATTGCAAAAAGGTTTTCTTATGATCTAATGAGCCTTTTAAAATGATAAACTTGGATTAGCTAACACAACAGGGTGGCAGGGTAGCCTAGTGGTTTGAGTGATGGACTAGTAGTTGAAAGGTTGCAAGTTCAAATCCCAGAGCTGACAAGGTACAAATCTGTCATTCTGCACCTGAACAAGGCAGTTAACCCACTGTTCCTTAGCTATCATTGAAAATAAGAATTTGTTCATAGCTGACCTGCATAGCTAAATAAAGGTCAAATTAAAACATGCCATTGGAACACAGCGGTTACTGATAATGGGCCTCTGTACAGCTATGTAGAGATTCCATAAAAAATCTGCTGTTTCCAGCTACAATGTCCACACTGTATCTTTTTTTATCAATGTGATGTTATTTTAACGGACAAAAAAAAGCTTTTCTTTCAAAAACAATGAAATTGCTAAGTGACCCCAAACTTTTGAATGGTGGTGTCTGTCACCATTATGTCTGTCACCATTATATCTGTCACCATTAAGTCTGTCACCATTATATCTGTCACCATCATCTGTCACCATTAGATATGTCACAATCATCTGACACCATTATGTTTGTCACCATTAGGTCTATCACCAGTATCTCCGTCACCATTGTCTGACACCATGTTGTCTCTCACCATTATGTCTATCACCATTAAATCTGTCACCATTGTCTGTCACCGTTATGTTTGTCACCATTAGATCTTCCACCATTAGGTCTGTCACCATTACATCTGTCACCATCGTCTGTCACCATTAGGACTGTCACCATTAGGACTGTCACCATTCGATCTGTCATCATCATCTGACACCATTATGTTTGTCACCATTAGGTCTATCACCATTAAATCTGTCACCATTGTCTGTCACCATTATGTCTATCACCATTAGTTATATCACCATTAGATCTGTCACCACTATGAACTCCTGTGTGTGTGTGTGTGTATGTGTGTGTGTGTGTGTGTGTGCGTGTGTGTGTGTGTGTATACAAATCTTCATCAAATAACACTTGTGTGTACACAATACACTAATGCAAACACACGTGCATCTGTGTGTGCACACACGTGTTACGTGTACGTTATCGTATGTGTACACAATACATAACTTCAAACAGACATGCATCTGCATGTGGGCACAAACACATTTCATTTTTGGTATTGTATACACGACGTAAAGATTAAGATCACTGTATTGATCAATCACACACAAGATCCAACTTAAATTTGGCTTCCGCTTTTAACCCAAGCCCTCCGAAAAACACAGTACTAGTCAAAACTCATTCAAGGGTTTTTCTTTGTTTGTACTATTTTCTACATTGTAGAATAATAGTGAAGACATCAAAACTATGAAATAACACATATGGAATCATGTAGTAACCAAGACAAGTGTTAGACAAATCAAAATGGATTTTATATTTGAGATTCTTCAAAGTAGCCACCCTTTGCCTTGATGACAGCTTTGCACACTCTTGGCATTCTCTCAACCAGCTTCATGAGGTAGTCACCTGGAATGCATTTCAATTAACAGGTGAGCCTTGTTAAAAGTGAATTTGTGGAATTTCTTTCCTTCCTCATGCGTTTGAGCCAATCAGTTGTCTTGTGACAAGTTAGGGGTGGTATAAAGAAGATAGCACGATTTGGTAAAAGAACAGCTCAAATATGGCAAGAACAGCTCAAATAAGCAAAGAGAAATGACAATACATCATTACTTTAAGACATGGTCAGTCAATACGGAACATTTCAAGAACTTTTAAAGTTTCTTCAAGTGCGGTCGAAAAAGTCATGAAGCGCAATGATGAAACTGGCTCTCATGTGGACCGCCACAGGAGAGGAAGACCCAGAGTTACCTCTGCTGCAGAGGATATGTTCATTGGAGTTACCAGGCTCAGAAATTGCAGCCCAGCTTCACAGAGTTCAAGTAACAGACACATCTCAACACCAACTGTTCAGAGGAGACTGCGTGAATCAGGCCTACATGGTCGAATTGCTGCAAAGAAACCACTACTAAAGGACATCAATAAGAAGAAGAAACTTGTCTGGGCCAAGAAACACAAGCAATGGACATTAGACCAGTGGAAATCTGTCCTTTGGTCTGATGAGTCCAAATTTGATATGTTTGGTTCAAACCCCTGTGTCTTTGTGAGACGCAGAGTAAGTGAACAATGATCTCTGAATGTGTAGTTCCCACCTTGAAGCATTGAGGAGGAGGTGTGATGGTGTGGGGATGCTTAGCTGGTGACACTGTTGGTGATTTATTTAGAATTCAAGGCACACTTAACCAGCATGGATACCACAGCATTCTGCAGCAATACGCCATCCCATCTGATTTGCTCTTAGTGGGACTATTATTTGTTTTTCAACAGGACAATGAATCCAACACACCTCCAGGCTGTGTAAGGGCTATTTGACCAAGACGGAGAGTGATGGAGTGCTGCATCAGATGACCTGTCCTCCACAATCACCTGACCTCAACCCAATTGAGATGGTTTGGGATGAGTTGGACCGCAGAGTGAAGGAAAAGCATCCAACAGTGCTCAGCATATGTGGGAACTCCTTCAAGACTGTTAATTTGAATGCATTCCAGGTGAAGCTGGTTGAGAGAATGCCAAGAGTATGCAAAGCTGTCATCAAGTCAAACGGTGGCTACTTCGAATAATCTCAAGTATACAATATGTTTTGATATGTTGAACACTTTTTTGGTTACCACATGATTCCATATATGTTATTTCATAGTTTTGATGTCTTCACTATTATTCTACAATGTAATAAATAGTACAAATAAAGAAAAACCCTTGAATGAGTTGGTGTGTCCAAACTTTTGACTGATACTGTACATATACAGATTTTCAGAAGGAGCTGTTGTTGTGGGGAGTTAAGTGCCTTGCTCAAGGGCAGAACGGCAGGCAACGGCATCTAGGATTTTCCATCAGCAACCCTGTGGTTGTCAGCAAACTTCCCAACAGATTTTCCCGCACCTCTGATTCAGAGGGGTTGGGTTAAATGCGGAAGGCACTTTTAAGTTGATTACATTCAGTTGGACAACTGACTAGCTATTCCCCTATCTAACCGCTAGACAACTCTTACACACATTCCGCAAAGTCTGGTCATCCTATTTTCTCTGCTCGACTTTTGTCATCATGGCAAAGAAAAAAGAACTCTTTAACTAAAACACACAGGGGCTTACCCTACCTGGCATGGCACATCTCTAGTACCATAGATGCTACACATGAATAAAAACTCTAACTCCCATGAGGCCTCATTAAGGCTATCTCTACAGGGCTGTTTGAGTCCCAAATGTCACCCTATTCCCCAGCGCTCTACTTTTGACCAGAACCCTATGGGCCCTGTCAAAAGTAGTGCACTTAATAGGGACTTGGGACGCATGCTCCTTTTCTCTGTATTCAACACTACCTCAGCCAGATCCTCAGAGGAATAAAGACCCATTGTCCCAGACCCGCTTTGTTATCCTTCACTGTGTCACTGTCTATTCCTGTCACAACAAGGCCCAATCCCAAACGGTTACTGGTTCACCAAGCCTGGGAATTTGGCACCTATATGCTCCAGAACCCTGGCTACCGTCCGTCCATCTAGCTAGCGCTCGGTGGCGGCACTAACTGGGTTAGGGGGAAAATAGGTCTCTCTGGGAACTAAAACAAGGTTGTGTTTTGTGAGGAACGGAGGCGGTGGTTGGACTTTATTGCGCTCCGCAGGAATTGAGAGATACAGAGTCAACTCTTCTTATAGGAATTATGGGTATAAGGGTCTAGCACTAGGGTCAAAGGTCAAGTAAAAAACATAGGACAGAGACACAACAGAACTTACTATGAGCTCCTCTTAGGAGCACTATAAAGGTTGTTCCCCTAACAAGAAGCCTAAGTATTGTTATCCATTAGTTTACTGCAATTAGGGGAGGGATGGTAGGGTTAAGGGGAAAAATAAAGAAGGAAAATACATTTTTTTTAAACATGTATTTGTCCCAAAAATATATGGGTGATTGGAAATTATTCAGATAACAACATTGATAGAAGCCACAATCTATCTGCAATATTAAAGCTGATCTACTCCCTAAAAAATATGATAATGAAATAAGAAATAAATCACTTACTCACTCGTTCGTTCACTTATCTTTGCTGGCCCCTTGGAGCGTAACATTGACATTTGGCTCTCCGCGCTGTCCTGTTCTGGGCCAGGTCCCAGGACGATGAGTTTCAGGTTGTGTAGGTCGTCTCCAAGCTGGTCGGACCAACTGGCTCTCATCTTTCCTGGTGTGGCCAGTTGGGAGATGGGCTCATCAAGTAGCCATGGCTCCAGAGGTGGGTTGGATCTAGCTAAAGGACTGTGGTAGGCGCAGTAGAAAGAAAAGTTCTATATTGAACCAAAAAGGGTTATATTGATTCCTTCACATATGGCAAGAAAAATGGTTAATTGGAGTTCTATGTAGAACATTTTGAGGTGCCATACATGAAGAATCTGATATAACTTATTTAGACTGAAAAAATCCTAGACTTGTAAGGGACATTGTTACATGGTACACTTTTAGAAAAAAAAGGTGCTATCTGGAACCATAAAGGGTTCTTCTGCTGTCCCAATAGGAGAACCATTTTAAGAACCCTTTTTTGTAAGCATGTAGGTGCCAGGATACAGCCTTGCTTTGAGCCATTGTTGATGGTGGGAGAGATTCCCTCAAGCCTGAATTCTATTGTTTAGTGAAACAATAGAAGCACAAGCACAACTTATAATAACCGGCAGGCCCATCATACAGTACCAGTCAAAAGTTTGGACTCACTTACTCATTCAAGGATTTTTCTTTATATTTTCTACTTTCTAAATTGTAGAATAATAGTGAAGACCAATAGTGTACAAAACTGTCATCAAGGCAAAGGGTGTCTACTTTGAAAAATCTCAAAACTAAAATATATTTAGATTTGTTTAAAACTTTTTTGGTTACTACATGTTTCCATGTGTGTTATTTCATAGTTTTGATGGGCATTCTCTCAACCAGCTTCGTGAGGTAGTCACCTGGAATGTATTTCAATTAACATGTGTGCCTTGTTAAAAGTTAACTTGTGGAATTTCTGTTCCTCTTAATGTGTTTGAGACAATCAGTTGTGTTTTGACAAGGTAGGGGTGGTATACAGAAGATAGCCCTATTTGGTAATAGACCAAGTCCATATTATGGCAAGAACAGCTCAAATAAGCAAAGAGAAAGAACAATATATCATTACTTTAAGACATAAAGGTCAGTCAATACTTTGAAAGTTTCTGTGGTGACAGTGGTGACACTGTCTGTGATTTATTTAGAATTCAATGCACACTTAACCAGCACGACGCAGGTTAATACCACAGCATTCTGCAGCAATACGCCATCCCATCTGGTTTGCGCTTAATGGGACTATCATTTGTTTTTTTTTATCATTTGTTTTTCGTGCGTGTCTGTATGTGTCTGCGTGCGTGCGTGTGTGTGTGTGTGTGTGTGTGTGTGTGAGTGTGTGTGTGTGTGTGTCTGCATGCGTGCGTGTGTGTGTGTGTGTCTGCGTGCGTGCGTGTCTGTATGTGTCTGCGTGCGTGCGTGTGTGTGTGTGTGTGTGTGAGTGTGTGTGTGTGTGTGTCTGCGTGCGTGCGTGTCTGTATGTGTCTGCGTGCGTGTCTGTATGTGTCTGCGTGCGTGTGTGTGTGTCTGTGTGTGTCTGCATGCATGCGTGCGTGTGTGTGTGTGTCTGCGTGTGTGTGTCTGTGTGTGTGTGTGTGTGTCTCTGTGTGTGTGTGTGTCTGCATGTGTGTGTGTGTGTGTCTGCGTGTGTGTGTGTCTGCGTGTGTATGTGTGTGTGTGTGTGTCTGCGTGTGTGTCTGCGTGTGTGTGTGTGTGTGTGTGTGTGTCTGCGTGTGTGTGTGTCTGCGTGTGTATGTGTGTGTGTCTGTGTGTTTGTCTGTGTGTGTGTGTGTGTGTCTGCATGCGTGCGTGTGTGTTTGTGTCTGCGTGCATGCTGGTCTGTATGTGTCTGCGTGCGTGTCTGTGTGTCTGCGTGCGTGCGTGTGTGTGTGTGTGTGAGTGTGTGTGTGTGTGTCTGCGTGCGTGCGTGTCTGTATGTGTCTGCGTGCGTGCGTGCGTGTGTGTGTGTCTGTGTGTGTCTGCATGCGTGCGTGTGTGTGTGTGTGTGTGTGTGTCTGCGTGTGTGTGTCTGCGTGTGTGTGTGTGTGTGTCTGCGTGTGTGTGTCTGCGTGTGTGTGTCTGTGTGTGTGTGTGTGTCTGCGTGTGTCTGCGTGTGTGTGTGTGTCTGTGTGTGTGTGTGTGTGTGTGTGTGTGTGTGTCTGCGTGTCTGCGTGTGTGTGTGTGTTTGTGTGTGTCTGCGTGTGTGTGTGTGTGTGTGTGTCTGTGTGTGTGTGTGTGTGTGTGTGTGTGTGTGTGTGTGTGTGTGTGTGTGTGTGTGTGTGTGTGTGTGTGTGTGTGTTTGATCCGGTTACACTCTAACTGCATGCCAGGTTCTCCGAATAGCCCTGAGGGACAAGGGAGAGTTACAAGGGGAAAATCTTACACACACTCACCCTTAATGTCAAAACCGACCCTTTGCACACAGTAACTTACTCAAAGAGAAGCACCACCATTGAAGCTCCAGTCTGGGAAAAACAATTTCACAAAGACCTGTAATTTTGCAATCCCGAGAAAGTCCATTTACAGCACAGTTATGAACTACATAGTTAAACAAATACGCCATTAATCCATCCGTTTTAATAAATCAAGCCATGCTATTTGTTATGTTTCTTTGTTTGAACTCTTTTAACATTATAAACATGAATGGCAAAAAAACATGGGGCTATGGGAAAGGAAATAGAGAAATAGCATGAAGAAAATGGATGAATAGCAAGGAATAACAAATAGCTTACAATGAAATGAAGTCTCTTTCACCTGCATGGTAGCGATTAGCCAGGGGATAAGATACTTACAATCAATAGTCTTCAGTATTCTGAACCTGGACACTACACACCACACCTTTCTACACAGTGTCATAATATAACAGACCAAAAACAGGCAGATAAATGGTATGCTGCATGTCTTTCTGCAAAAGCGTCACAAAGTGACATATACATTGATACCAGGCTGTACATACAGTACATAGTGTAGGTATGTGAATTGAACTCTGTGTTCTGTCACTGTTCAGAATGGCATTGGCTTTTCTCAGTCAACCCTTTATGATTAACAAGAGTTACCCGCAAGAGTCATTCATCTCTATACAGTAATCAGCCTATGCTTATTTTACGTTGATGATTGATTGGCTGTAGTTCTGTTTATTCTGACCTGCTAGACCAAATACTGTACATTGAACTTAATGACCACATAAGCCCCGTAGAGTCACAGAAAAGTATGTCTTTGAGGTTGGACATAAAGCAGGTAACTTGGCTGCGTTTACACAGGCAGCCCATTTCTTATATTGTGCCTTATTATGGGCAAAAGTTCTGATCTGTTTGGTGAATATACCAATAAGTGGCAAAAGATCAGAATTGGGCTGCCTGTGTAAACACAGCCATTCTGTGCTACTGATAAGGGTTTGTGCATAACCTTTTGAAGTAGGCCTATGATTAAATTTGTATATCTGCTGAAAAAATATATTATTTATCAAAGCACTTGTTGTAGCCTTATGTAACTTGTTTACTCGTTATTAAAAGCTTATTCGGAGGGACTGGTGAAAAATGTGATCTATTCAATTGAATTATATGGTCATTTCAGTGTCTACCACATGGTATCCTTCTGATATGAACTGTTATTGCATGCTATCAAAGACATACACTTTATGTCATACCATACTTCCTTCATAAATACTCAACTGTTTTCATTTGTGATATATTAATGCCTGCTTATAAACACTTAATTGAAAGAAGCTTCATTAAGGGAAAGGGGGATACCTAGTCAGTTGGACAACTGAAAGCGTTCAACTGAAATGTGTCCTCTGCATTTAACCCAAACCCTCTGAATCAGAGAGGTGCGGGGGGCTGCCTTAATCAACATCCACGGCATCAGCGCCCAGGGAACAGTGGGATAACTGCCTTGCTCAGGAACAGAACGACAGATGTTTATCTTGTCAGCTCAGGGATTTGATCCAGCAACCTTTTGGTCCAACACTCCTACCCGCCAGGCTACTTCATTACGTTCCAGTCACAAAGCGGAACGCCTACCTGTTGTTCAATCAAATCGGTCTGTTGACGATTACAAGCTAACTATAAAAACAGTACTTTGTGACTATAATATAGCTACAGAGAGGGTCAGAGGGCTCACAGCCACACCAGTTAATAGAGATCAAAGAGTCAAACGTATGGGTGCAGCTGGAAAAACAGGTCAGCCACTCCCAGTGTTGGTGATCAAGACCTGGGTTCAAATGAAATACAATGCTTTCAAATACTTTATCTGGGCTTGATTGAGCTTTCCTGGCACAGTGGAACCAATAGATTATCTGCAAAACTGCACAGACATGGACAAGGGTGACCCTGGCCAGAGTGTATTTATTTATGCTGGCCATGTCAAGAATGAAGCCAGGAGCAGGGAGCTTCAGGCGGCTCGCCAAGCAAGCCAGCACGGAGATGAAACGTAGGTTGTGGAACAGTGATTACAAAGTATATAGTAGAGTAAACTATATAGAAAGAGCCCTCCCCATATGAGGGCAAATATCGGCCAGCAGTATTTGGGGGAATCTGTGAACAACAACAACGGTTCTGCAGTTCATTCGCAGAGACAAAGGTGCTGTCAAAATTGGCGAGTCATGTAGTTGCGTTTGAGAACAAGGTTCGCTCGCAGGTTAGTTTTAAACTCTAGGCTAAGTTGGAGTTATCGGATGATGAGTTGTTGACACGTGTTCCAATTTCTAAGGATTTTTTGGAGACACATGCCGTCGTTGCCGTCAATGGCTGTATTTTCTCCCGTTTTTTTAACGTGATTGCCATTGACAAAACAGCGAAACCTGGGGCCTAAAGGGACCACTGTTTCTCTGCACAAATATTGACTGGAGCCCCAAGCTATTGGCGTCATCAGCTGGGAAGGGGTCACTGACATGAGGTTTGATGAGGAGAGACAAGAGTCAGAACAAGGAAGGTAGTCAATGAAGCATGTTGCACTATGTTAAGTCACATTATGTAGGCTATCGTATGTCAAAGAGTTTGACCAATACGCTGTTGTTAGATACGATGGTATAATCAAGGTGGGAGAACAATTGTTTCCTGAGTATGTTTCTCTCCACTCATCAGAAGAACATGTTGCTCCCAGAATGCACTTTTCAGAATTTTTGGGGGCATTTTTCTATTTTGCAGTGCATAATGATAGACATAAATCATGTGCGGTTCATGAGTTCTGTATGTATGGCTCATTTAAAGTAATGGAATGGAATTCCTATCAGAAACACATGTCACTGTTGTGATTCAAAAGTGCAGCACTCATTTAGCCTTTTTACCCTCCTCAAAATATCTTTTAGAACTATTTAGGAACATATTGTTCCAGAGATTTCAATAAAACTGTGTTACCGTGTCAAAATGTACTTAAATCTTACAGCCCAAAAGGTAACTTAGATGATGTTCAGAACTTGTGCGGCCGGAGTTGCACAAAGGTTAGGGATCAAACGTGTGACCCTGCGTCACAGATCAGCCTGGTCTCATAGACTAGACGTAACATAGTAAATGAAAATCAAAAGTAGGGTGGTTGGTCAGGGTGGATGGGTGGGTGTATTTTGCGAACGTCTAGCGACTCAAAGTTTGCAAGTTTAAATCTCATCACTGACATCTTTAGCAATTTATCTAGTTAGCCTAGCCACCTAGTTAGAATTTGTAACATTTCATACGTTTTGGAAATTCGTAACATCAAATCAAATCAAAGTTTATTTGTCACGTGCACCGAATACAACAGGTGAAATGCTTACTTACAGGCCCTAACCAACAGTGCAATTGTTAAGTAAAAAATAGATATTAGGTGGACAATAGATAAGAAAGGAAATAAAAAAACAGCAAATTACAGTGAATAATAACAGTAGCGAGGCTATATACAGGCCCCGGTTAGTCGGGCTGATTGAGGTAGTATGTACATGTAGGTATGGTTAAAGTGACGATGCATATATGATAAACAGAGAGTAGCAGTAGTGTAAAAGAGGGGTTGGTGGGTGGTGGGTGGCGGGACACAATGCAGATAGTCTGGGTAGCCAATGTGTGGGGGCACCAGTTATTCGGGCTAACTGAGGAAGTATGTACATGAATGTATAGTTAAAGTGACTATGCATATATGATAAACAGAGAGTAGCAGTGCATATAGTCTGGGTAGCCATTTGATTACCTGTTCAGGAGTGTTATGGCTTGGGGGTGAAAACTGTTGAGAAGCCTTTTGGTCCTAGACTTGGCGCTCCGGTACCACTTGCCATGCGGTACTAGAGAGAACAATCTATGACTGGGGTGGCTGGAGTATTTCACAATTTTTAGGGCCTTCTTCTGACACCGCCTGGTGTAGAGGTCCTGAATGGCAGGCAGCTTAGCCCCTGCGATGTACTGGGCCGTACGCACTACCCTCTGTAGTGCCTTGCTGTCGGAGGCCGAGCAGTTGCCGTACCAGGCAACCAGGCAACTAGTCAGGATGCTCTTGAATTTGCAGCTGTAGAACCTTTTAAAGATCTGAGGACCCATGCCAAATATTTTTCATTTCCTGAGGGGGAATAGGCTTTGTCGTGCCCTCTTCACGACTGTCTTGGTGTGTTTGGACCATTCTAGTTTGTTGGTGATGTGGACACCAAGGAACTTGAAGCTCTCAACCTGCTCCACTACAGCCCTGTCGATGAGAATGGGGGTGTTCTCGGTCCTCCTTTTCCAGTAGTCCACAATCATCTTCTTAGTCTTGGTTGAGAGATAGGTTGTTATTCTGGAACCACCCGGCCAGGTCTCTGACCTCCTCCCTATTGTCGTTGTCGGTGATCAGGCCTAACAGTGTTGTGTCATCGATGTTGTTGATGGACATCCACAAATTAATACATACCATACGAAATGTAACAAATTGTACTAAATGGAGTATCTTGCATTTACATACAGAATCATCTGAAATGCTCTGAGACCAGGTTGCACAGGTTAGGGGTCAAGGTGACAAAGTGACAGCCCCATGTGTGATCCCACATCACAGGATCCCAATCAATATTGGGTATCTCATGCTTGCAGATTAAAACAATGTGTCATTGCATTCCCATCACTATCTTATCCCTCACATCACACAACTATTCCAAATATTTCCTTGACAGAACAATCCTACTTCTGACACCAGTGTAAATTTGAGGTCAAAGGTCAAACTCTTCACAGTTTCCCTCCACACCATCAACCTGCAATAATTAATTTATGCCACAGTTAGCACCTTGCTACACAGGCTGTGACCACTTTACTGACTTTTGCATGCACACTGTAGTTCCCCCTAGTCTTAACATTGCCTGTGAATGAATGGAGGTGAACGGAGACTGAGCAACATGGATATCAAAAAGCTATGATTTAGCATACACACACAAAAACACACATGCATGAACACACACACACGGGTACATGTACACGCACGCACGCTTGCACACACACACACACACACACACACACACACACACACACACACTCACATACATACATGCACTCACAAACACACGTACACACACATACACGCACACACACACGCACCCGCGCACACACACACGCACCCGCGCGCACACACACACACACACACACACACACACACACACACACACACACACTCAGTCAGTCAGTCAGTCAATCAACCTTGAGAAATGCCTTTGCGAACAACACAGTGAAATCTCACGGCAAACAAAATTCGGAGTGTGATGACACCATGTTGTGCAATTTTACAGTCTCTCTTCTCTCTTCTTGGCCATGAGATGTTCTGTTGCATAACAACGACAGTCCGATTTTCTCAGCCCAATCAGGAAACAGAGTGACTGTGACCTCCTGACCATGACAGACCAGACGTGACCTGGCATCATCATAGAATGTCACCAAGTCTCTCAGCTACGCTCACTGAAATTTCGGCCCAACTGTGCTGACATTATAGTCTAAGTATTCCAGCAAATTCTCTCAGTGACTGAAGACAATGATAACAACTAAGAATATGGTTTGGTTGAGGTAAATGAAATACTGTTAACACTTTCAAAAGTAAAGAACACAAGAGAAGTGAAAAAATCCTTTATTGGTACAGTAACAACAGTATTCCTAAGTAATTGTACATGTTGGCTCTAAAGACATATTGGTGTAACTGATGACAAATTATTTCTGTAATTGGCCATAACCTGTTTTTGATGGGTCTTCATTTGCGCTCTTTGAAGGCCAAGTAGATTCAATAGTGTTACAGGTGTGTAGGTTTTAAAATCAGAATATTAGGAGAGATGGAGACCCGCACAATGTTTTTTCACCTTTAATTTCTGCACTTTTCTGCACAATGCACTTTTTGGGCATCATGATGTCACAAAAATCATCTCTATTTTTGCATTTAAGCCTCATGCTTTTCCTCATCTTCGACATCTCATCTTCGACGGTGTGCGGGTCTCCTGCATTGACATGTTGAAATGGATCTGTGTCCCATCCAGTGGTTACATGGCGGACAGAAGACACCAGAGGATTTTTAGTGTCTGCATTCTCTCTCTCTCTCTGCATTTCTCTCTTTCTCCATCTCTCTCTTTCTGTCTCTCTCTGCATTTCTCTCTTTCTCCATCTCTCTCTCTGTCTCTCTCTACATTTCTCTCTTTCCCCATCTCTCTCTCTCTCTGTCTCTCTCTCTGCATTTCTCTCTTTCTCCATCTCTCTCTCTCTCTCTCTCTCTCTCTCTCTCTCTGAGAGAAATAGTACTTCCGGCGCCGACAGAGATGGCCGCCTCGCTTCGCGTTCCTAGGAAACTATGCAGTTTTTTGTTTTTTTACATGTTATTTCTTACATTAGTACCCCAGGTCATCTTAGGTTTCATTACATACAGTTGAGAAGAACTACTGAATATAAGATCAGCGTCAACTCACCATCAGTACGACCAAGAATATGATTTTCGCGACGCGGATGCTGTGTTCTGCCTTTCAACCAGGACAGCGGAATGGATCCCATGCGGCGACCCAAAAAAACGACTCCGTAAAAGAGGGAAATGAGGCGGTCTTCTGGTCAGACTCCGGAGACGGGCACATCGTGCACCACTCCCTAGCATTCTTCTCGCCAATGACCAGTCTCTTGACAACAAGGTTGATGAAATCTGAGCAAGGGTAGCATTCCAGAGGGACATCAGAGACTGTAACGTTCTTTGCTTCACGGAAACATGGCTCACTGGAGAGACGCTATCGGAGGCGGTGCAGCCAGCGGGTTTGTCCACGCATCGCGCCGACAGAAACAAACATCTTTCTGGTAAGAAGAGGGGCGGGGGCGTATGCCTTATGGCTAACGAGACATGGTGTGATGAAAGAAACATACAGGAACTCAAATCCTTCTGTTCACCTGATTTAGAATTCCTCACAATCAAATGTCGACCACATTATCTACCAAGAGAATTCTCTTCGATTATAATCACAGCCGTATATATCCCCCCCAAGCAGACACATCGATGGCTCTGAATGAACTTTATTTGACTCTTTGCAAACTGGAATCCATTTATCCGGAGGCTGCATTCATTGTAGCTGGGGATTTTAACAAGGCTAATCTGAAAACAAGACTCCCTAAATTTTATCAGCATATCGATTGCGCAACCAGGGGTGGAAAAACCTTGGATCATTGTTACTCTAACTTCCGCGACGCATATAAGGCCCTGCCCCGCCCTCCTTTTGGAAAAGCTGACCACGACTCCATTTTGTTGATCCCTGCCTACAGACAGAAACTAAAAAAAGAAGCTCCCACGCTGAGGTCTGTCCAACGCTGGTCCGACCAAGCTGACTCCACACTCCAAGACTGCTTCCATCACGTGGACTGGGATATGTTTCGTATTGCGTCAGATAACAACATTGACGAATACGCTGATTCGGTGTGCGAGTTCATTAGAACGTGAGTTGAAGATGTCGTTCCCATAGCAACGATTAAAACATTCCCTAACCAGAAACCGTGGATTGATGGCAGCATTTGCGTGAAACTGAAAGCGCGAACCACTGCTTTTAATCAGGGCAAGGTGACTGGTAACATGACCGAATACAAACAGTGCAGCTATTCCCTCCGCAAGGCTATCAAACAAGCTAAGCGTCAGTACAGAGACAAAGTAGAATCTCAATTCAACGGCTCAGACACAAGAGGCATGTGGCAGGGTCTACAGTCAATCACGGACTACAAGAAGAAATCCAGCCCAGTCACGGACCAGGATGTCTTGCTCCCAGGCAGACTAAATAACTTTTTTGCCCGCTTTGAGGACAATACAGTGCCAATGACACGGCCTGCAACGAAAACATGCGGTCTCTCCTTCACTGCAGCCGAGGTGAGTAAGACATTTAAACGTGTTAACCCTCGCAAGGCTGCAGGCCCAGACGGCATCCCCAGCCGCGCCCTCAGAGCATGCGGACCAGCTGGCCGGTGTGTTTACGGACATATTCAATCAATCCCTATACCAGTCTGCTGTTCCCACATGCTTCAAGAGGGCCACCATTGTTCCTGTTCCCAAGAAAGTTAAGGTAACTGAGCTAAACGACTACCACCCCGTAGCACTCACTTCCATCATCATGAAGTGCTTTGAGAGACTAGTCAAGGACCATATCACCTCCACCCTACCTGACACCCTAGACCCACTCCAATTTGCTTACCGCCCAAATAGGTCCACAGACGATGCAATCTCAACCACACTGCACACTGCCCTAACCCATCTGGACAAGAGGAATACCTATGTGAGAATGCTGTTCATCGACTACAGCTCGGCATTCAACACCATAGTACCCTCCAAGCTCGTCATCAAGCTCGAGACCCTGGGTCTCGACCCCGCCCTGTGCAACTGGGTACTGGACTTCCTGACGGGCCGCCCCCAGGTGGTGAGGGTAGGCAACAACATCTGCACCCCGCTGATCCTCAACACTGGGGCCCCACAAGGGTGTGTTCTGAGCCCTCTCCTGTACTCCCTGTTCACCCACGACTGCGTGGCCACGCACGCCTCCAACTCAATCATCAAGTTTGCGGACGACACAACAGTGGTAGGCTTGATTACCAACAACGACGAGACGGCCTACAGGGAGGAGGTGAGGGCCCTCGGAGTGTGGTGTCAGGAAAATAACCTCACACTCAACGTCAACAAAACTAAGGAGATGATTGTGGACTTCAGGAAACAGCAGAGGGAACACCCCCCTATCCACATCGATGGAACAGTAGTGGAGAGGGTAGCAAGTTTTAAGTTCCTCGGCATACACATCACAGACAAACTGAATTGGTCCACTCACACAGACAGCATCGTGAAGAAGGCGCAGCAGCGCCTCTTCAACCTCAGGAGGCTGAAGAAATTCGGCTTGTCACCAAAAGCACTCACAAACTTCTACAGATGCACAATCGAGAGCATCCTGGCGGGCTGTATCACCGCCTGGTACGGCAACTGCTCCGCCCACAACCGTAAGGCTCTCCAGAGGGTAGTGAGGTTTGCACAACGCATCACCGGGGGCAAACTACCTGCCCTCCAGGACACCTACACCACCCGATGTTACAGGAAGGCCATACAGATCATCAAGGACAACAACCACCCGAGCCACTGCCTGTTCACCCCGCTATCATCCAGAAGGCGAGGTCAGTACAGGTGCATCAAAGCTGGGACCGAGAGACTGAAAAACAGCTTCTATCTCAAGGCCATCAGACTGTTAAACAGCCACCACTAACATTGAGTGGCTGCTGCCAACACACTGACACCGACACTGACTCAACTCCAGCCACTTTAATAATGGGAATTGATGGGAAATGATGTAAAATATATCACTAGCCACTTTAAACAATGCTACCTAATATAATGTTACATACCCTACATTATTCATCTCATATGCATACGTATATACTGTACTCTATATCATCTACTGCATCCTTATGTAATACATGTATCACTAGCCACTTTAACTATGCCACTTTGTTTACATACTCATCTCATATGTATATACTGAACTCGATACCATCTACTGTATCTTGCCTATGCTGCTCTGTACCATCACTCATTCATATATCTTTATGTACATATTCTTTATCCCCTTACACTGTGTATAAGACAGTAGTTTTGGAATTGTTAGTTAGATTACTTGTTGGTTATTACTGCATTGTCGGAACTAGAAGCACAAGCATTTCGCTACACTCGCATTAACATCTGCTAACCATGTGTATGTGACAAATACAATTGGATTTGATTTGATTTGTCTCTCTCTGCATTTCTCTCTCTCTCTGTCTGCATTTCTCTCTTTCCCCATCTCTCTCTCTCTCTCTCTCTCTGCATTTCTCTCTTTCTCCATCTCTCTCTCTCTCTCTCTCTCTCTCTGCATTTCTTTCTTTCTCCATCTCTCTCTCTCTCTCTGCATTTCTCTCTTTCCCCATCTCTCTCTCTCTCTGCATTTCTCTCTTTCTCCATCTCTCTCTCTCTCTCTCTGCATTTCTCTCTTTCTCCATCTCTGTCTCTCTCTCCATCTCTCTCTCGTCTGCTCTCAAACCTCTCCTGTGTACCCTACCCCTCTTCTTTTTCAATTGTCTGTCTGCTGAAAAAAACCTGTCTTCTAAGTCTATTTTCTGCCCATGTTTTTAAGCTGACTATTTATGATTTGCCAAAGGAGGTCATTTTCACTCCTCCTGAAACCACAATGGGGGAGAAAGTTAAACAGACAACATCTGTAAATAGGGCCTAGTCAGACTGGCTGGTACCAGTTTGAAGCAGAGGGTGTTCAGTAAACTGTCTCTACTTAATGTCAATTGTTTTCTCTCCGTGGATACATGTATCATTATTACATTTAACTCCATGTTTTGGGGTTTTAACTATAGTTAGAGACGTCACCCAGACAACAGGAATAAATTGAATTTTATACCACAAAAATAGAAACAACTCATTATTTTCTATTTATGCGTCCAACTTTTTGCAATTATGTAAAAAGTTAATAAACTACATAAACAGTTTAAAGTTGATTTTTCAATGTGTGTGAGCTGGAAAGTAACTGTAAGAAAGGGGTCGGTAACAGGCAGCCCCCAGCCCAAAACCGAAAGACAAGATGACGCAGACAGACACGGTTGACAAGATGACGCAGACAGACACGGTAGACAAGATGACGCAGACAGACACGGTAGACAAGATGACGCAGACAGACACGGTAGACAAGATGATGCAGACAGACACGGTAGACAAGATGACGCAGACAGACACGGTTGACAAGATGATGCAGACAGACACGGTAGACAAGATGACGCAGACAGACACGGTTGACAAGATGACGCAGACAGACACGGTAGACAAGATGACGCAGACAGACACGGTAGACAAGATGACGCAGACAGACACGGTAGACAAGATGACGGAGACAGACACGGTAGACAAGATGACGCAGACAGACACGGTAGACAAGATGACGCAGACAGACACGGTAGACAAGATGACGCAGACAGACACGGTAGACAAGATGACGCAGACAGACACGGTAGACAAGATGACGCAGACAGACACGGTAGACAAGATGACGCAGACAGACACGGTAGACAAGATGACGCAGACAGACACGGTTGACAAGATGACGCAGACAGACACGGTAGACAAGATGACGCAGACAGACACGGTAGACAAGATGACGCAGACAGACACGGTAGACAAGATGACGCAGACAGACACGGTTGACAAGATGACGCAGACAGACACGGTAGACAAGATGACGAGACAGACACGGTAGACAAGATGACGCAGACAGACACGGTAGACAAGATGACGCAGACAGACACGGTAGACAAGATGACGCAGACAGACACGGTTGACAAGATGACGCAGACTGACACGGTAGACAAGATGACGCAGACAGACACGGTTGACAAGATGACGCAGACAGACACGGTAGACAAGATGACGCAGACAGACACGGTAGACAAGATGACGCAGACAGACACGGTAGACAAGATGACGCAGACAGACACGGTAGACAAGATGACGCAGACAGACACGGTTGACAAGATGACGCAGACAGACACGGTAGACAAGATGACGCAGACAGACACGGTAGACAAGATGACGCAGACAGACACGGTAGACAAGATGACGCAGACAGACACAGTGGACAAGATGACGCAGACAGACACGGTAGACAAGATGACGCAGACAGACACGGTAGACAAGATGACGCAGACAGACACGGTAGACAAGATGACGCAGACAGACACGGTTGACAAGATGACGCAGACAGACACGGTAGACAAGATGACGCAGACAGACACGGTAGACAAGATGACGCAGACAGACACGGTAGACAAGATGACGCAGACAGACACAGTGGACAAGATGACGCAGACAGACACGGTAGACAAGATGACGCAGACAGACACGGTAGACAAGATGATGACGCAGACAGACACGGTAGACAAGATGACGCAGACAGACACGGTAGACAAGATGACGCAGACAGACACGGTAGACAAGATGACGCAGACAGACACGGTAGACAAGATGACGCAGACAGACACGGTAGACAAGATGACGCAGACAGACACGGTAGACAAGATGACGCAGACAGACACAGTGGACAAGATGACGCAGACAGACACGGTAGACAAGATGACGCAGACAGACACGGTATACAAGATGACGCAGACAGACACGGTAGACAAGATGACGCAGACAGACACGGTAGACAAGATGACGCAGACAGACACGGTAGACAAGATGACGCAGACAGACACGGTAGACAAGATGACGCAGACAGACACGGTTGACAAGATGACGCAGACAGACACGGTTGACAAGATGACGCAGACAGACACGGTAGACAAGATGACGCAGACAGACACGGTTGACAAGATGACGCAGACAGACACGGTAGACAAGATGACGCAGACAGACACGGTTGACAAGATGACGCAGACAGACACGGTAGACAAGATGACGCAGACAGACAAGGTAGACAAGATGATGCAGACAGACACGGTAGACAAGATGACGACAAGACAGACACGGTTGACAAGATGACGACACGGTAGACAAGAGACAGACACGGTAGACAAGATGACGCAGACAGACACGTTTGACAAGATGACGCAGACAGACACGGTAGACAAGATGACGCAGACAGACACGGTAGACAAGATGACGCAGACAGACACCGTTGACAAGATGACGCAGACAGACACGGTAGACAAGATGATGCAGACAGACACGGTTGACAAGATGACGCAGACAGACACGGTAGACAAGATGACGCAGACAGACACGGTTGACAAGATGACGCAGACAGACACGGTAGACAAGATGACGCAGACAGACACGGTAGACAAGATGACGCAGACAGACACGGTTGACAAGATGACGCAGACAGACACGGTAGACAAGATGACGAGACAGACACGGTAGACAAGATGACGAGACAGACACGGTTGACAAGATGACGCGCAGACAGACACGGTTGACAAGATGACGCAGACAGACACGGTTGACAAGACAGACACGGTTGACAAGATGACGAGACAGACACGGTAGACAGACACGGTAGACAAGATGACGCAGACAGACACGGTTGACAAGATGACGCAGACAGACACGGTAGACAAGATGACGCAGACAGACACGGTAGACAAGATGACGCAGACAGACACGGTAGACAAGATGACGCAGACAGACACGGTAGACAAGATGACAGACAGACACGGTAGACAAGATGACGCAGACAGACACGGTAGACAAGATGACGCAGACAGACACGGTAGACAAGATGACGCAGACAGACACGGTTGACAAGATGACGCAGACAGACACGGTAGACAAGATGACGCAGACAGACACGGTAGACAAGATGACGAGACAGACACGGTAGACAAGATGACGCAGACAGACACGGTTGACAAGATGACGCAGACAGACACGGTAGACAAGATGACGCAGACAGACACGGTAGACAAGATGACGCAGACAGACAGACACGGTAGACAAGATGACGCAGACAGACACGGTAGACAAGATGACGCAGACAGACACGGTTGACAAGATGACGCAGACTGACACGGTAGACAAGATGACGCAGACAGACACGGTTGACAAGATGACGCAGACAGACACGGTAGACAAGATGACGAGACAGACACGGTAGACAAGATGACGAGACAGACACGGTAGACAAGATGACGCAGACAGACACGGTAGACAAGATGACGCAGACAGACACGGTTGACAAGATGACGCAGACAGACACGGTAGACAAGATGACGCAGACAGACACAAGGTAGACAAGATGACGCAGACAGACACGGTAGACAAGATGACGCAGACAGACACAGTGGACAAGATGACGCGAGACAGACACGGTAGACAAGATGACGCAGACAGACACGGTAGACAAGATGACGAGACAGACAGACAGACACGGTAGACAAGATGACGCAGACAGACACGGTTGACAAGATGACGCAGACAGACACGGTAGACAAGATGACGCAGACAGACACGGTAGACAAGATGACGCAGACAGACACGGTAGACAAGATGACGCAGACAGACACAGTGGACAAGATGACGCAGACAGACACGGTAGACAAGATGACGCAGACAGACACGGTAGACAAGATGATGACGCAGACAGACACGGTAGACAAGATGACGCAGACAGACACAGACAAGATGACGACAGACACGGTAGACAAGATGACGCAGACAGACACGGTAGACAAGATGACGCAGACAGACACGGTAGACAAGATGACGCAGACAGACACGGTAGACAAGATGACGCAGACAGACACGGTGACAAGATGACGCAGACACAGTGGACAAGATGACGAGACAGACACGGTAGACAAGATGACGACAGACGGTTAGACAAGACAGACACGGTAGACAAGATGACGCAGACAGACACGGTAGACAAGATGATGACGCAGACAGACACGGTAGACAAGATGACGCAGACAGACACGGTAGACAAGATGACGCAGACAGACACGGTAGACAAGATGACGCAGACAGACACGGTAGACAAGATGACGCAGACAGACACGGTTGACAAGATGACGCAGACAGACACGGTAGACAAGATGATGCAGGCAGACACGGTAGACAAGATGATGCAGACAGACACGGTTGACAAGATGACACGGTAGACAAGACAGACACGGTAGACAAGATGACGCAGACAGACACGGTAGACAAGATGACGCAGACAGACACGGTAGACAAGATGACGCAGACAGACACGGTTGACAAGATGAGACACGCAGACAAGAGACACGGTTGACAAGATGACGCCCAAGAGACAGACACGGTGACAAGATGACGCAGACAGACACGGTTGACAAGATGACGCAGACAGACACGGTAGACAAGATGACGCAGACAGACACGGTTGACAAGATGACGCAGACAGACACGGTAGACAAGATGACGCAGACAGACAAGGTAGACAAGATGATGCAGACAGACACGGTAGACAAGATGACGCAGACAGACACGGTTGACAAGATGACGCAGACAGACACGGTAGACAAGATGACGCAGACAGACACGTTTGACAAGATGACGCAGACAGACACGGTAGACAAGATGACGCAGACAGACACGGTAGACAAGATGACGCAGACAGACACCGTTGACAAGATGACGCAGACAGACACGGTAGACAAGATGATGCAGACAGACACGGTTGACAAGATGACGCAGACAGACACGGTAGACAAGATGACGCAGACAAGAGACACGGTTGACAAGATGACGCAGACAGACACGGTAGACAAGATGACACAGACAGACACGGTAGACAAGATGACGCAGACAGACACGGTTGACAAGATGACGCAGACAGACACGGTAGACAAGATGACGCAGACAGACACGGTAGACAAGATGACGCAGACAGACACGGTTGACAAGATGACGCAGACAGACACGGTTGACAAGATGACAGACACAGTGGACAAGACAGACACGGTTGACAAGATGACGCAGACAGACACGGTAGACAAGATGACGCAGACAGACACGGTTGACAAGATGACGCAGACAGACACGGTAGACAAGATGACGCAGACAGACACGGTTGACAAGATGACGCAGACAGACAAGGTAGACAAGATGATGCAGACAGACACGGTAGACAAGATGACGCAGACAGACACGGTTGACAAGATGACGCAGACAGACACGGTAGACAAGATGACGCAGACAGACACGGTTGACAAGATGACGCAGACAGACACGGTAGACAAGATGACGCAGACAGACACGGTAGACAAGATGACGCAGACAGACACGGTTGACAAGATGACGCAGACAGACACGGTAGACAAGATGACGCAGACAGACACGGTAGACAAGATGACGCAGACAGACACCGTAGACAAGATGACACGGTTGACAAGATGACAGACACGGTAGACAAGATGACGCAGACAGACACGGTTGACAAGATGACGCAGACAGACACGGTAGACAAGATGACGCAGACAGACACCGTAGACAAGATGACGCAGACAGACACGGTAGACAAGATGATGCAGACAGACACGGTTGACAAGATGACGCAGACAGACACGGTAGACAAGATGACGCAGACAGACACGGTTGACAAGATGACACACGGTAGACAAGATGACGCAGACAGACACGGTAGACAAGATGACACAGACAGACACGGTAGACAAGATGACGCAGACAGACACGGTTGACAAGATGACGCAGACAGACACAGACAAGATGACAGACAGACACGGTAGACAAGATGACGCAGACAGACACGGTAGACAAGATGACGCAGACAGACACGGTTGACAAGATGATGCAGGCAGACACGGTAGACAAGATGACGCAGACAGACACAGTGGACAAGATCACGCAGACAGACACGGTTGACAAGATGACGCAGACAGACACGGTAGACAAGATGACACAGACAGACACGGTAGACAAGATGACGCAGACAGACACGGTTGACAAGATGACGCAGACAGACACGGTAGACAAGATGACGCAGACAGACACGGTAGACAAGATGACGCAGACAGACACGGTTGACAAGATGATGCAGGCAGACACGGTAGACAAGATGACGCAGACAGACACAGTGGACAAGATGACGCAGACAGACACGGTTGACAAGATGACGCAGACAGACACGGTAGACAAGATGACGCAGACAGACACGGTTGACAAGATGACGCAGACAGACACGGTAGACAAGATGACGCGAGACAGACACGGTTGACAAGATGACGAGACAGACACGGTAGACAAGATGACGTTGACAAGACAGACACGGTAGACAAGATGACGAGACAGACAGACACAGGTTGACAAGATGACGAGACAGACACGGTAGACAAGATGACGCAGACAGACACGGTAGACAAGATGACGCAGACAGACACGGTTGACAAGATGACGCAGACAGACACGGTAGACAAGATGACGCAGACAGACACGGTAGACAAGATGACGCAGACAGACACGGTTGACAAGATGACGCAGACAGACACGGTTGACAAGATGACGCAGACAGACACGGTTGACAAGATGACGCAGACAGACACGGTAGACAAGATGACGCAGACAGACACGGTTGACAAGATGACGCAGACAGACACGGTAGACAAGATGACGCAGACAGACACGGTTGACAAGATGACGCAGACAGACAAGGTAGACAAGATGATGCAGACAGACACGGTAGACAAGATGACGCAGACAGACACGGTTGACAAGATGACGCAGACAGACACGGTAGACAAGATGACGAGACAGACACGGTTGACAAGATGACGACACAGACAAGATGACACGGTAGACAAGATGACGAGACAGACACGGTAGACAAGATGACGCAGACAGACACGGTTGACAAGATGACGCAGACAGACACCGTAGACAAGATGACGCAGACAGACACGGTAGACAAGATGACGCAGACAGACACGGTTGACAAGATGACGCAGACAGACACGGTAGACAAGATGACGCAGACAGACACCGTAGACAAGATGACGCAGACAGACACGGTAGACAAGATGATGCAGACAGACACGGTTGACAAGATGACGCAGACAGACACGGTAGACAAGATGACGCAGACAGACACGGTTGACAAGATGACGCAGACAGACACGGTAGACAAGATGACACAGACAGACACGGTAGACAAGATGACGCAGACAGACACGGTTGACAAGATGACGCAGACAGACACGGTAGACAAGATGACGCAGACAGACACGGTAGACAAGATGACGCAGACAGACACGGTTGACAAGATGATGCAGGCAGACACGGTAGACAAGATGACGCAGACAGACACAGTGGACAAGATGACGCAGACAGACACGGTTGACAAGATGACAAGACAGACACGGTAGACAAGATGAGACAGACAGACACGGTTGACAAGATGACGCAGACAGACACGGTAGACAAGATGACGACACAGACAAGATGACGCAGAGACACGGTTGACAAGATGACGAGACAGACACGGTAGACAAGATGACGCAGACAGACACGGTAGACAAGATGACGAGACAGACACGGTTGACAAGATGACGCAGACAGACACGGTAGACAAGATGACGCAGACGACACAGACAGACACCGTAGACAAGATGACGCAGACAGACACGGTAGACAAGATGATGCAGACAGACACGGTTGACAAGATGACGCAGACAGACACGGTAGACAAGATGACGCAGACAGACACGGTTGACAAGATGACGCAGACAGACACGGTAGACAAGATGACGAGACAGACACGGTAGACAAGATGACGAGACAGACACGGTTGACAAGATGACGACACGGTAGACAAGAGACACGGTAGACAAGATGGCGCAGACAGACACGGTTGACAAGATGACGAGACAGACACGGTTGACAAGATGACGCAGACAGACACGGTAGACAAGATGACGCAGACAGACACGGTAGACAAGATGACGCAGACAGACACGGTTGACAAGATGACGCAGACAGACACGGTAGACAAGATGACGCAGACAGACACGGTTGACAAGATGACGCAGACAGACACGGTAGACAAGATGACGCAGACAGACACGGTAGACAAGATGACGATGAGACAGACACGGTTGACAAGATGACGACAGACAGGGTGACAGACACGGTAGACAAGATGACGCAGACAGACACGGTAGACAAGATGACGCAGACAGACACGGTAGACAAGATGACGCAGACAGACACGGTAGACAAGATGACGCAGAGACAGACACGGTAGACAAGATGACGCAGACAGACACGGTTGACAAGATGACGCAGACAGACACGGTAGACAAGATGACGAGACGACACGTGGACAAAGACAGACACGGTAGACAAGATGACGCAGACAGACACGGTAGACAAGATGACGTGACAAGACAGACACGGTTGACAAGATGACGCAGACAGACACGGTAGACAAGATGACGCAGACAGACACGGTAGACAAGATGACGCAGACAGACACGGTTGACAAGATGACGCAGACAGACACGGTAGACAAGATGACGCAGACAGACACGGTGGACAAGATGACGCAGACAGACACGGTTGACAAGATGACGCAGACAGACACGGTAGACAAGATGACGCAGACAGACACGGTTGACAAGATGACAAGATGACAGACAGACACGGTAGACAAGATGACGCAGACAGACACGGTTGACAAGATGACGCAGACAGACACGGTAGACAAGATGACGCAGACAGACACGGTAGACAAGATGACGCAGACAGACACGGTTGACAAGATGACGCAGACAGACACGGTAGACAAGATGACGCAGACAGACACGGTAGACAAGATGACGCAGACAGACACGGTTGACAAGATGACGCAGACAGACACGGTAGACAAGATGACGCAGACAGACACGGTAGACAAGATGACGCAGACAGACACGGTTGACAAGATGACGCAGACAGACACGGTTGACAAGATGACGCAGACAGACACGGTTGACAAGATGACGAGACAGACACGGTAGACAAGATGACGCAGACAGACACGGTTGACAAGATGACGCAGACAGACACGGTGACAAGAGACAAGATAGACAAGACGCAGACAGACACGGTTGACAAGATGACGCAGACAGACACGGTAGACAAGATGATGCAGACAGACACGGTAGACAAGATGACGCAGACAGACACGGTTGACAAGATGACGCAGACAGACACGGTAGACAAGATGACGCGAGACAGACACGGTTGACAAGATGACGCAGACAGACACGGTAGACAAGATGACGCAGACAGACACGGTAGACAAGATGACGCAGACAGACACGGTTGACAAGAGACGCAGACACGACAAGATGACAGACACCGGTAGACAAGATGACGCAGACAGACACGGTAGACAAGATGACGCAGACAGACACGGTAGACAAGATGACAAGACGGTTGACAAGATGCGCAGACAGACACACGGTAGACAAGATGACGCAGACAGACACGGTAGACAAGATGACGAGACAGACACGGTAGACAAGATGATGCAGACAGACACGGTTGACAAGATGACGCAGACAGACACGGTAGACAAGATGACGCAGACAGACACGGTTGACAAGATGACGCAGACAGACACGGTAGACAAGATGACACAGACAAGAGACACGGTAGACAAGATGACGCAGACAGACACGGTTGACAAGATGCGCAGACAAGAGACACGGTAGACAAGATGACGCAGACAGACACGGTAGACAAGATGGCGCAGACAGACACGGTTGACAAGATGATGCAGGCAGACACGGTAGACAAGATGACGAGACAGACACAGTGGACAAGATGACGGTTGACAAGAGACAGACACGGTTGACAAGATGACGCGGTAGACAAGAGACAGACACGGTAGACAAGATGACGAGACAGACACGGTTGACAAGATGACGCAGACAGACACGGTAGACAAGATGACGCAGACAGACACGGTTGACAAGATGACGCAGACAGACACGGTAGACAAGATGACGCAGACAGACACGGTAGACAAGATGACGCAGACAGACACGGTTGACAAGATGACGCAGACAGACACGGTAGACAAGATGACGCAGACAGACACCGTAGACAAGATGACGCAGACAGACACGGTAGACAATATGATGCAGACAGACACGGTTGACAAGATGACGCAGACAGACACGGTAGACAAGATGACGCAGACAGACACGGTTGACAAGATGACGCAGACAGACACGGTAGACAAGATGACGCAGACAGACACGGTAGACAAGATGACGCAGACAGACACGGTTGACAAGATGACGCAGACAGACACGGTAGACAAGATGACACGACAAGACAGACACGGTTGACAAGATGACGCAGACAGACACGGTTGACAAGATGACGCAGACAGACACGGTAGACAAGATGACAGACACGGTAGACAAGATGACGCAGACAGACACGGTAGACAAGATGACGCAGACAGACACGGTTGACAAGATGACGCAGACAGACACGGTAGACAAGATGACGCAGACAGACACGGTTGACAAGATGACGCAGACAGACACGGTAGACAAGATGACGCAGACAGACACGGTAGACAAGATGACGCAGACAGACACGGTTGACAAGATGACGCAGACAGACACGGTAGACAAGATGACGCAGACAGACACGGTAGACAAGATGACGCAGACAGACACGGTAGACAAGATGACGCAGACAGACACGGTAGACAAGATGACGCAGACAGACACGGTAGACAAGATGACGCAGACAGACACGGTAGACAAGATGACGCAGACAGACACGGTAGACAAGATGACGCAGACAGACACGGTAGACAAGATGACGACAGACACAGACAAGACACGGTAGACAAGATGACGCAGACAGACACGGTAGACAAGATGATGCAGACAGACACGGTAGACAAGATGACGCAGACAGACACGGTAGACAAGATGACGCAGACAGACACGGTAGACAAGATGACGCAGACAGACACGGTAGACAAGATGACGCAGACAGACACAGTGGACAAGATGACGCAGACAGACACGGTAGACAAGATGACGCAGACAGACACGGTAGACAAGAACGCAGACAGACACGGTAGACAAGATGACGCAGACAGACACGGTAGACAAGATGACGACAGACAGACACGGTAGACAAGATGACGCAGACAGACACGGTAGACAAGATGACGCAGACAGACACGGTAGACAAGATGACGCAGACAAGACACGGTAGACAAGATGACGCAGTAGACAACAGACAGACACGGTAGACAAGATGACGCAGACAGACACGGTAGACAAGATGACGCAGACAGACACGGTAGACAAGATGACGCAGACAGACACGGTAGACAAGATGACGCAGACAGACACGGTAGACAAGATGACAGACAGACACGGTAGACAAGATGACGCAGACAGACACGGTAGACAAGATGACGCAGACAGACACGGTAGACAAGATGCGCAGACAGACACGGTAGACAAGATGACGCAGACAGACACGGTAGACAAGATGACGCAGACAGACACGGTAGACAAGATGACGCAGACAGACACGGTAGACAAGATGACGCAGACAGACACGGTAGACAAGATGACGCAGACAGACACGGTTGACAAGATGACGCAGACAGACACGGTAGACAAGATGACGCAGACAGACACGGTAGACAAGATGACGCAGACAGACACGGTAGACAAGATGACGCAGACAGACACGGTTGACAAGATGACGCAGACAGACACGGTAGACAAGATGACGCAGACAGACACAAGATGACGCAGACAGACACGGTTGACAAGATGACGCAGACAGACACGGTTGACAAGATGACGCAGACAGACACGGTAGACAAGATGATGCAGACAGACACGGTAGACAAGATGGCGCAGACAGACACGGTTGACAAGATGACGCAGACAGACACGGTAGACAAGATGACGCAGACAGACACGGTAGACAAGATGACGCAGACAGACACGGTAGACAAGATGACGCAGACAGACACGGTTGACAAGATGACGCAGACAGACACGGTAGACAAGAGCAGACACGGTAGACAAGATGACGCAGACAGACACGGTAGACAAGATGCGCAGACAGACACGGTAGACAAGATGACGCAGACAGACACGGTAGACAAGATGACGACACGGTAGACAAGATGAGACAGACAGACGGTAGACAAGATGACGCAGACAGACACGGTTGACAAGATGACGCAGACAGACACGGTAGACAAGATGACGCAGACAGACACGGTTGACAAGATGACGCAGACAGACACGGTAGACAAGATGACGCAGACAGACACGGTAGACAAGATGACGCACGGTTGACAAGACAGACACGGTAGACAAGATGACGCAGACAGACACGGTTGACAAGATGACGAGACAGACACGGTAGACAAGATGACAGACGACACGGTAGACAAGATGACGCAGACAGACACGGTAGACAAGATGACGCAGACAGACACGGTAGACAAGATGACGCAGACAGACACGGTAGACAAGATGACGCAGACAGACACGGTTGACAAGATGACGCAGACAGACACGGTAGACAAGATGATGCAGGCAGACACGGTAGACAAGATGATGCAGACAGACACGGTTGACAAGATGACGCAGACAGACACGGTAGACAAGATGACGCAGACAGACACGGTAGACAAGATGACGCAGACAGACACGGTAGACAAGATGACGCAGACAGACACGGTAGACAAGATGACGCAGACAGACACGGTTGACAAGATGACGCAGACAGACACGGTAGACAAGATGACGCAGACAGACACGGTTGACAAGATGACGCAGACAGACACGGTAGACAAGATGACGCAGACAGACACGGTAGACAAGATGGCGCAGACAGACACGGTAGACAAGATGACGCCAGACACAAGATGACGCAGACAGACACGGTTGACAAGATAGCGCAGACAGACACGGTGACAAGATGACGCAGACAGACACGGTAGACAAGATGACGCAGACAGACACGGTAGACAAGATGACGCAGACAGACACGGTAGACAAGATGACGCAGACAGACACGGTTGACAAGATGACGCAGACAGACACGGTAGACAAGATGACGCAGACAGACACGGTTGACAAGATGACGACAGACACGGTAGACAAGATGACGCAGACAGACACGGTAGACAAGATGACGCAGACAGACACGGTTGACAAGATGACGCAGACAGACACGGTAGACAAGATGACGCAGACAGACACGGTAGACAAGATGACAGACACGGTAGACAAGATGACGCAGACAGACACGGTTGACAAGATGACGCAGACAGACACGGTAGACAAGATGACGCAGACAGACACGGTAGACAAGATGACGCAGACAGACACGGTTGACAAGATGACGCAGACAGACACGGTTGACAAGATGACGAGACAGACACGGTAGACAAGATGACAGACAGACACGGTTGACAAGATGACGCAGACAGACACGGTAGACAAGATGACGCAGACAGACACGGTAGACAAGATGACGCAGACAGACACGGTTGACAAGATGACGCAGACAGACACGGTAGACAAGATGCGAGACAGACACGGTTGACAAGATGACGCAGACAGACACGGTAGACAAGATGACGCAGACAGACACGGTTGACAAGATGCGCAGACGAGACCACGGTAGACAAGATGACGCAGACAGACACGGTTGACAAGACACGGTAGACAAGATGCGCAGACAGACACGGTAGACAAGATGACGCAGACAGACACGGTAGACAAGATGACGCAGACAGACACGGTAGACAAGATGACGCAGACAGACACGGTTGACAAGATGATGCAGACAGACACAGACAAGATGACGCAGACAGACACGGTAGACAAGATGATAGACAAGATGCAGACACGGTTGACAAGATGACGCAGACAGACACGGTAGACAAGATGACAGACAGACACGGTAGACAAGATGACGCAGACAGACACGGTTGACAAGATGACGCAGACAGACACGGTTGACAAGATGACGCCAGACAGACACGGTAGACAAGATGACGCAGACAGACACGGTTGACAAGATGACGCACAGACAAGATGACACGGTTGACAAGATGACGCAGACAGACACGGTTGACAAGATGACAGACAGACACGGAGACAAGATGACGCAGACAGACACGGTAGACAAGATGACGCAGACAGACACGGTTGACAAGATGACGCAGACAGACACGGTAGACAAGATGACAGACAGACACGGTAGACAAGATGACGCAGACAGACACGGTAGACAAGATGACGCAGACAGACACGGTTGACAAGATGAGCGCGAGACAGACAGACAAGATGACGCAGACAGACACGGTAGACAAGATGACGCAGACAGACACGGTTGACAAGATGGCGCAGACAGACACGGTAGACAAGATGACGCAGACAGACACGGTAGACAAGATGACGCAGACAGACACGGTTGACAAGATGCGCAGACAGACACGGTAGACAAGATGACACGACAAGATGAGACAGACACGGTTGACAAGATGCAGACGAGACCACGGTAGACAAGATGACGAGACAGACACGGTTGACAAGATGACAGACAGACACGGTTGACAAGATGACGACGCAGACACGGTAGACAAGATGCGCAGACAGACACGGTAGACAAGATGACGCAGACAGACACGGTTGACAAGATGACGCAGACAGACACGGTAGACAAGATGACAGACAGACACGGTAGACAAGATGATGCAGACAGACACGGTTGACAAGATGACGCAGACAGACACGGTAGACAAGATGACGCAGACAGACACGGTTGACAAGATGATGCAGACGACAAGATGACCAGACAGACACGGTTGACAAGATGACGAGACAGACACGGTTGACAAGATGACGAAGACAGACACGGTAGACAAGATGACGGTTGACAGACAGACACGGTTGACAAGAGATGACGAGACAGACACGGTAGACAAGATGACGACGAGACACGGTTGACAAGATGACGCAGACAGACACGGTAGACAAGATGACGAGACAGACACGGTTGACAAGATGACGCAGACAGACACGGTTGACAAGATGACAAGATAGACGCGAGACAGACACGGTTGACAAGATGAGCGACACAGACAAGATGAGACCACGGTTGACAAGATGAGCGCAGACAGACCACGGTAGACAAGATGCAGACGACCAGACGAACAGACACGGTAGACAAGATGACGCAGACAGACACGGTAGACAAGATGACGCAGACAGACACGGTAGACAAGATGACGCAGACAGACACGGTTGACAAGATGACAGACAGACACGGTTGACAAGATGACGCAGACAGACACGGTAGACAAGATGACGCAGACAGACACGGTTGACAAGATGACGCAGACAGACACGGTAGACAAGATGACAAGACATGACAAGATGACGCAGACAGACACGGTAGACAAGATGACGCAGACAGACACGGTAGACAAGATGACGCAGACAGACACGGTTGACAAGATGACGCAGACAGACACGGTAGACAAGATGACGCAGACAGACACGGTAGACAAGATGACGCAGACAGACACGGTTGACAAGATGACGCACAGACAGACACGGTAGACAAGATGACGCAGACAGACACGGTAGACAAGATGAGCGCAGACAGACACGGTAGACAAGATAGCGCCAGACGAGACAGACACGGTAGACAAGATAGCGCAGACAGACACGGTTGACAAGATGACGCAGACAGACACGGTAGACAAGATGACGCCCAGACGACACGGTTGACAAGATGACGCGACAGACACGAACAAGATGACGGTTGACAAGACAGACCACGGTAGACAAGATGACGCAGACAGACACGGTTGACAAGATGACGCAGACAGACACGGTGACAAGATGACGCAGACAGACCACGGTTGACAAGATGCGCAGACACGGAGAGACACGGTTGACAAGATGACACGACAGTAGACAAGATGACGCAGACAGACACGGTTGACAAGATAGCGCAGACAGACACGGTAGACAAGATGACGCAGACAGACACGGTTGACAAGATGACAAGAGACAGACACGGTAGACAAGATGACGCAGACAGACACGGTTGACAAGATGACGAGACAGACGACAAGAGACAGACACGGTTGACAAGATGACGCAGACAGACACGGTTGACAAGATGACGAGACAGACACGGTTGACAAGATGACGCGCACGAGACAGACACGGTTGACAGACACGGTTGACAAGATGACGCAGACAGACACCAGACACGGTTGACAAGACACGGTTGACAAGATGACGCAGACAGACACGGTAGACAAGATGACGCAGACAGACACGGTTGACAAGATGACGCAGACAGACACGGTAGACAAGATGACGCAGACAGACACGGTTGACAAGATGACGACAGACAGACACGGTTGACAAGATGACGCAGACAGACACGGTAGACAAGATGACGCAGACAGACACGGTAGACAAGATGACGCAGACAGACACGGTAGACAAGATGACGCAGACAGACACGGTAGACAAGATGACGCAGACAGACACGGTAGACAAGATGACGCAGACAGACACGGTTGACAAGATGACGAGACAGACACGGTAGACAAGATGACGCAGACAGACACGGTTGACAAGATGCGCTGACAAGACAGACAGACACGGTAGACAAGATGACGCAGACAGACACGGTAGACAAGATGACGCAGACAGACACGGTAGACAAGATGACGCAGACAGACACGGTAGACAAGATGACGCAGACAGACACGGTTGACAAGATGACGCAGACAGACAAGGTTGACAAGATGACGCAGACAGACACGGTAGACAAGATGACGCAGACAGACACGGTAGACAAGATGACGCAGACAGACACGGTAGACAAGATGACGCAGACAGACACGGTTGACAAGATGACGCAGACAGACACGGTTGACAAGATGACGCAGACAGACACGGTTGACAAGATGATGCAGGCAGACACGGTAGACAAGATGACGCAGACAGACACGGTAGACAAGATGACGCAGATAGACACGGTTGACAAGATGATGCAGGCAGACACGGTTGACAAGATGACGCAGACAGACACGGTAGACAAGATGACGCAGACAGACACGGTTGACAAGGTGACGTAGACATGTTTGCCCTGTTTCTAGCTCCTAGCCAACTTCACAGTATATACAGGATATATGTTTTGTTGTGTTATTTATTACATTTATAACGAAATGCAGATGCAAGAAAAGAGGAAGTAGAAGTGAAGCCCTTGTCAGACTCAGGCAGCGTGCATACCATCCACCGCTTCCGAGAATATTACTCGCTAACGTTTAGTCCCTTGGACAATTAAGTAGACAAGCTCAGGGACTGTAACATACATTTTTTTACGGATTCACGGCTCTCTTCAGATATATTGTCAATGTCAATTCAGCCAGTGGGGTTCTCTGTCCATCACACGGACAGGAAGAAATAACTCTCTGGGAAAAATAAAGGTGGAGCAGTATGTTTCATGATTAACAACTCATGGTGTGATTGTGGTAAAGTACAGGAGAAATCGATGTATATACTGACTCGTGACTGGGTTAATCAGGAAGTGCATAGAGGATGTAGTTCCCACTGTGACAATTAGAACTTCTCCAAACCAAAAACCATGGATAGATGGCAGCATCCACATAAAACTAAAAGTGCAAATGACCACATTTAACAACAGCGAGGTGACTGGGAACAGTCCAGCTATGACCTCCGTAAGGCAATCAAAGAAGCAAAACAACAATACAAGGACAAAGTGGACTCGCAATTCAATGGCTCAGATACGAGATGCATGTGGCAGGGACTCCAGATAATCACAATTATAAAGGAAACGCCAGCCACGTCATGGACACTGATGGCTTGCTCCAGGACAAGGTAAACACCCGCTTCGGGGAAAAAACACAGACCACCAACGTGGGCCCCACCGCTCTCATTCTCCGTGGCCGAGGTGGATAAGACATTTAAGGGTGTTAACTCTCGCAAGGCTACCAGCCCAGATGGCATCCCAAGCCACGTCCTCAGAGCTTTTGTAGACCAGCTGGCTGGAGTGTTTACAGACATATTCAATATCTCCCTATCCCAGTCTGTTGTCCCCACACGCTTCAAGATGTCCACAAGATGTCCACCATTGTTCCTGTACCCAAGAAAGTGAAGGTAACTGAACTAAATGACTATCGCCCTGTAGCACTGACTTCTGTCATCATGAAATGCTTTAACAACGTAGTTAAGAACACTACAATTTGCATAACACCCCAACAGATCCACGGACGACACAATCGCCATTGCACTGCACACTGCCTATCCCACCTGGACAAGAGAAATACCTATGTAAGATTGTTGTTCATCGACTACAGCTCAGCCTTCAACACCATAGTGTCCTCCAAGCTAATCACTAAGCTCAGGTCCCTGGGTCTGAACGCTGCCCGGTGCAGTTGGGTCCTAGACTTCCTGACGGGCCCAGGTGGTGAAGGTAGGCAGCAACAACACCTCCGCCATGCTGATTCTCAAAATGGGGGCCCCACAGGGGTGCATTCTCAGCCTCCTACTGTACTCCCTGTTCACCCATGACTGCGTGGCCATGCACGTCTCCAACTCAATCATCAAAAAACATTATCTAAGTGATTGACAGCAGTCATAAAAGTGGGCCTTATTTACTTTGAAGAACTACAAAATAGTGATTTTGTCAGACAGCATAGGCAGCAGGTCTATAGAGATGAAATGTTGACTTGGAATTAAATAATAAAGTCATCAAATAAAACAAATGTAATATACACAATAACTCTCTGTATCTGATGGGGGCTGGTGTCGATGTCGGAGTTCTGGACCTATCGCCGGGAGCAGTGGGCACATGCTATCCTGCTTCTCGTGGACCCGTGAAAGGTTCAAAGCAGAAACATTGTGGTCTCCAGGAGTATAGGACATCAATAAGCTGCTCCCAGACATTATAAACCTGTATCAGGACATCAATAAGCTGCTCCCAGACATTATAAACCTGTATCAGGACATCAATAAGCTGCTCCCAAACATTATAAACCTGTATCAGGACATCAATAAGCTGCTCCCAGACATTATAAACCAGCATCAGGACATCAATAAGCTGCTCCTTAACATTATAAACCTGTATCAGGACATCAATAAGCTGCTCCCAGACATTATAAACCTGTATCAGGACATCAATAAGCTGCTCCCAGACATTATAAACCAGTATCAGGACATCAATAAGCTGCTCCCAGACATTATAAACCTGCATCAGGACATCAATAAGCTGCTCCCAAACATTATAAACCTGTATCAGGACATCAATAAGCTGCTCCCAGACATTATAAACCTGCATCAGGACATCAATAAGCTGCTCCCAGACATTATAAACCTGCATCAGGACATCAATAAGCTGCTCCCAGACATTATAAACCAGTATCAGGACATCAATAAGCTGCTCCACAAACATTAGAAACCTGTATCAGGACATCAATAAGCTGCTCCCCAACATTATAAACCTGTATCAGGACATCAATAAGCTGCTCCCAGACATTATAAACCTGTATCAGGACATCAATAAGCTGCTCCCTAACATTATAAACCTGCATCAGGACATCAATAAGCTGCTCCCAGACATTATAAACCTGTATCAGGACATCAATAAGCTGCTCCCAGACATTATAAACCTGTATCAGGACATCAATAAGCTGCTCCCAAACATTATAAACCTGTATCAGGACATCAATAAGCTGCTCCCAAACATTATAAACCTGCATCAGGACATCAATAAGCTGCTCCCAGACATTATAAACCTGTATCAGGACATTATAAACTGCTCCCAGACATTATAAACCTGTATCAGGACATTATAAACTGCTCCCAGACATTATAAACCTGTATCAGGACATCAATAAGCTGCTCCCAGACATTATAAACCTGCATCAGGACATCAATAAGCTGCTCCCTAACATTATAAACCTGTATCAGGACATCAATAAGCTGCTCCCAAACATTATAAACCTGTATCAGGACATCAATAAGCAGCTCCCCAACATTATAAACCTGTATCAGGACATCAATAAGCAGATCCCCAACATTATAAACCTGTATCAGGACATCAATAAGCTGCTCCCAAACATTATAAACCTGTATCAGGACATCAATAAGCTGCTCCCTAACATTATAAACCTGTATCAGGACATCAATAAGCTGCTCCCAAACATTATAAACCTGTATCAGGACATCAATAAGCTGCTCCCTAACATTATAAACCTGTATCAGGACATTATAAACTGCTCCCTAACATTATAAACCTGTATCAGGACATCAATAAGCTGCTCCCAGACATTATAAACCTGTATCAGGACATCAATAAGCTGCTCCCCAACATTATAAACCTGTATCAGGACATCAATAAGCAGCTCCCCAACATTATAAACCTGCATCAGGACATCAATAAGCTGCTCCCTAACATTATAAACCTGTATCAGGACATCAATAAGCTGCTCCCAGACATTATAAACCTGTATCAGGACATCAATAAGCTGCTCCCAAACATTATAAACCTGTATCAGGACATCAATAAGCTGCTCCCAGACATTATAAACCTGTATCAGGACATCAATAAGCTGCTCCCAAACATTATAAACCTGTATCAGGACATCAATAAGCTGCTCCCCAACATTATAAACCTGTATCAGGACATCAATAAGCAGCTCCCCAACATTATAAACCTGCATCAGGACATCAATAAGCAGCTCCCCAACATTATAAACCTGTATCAGGACATCAATAAGCTGCTCCCAAACATTATAAACCTGTATCAGGACATCAATAAGCTGCTCCCTAACATTATAAACCTGTATCAGGACATCAATAAGCTGCTCCCAAACATTATAAACCTGTATCAGGACATCAATAAGCTGCTCCCTAACATTATAAACCTGTATCAGGACATCAATAAGCTGCTCCCTAACATTATAAACCTGTATCAGGACATCAATAAGCTGCTCCCAGACATTATAAACCTGTATCAGGACATCAATAAGCTGCTCCCCAACATTATAAACCTGTATCAGGACATCAATAAGCAGCTCCCCAACATTATAAACCTGCATCAGGACATCAATAAGCTGCTCCCTAACATTATAAACCTGTATCAGGACATTATAAACTGCTCCCAGACATTATAAACCTGTATCAGGACATCAATAAGCTGCTCCCAAACATTATAAACCTGTATCAGGACATCAATAAGCTGCTCCCAGACATTATAAACCTGTATCAGGACATCAATAAGCTGCTCCCAAACATTATAAACCTGTATCAGGACATCAATAAGCAGCTCCCCAACATTATAAACCTGTATCAGGACATCAATAAGCAGCTCCCCAACATTATAAACCTGTATCAGGACATCAATAAGCTGCTCCCAAACATTATAAACCTGTATCAGGACATCAATAAGCTGCTCCCTAACATTATAAACCTGTATCAGGACATCAATAAGCTGCTCCCTAACATTATAAACCTGTATCAGGACATCAATAAGCTGCTCCCAGACATTATAAACCTGTATCAGGACATCAATAAGCTGCTCCCAGACATTATAAACCTGCATCAGGACATCAATAAGCTGATCCCAAACATTATAAACCTGCATCAGGACATCAATAAGCTGCTCCCAGACATTATAAACCTGCATCAGGACATCAATAAGCTGCTCCCAGACATTATAAACCTGTATCAGGACATCAATAAGCTGCTCCCAGACATTATAAACCTGTATCAGGACATTATAAAGCTGATCCCAAACATTATAAACCTGTATCAGGACATCAATAAACTGCTCCCCAACATTATAAACCTGCATCAGGACATCAATAAACTGCTCCCAGACATTATAAACCTGTATCAGACATCAATAAACTGCTCCCTAACATTATAAACCTGTATCAGGACATCAATAAGCTGCTCCCAGACATTATAAACCTGTATCAGGACATCAATAAGCTGCTCCTTAACATTATAAACCTGCATCAGGACATCAATAAGCTGCTCCCAAACATTATAAACCTGTATCAGGACATCAATAAGCTGCTCCCAAACATTATAAACCTGTATCAGGACATCAATAAGCTGATCCCAAACATTATAAACCTGCATCAGGACATCAATAAGCTGCTCCCAGACATTATAAACCTGTATCAGGACATCAATAAGCTGCTCCCAGACATTATAAACCTGTATCAGGACATCAATAAGCTGCTCCCAAACATTATAAACCTGCATCAGGACATCAATAAGCTGCTCCCAGACATTATAAACCTGCATCAGGACATCAATAAGCTGCTCCTTAACATTATAAACCTGCATCAGGACATTATTAAGCTGCTCCCCAACATTATAAACCTGTATCAGGACATCAATAAGCAGCTCCCCAACATTATAAACCTGTATCAGGACATCAATAAGCTGCTCCCAGACATTATAAACCTGTATCAGGACATCAATAAGCTGCTCCCAAACATTATAAACCTGTATCAGGACATCAATAAGCTGCTCCCAGACATTATAAACCTGCATCAGGACATCAATAAGCTGCTCCCAGACATTATAAACCTGTATCAGGACATCAATAAGCTGCTCCCAGACATTATAAACCTGTATCAGGACATCAATAAGCTGCTCCCAGACATTATAAACCTGTATCAGGACATCAAAAGCTGATCCCAAACATTATAAAACCTGTATCAGGACATCAATAAGCTGCTCCCTAACATTATAAACCTGCATCAGGACATCAATAAGCTGCTCCCAGACATTATAAACCTGTATCAGGACATCAATAAGCTGCTCCCAAACATTATAAACCTGTATCAGGACATCAATAAGCTGCTCCCAAACATTATAAACCTGCATCGGGACATCAATAAGCTGCTCCCTAACATTATAAACCTGCATCAGACATCATAAACAGCTGCTCCCAGACATTATAAACCTGTATCAGGACATCAATAAGCTGCTCCCAGACATTATAAACCTGCATCAGGACATCAATAAGCTGCTCCCAGACATTATAAACCTGTATCAGGACATCAATAAGCTGCTCCCAAACATTATAAACCTGTATCAGGACATCAATAAGCTGCTCCCTAACATTATAAACCTGTATCAGGACATCAATAAGCTGCTCCCAAACATTATAAACCTGCATCGGGACATCAATAAGCTGCTCCCTAACATTATAAACCTGCATCAGGACATCAATAAGCTGCTCCCTAACATTATAAACCTGCATCAGGACATCAATAAGCTGCTCCCAAACATTATAAACCTGTATCAGGACATCAATAAGCTGCTCCCTAACATTATAAACCTGTATCAGGACATCAATAAGCTGCTCCCTAACATTATAAACCTGTATCAGGACATCAATAAGCTGCTCCCAGACATTATAAACCTGTATCAGGACATCAATAAGCTGCTCCCAAACATTATAAACCTGCATCAGGACATCAATAAGCTGCTCCCAAACATTATAAACCTGTATCAGGACATCAATAAACACTGCTCCCAGACATTATAAACCTGTATCAGGACATCAATAAGCTGCTCCCTAACATTATAAACCTGTATCAGGACATTATAAAAGCTGCTCCCAAACATTATAAACCTGTATCAGGACATCAATAAGCTGCTCCTTAACATTATAAACCTGCATCAGGACATTATAAGCAGCTCCCCAACATTATAAACCTGTATCAGGACATTATAAACTGCTCCCAAACATTATAAACCTGTATCAGGACATCAATAAACTGCTCCCAAACATTATAAACCTGCATCAGGACATTATAAACTGCTCCCAAACATTATAAACCTGCATCAGGACATCAATAAGCTGCTCCCAGACATTATAAACCTGCATCAGGACATCAATAAACTGCTCCCAGACATTATAAACCTGTATCAGGACATTATAAACTGCTACCTAACATTATAAACCTGTATCAGGACATCAATAAGCTGCTCCCAAACATTATAAACCTGCATCGGGACATCAATAAGCTGCTCCCTAACATTATAAACCTGCATCAGGACATCAATAAGCTGCTCCCAGACATTATAAACCTGTATCAGGACATCAATAAGCTGCTCCCAGACATTATAAACCTGCATCAGGACATCAATAAGCTGCTCCCAGACATTATAAACCTGTATCAGGACATCAATAAGCTGCTCCCAAACATTATAAACCTGTATCAGGACATCAATAAGCTGCTCCCTAACATTATAAACCTGTATCAGGACATCAATAAGCTGCTCCCAAACATTATAAACCTGCATCGGGACATCAATAAGCTGCTCCCTAACATTATAAACCTGCATCAGGACATCAATAAGCTGCTCCCTAACATTATAAACCTGCATCAGGACATCAATAAGCTGCTCCCAAACATTATAAACCTGTATCAGGACATCAATAAGCTGCTCCCTAACATTATAAACCTGTATCAGGACATCAATAAGCTGCTCCCTAACATTATAAACCTGTATCAGGACATCAATAAGCTGCTCCCAGACATTATAAACCTGTATCAGGACATCAATAAGCTGCTCCCCAACATTATAAACCTGTATCAGGACATCAATAAGCAGCTCCCTAACATTATAAACCTGTATCAGGACATCAATAAGCTGCTCCCAGACATTATAAACCTGTATCAGGACATCAATAAGCTGCTCCCAGACATTATAAACCTGCATCAGGAGATCAATAAGCTGCTCCCAAACATTATAAACCTGTATCAGGACATCAATAAGCTGCTCCCAGACATTATAAACCTGCATCAGGACATCAATAAGCTGCTCCCAGACATTATAAACCTGTATCAGGACATCAATAAGCTGCTCCCAGACATTATAAACCTGTATCAGGACATCAATAAGCTGCTCCCAGACATTATAAACCTGTATCAGGACATCAATAAGCTGCTCCCAGACATTATAAACCTGTATCAGGACATCAATAAGCTGCCTCCAAACATTATAAACCTGCATCAGGACATCAATAAGCTGCCCCCAAACATTATAAACCTGTATCAGGACATCAATAAGCTGCTCCCAGACATTATAAACCTGTATCAGGACATCAATAAGCTGATCCCAAACATTATAAACCTGTATCAGGACATCAATAAGCTGCTCCCAAACATTATAAACCTGCATCAGGACATCAATAAGCTGCTCCCAAACATTATAAACCTGTATCAGGACATCAATAAGCTGCTCCCAGACATTATAAACCTGTATCAGGACATCAATAAGCTGCTCCCAAACATTATAAACCTGCATCAGGACATCAATAAGCTGCTCCCAGACATTATAAACCTGCATCAGGACATCAATAAGCTGCTCCCAGACATTATAAACCTGCATCAGGACATCAATAAGCTGCTCCCAGACATTATAAACCTGCATCAGGACATCAATAAGCTGATCCCAAACATTATAAACCTGCATCAGGACATCAATAAGCTGCTCCCAGACATTATAAACCTGCATCAGGACATCAATAAGCTGCTCCCAGACATTATAAACCTGTATCAGGACATCAATAAGCTGCTCCCAGACATTATAAACCTGTATCAGGACATCAATAAGCTGATCCCAAACATTATAAACCTGTATCAGGACATCAATAAGCTGCTCCCCAACATTATAAACCTGCATCAGGACATCAATAAGCTGCTCCCTAACATTATAAACCTGTATCAGGACATCAATAAGCTGCTCCCAGACATTATAAACCTGTATCAGGACATTATAAACTGCTCCCTAACATTATAAACCTGTATCAGGACATTATAAGCTGCTCCCAGACATTATAAACCTGTATCAGACATCAATAAACACTGCTCCTTAACATTATAAACCTGCATCAGGACATCAATAAACTGCTCCCAAACATTATAAACCTGTATCAGGACATCAATAAGCTGCTCCCAAACATTATAAACCTGTATCAGGACATCAATAAGCTGATCCCAAACATTATAAACCTGCATCAGGACATCAATAAGCTGCTCCCAGACATTATAAACCTGTATCAGGACATCAAAACACTGCTCCCAAACATTATAAACCTGCATTATAAACATCAATAAGCTGCTCCCAGACATTATAAACCTGCATCAGGACATCAATAAGCTGCTCCTTAACATTATAAACCTGCATCAGGACATTATTAAGCTGCTCCCCAACATTATAAACCTGTATCAGGACATCAATAAGCAGCTCCCCAACATTATAAACCTGTATCAGGACATCAATAAGCTGCTCCCAGACATTATAAACCTGTATCAGGACATCAATAAGCTGCTCCCAAACATTATAAACCTGTATCAGGACATCAATAAGCTGCTCCCAGACATTATAAACCTGTATCAGGACATCAATAAGCTGCTCCCAAACATTATAAACCTGCATCAGGACATCAATAAGCTGCTCCCTAACATTATAAACCTGTATCAGGACATCAATAAGCTGCTCCCAAACATTATAAACCTGTATCAGGACATCAATAAGCTGCTCCCAGACATTATAAACCTGTATCAGGACATCAATAAGCTGCTCCCTAACATTATAAACCTGTATCAGGACATCAATAAGCTGCTCCCAAACATTATAAACCTGTATCAGGACATCAATAAGCTGCTCCTTAACATTATAAACCTGCATCAGGACATCAATAAGCAGCTCCCCAACATTATAAACCTGTATCAGGACATCAATAAGCTGCTCCCAAACATTATAAACCTGTATCAGGACATCAATAAGCTGCTCCCAAACATTATAAACCTGCATCAGGACATCAATAAGCTGCTCCCAAACATTATAAACCTGCATCAGGACATCAATAAGCTGCTCCCAGACATTATAAACCTGCATCAGGACATCAATAAGCTGCTCCCAGACATTATAAACCTGTATCAGGACATCAATAAGCTGCTCCCAGACATTATAAACCTGTATCAGGACATCAATAAGCTGCTCCCAGACATTATAAACCTGTATCAGGACATCAATAAGCTGATCCCAAACATTATAAACCTGTATCAGGACATCAATAAGCTGCTCCCTAACATTATAAACCTGCAACAGGACATCAATAAGCTGCTCCCAGACATTATAAACCTGTATCAGGACATCAATAAGCTGCTCCCAAACATTATAAACCTGTATCAGGACATCAATAAGCTGCTCCCTAACATTATAAACCTGTATCAGGACATCAATAAGCTGCTCCCAAACATTATAAACCTGCATCGGGACATCAATAAACTGCTCCCTAACATTATAAACCTGCATCAGGACATCAATAAGCTGCTCCCAGACATTATAAACCTGTATCAGGACATCAATAAGCTGCTCCCAGACATTATAAACCTGCATCAGGACATCAATAAGCTGCTCCCAGACATTATAAACCTGTATCAGGACATCAATAAGCTGCTCCCAAACATTATAAACCTGTATCAGGACATCAATAAGCTGCTCCCTAACATTATAAACCTGTATCAGGACATCAATAAGCTGCTCCCAGACATTATAAACCTGTATCAGGACATCAATAAGCTGATCCCAAACATTATAAACCTGTATCAGGACATCAATAAGCTGCTCCCTAACATTATAAACCTGCAACAGGACATCAATAAGCTGCTCCCAGACATTATAAACCTGTATCAGGACATCAATAAGCTGCTCCCAAACATTATAAACCTGTATCAGGACATCAATAAGCTGCTCCCTAACATTATAAACCTGTATCAGGACATCAATAAGCTGCTCCCAAACATTATAAACCTGCAGACATCAATAAGCTGCTCCCTAACATTATAAACCTGCATCAGGACATCAATAAGCTGCTCCCAGACATTATAAACCTGTATCAGGACATTATAAACACTGCTCCCAGACATTATAAACCTGCATCAGGACATCAATAAGCTGCTCCCAGACATTATAAACCTGTATCAGGACATCAATAAGCTGCTCCCAAACATTATAAACCTGTATCAGGACATCAATAAGCTGCTCCCTAACATTATAAACCTGTATCAGGACATCAATAAGCTGCTCCCAAACATTATAAACCTGCATCGGGACATCAATAAGCTGCTCCCTAACATTATAAACCTGCATCAGGACATCAATAAGCTGCTCCCTAACATTATAAACCTGCATCAGGACATCAATAAGCTGCTCCCAAACATTATAAACCTGTATCAGGACATCAATAAGCTGCTCCCAGACATTATAAACCTGCATCAGGACATCAATAAGCTGCTCCCAGACATTATAAACCTGTATCAGGACATCAATAAGCTGCTCCCAGACATTATAAACCTGTATCAGGACATCAATAAGCTGCTCCCAGACATTATAAACCTGTATCAGGACATCAATAAGCTGCTCCCAGACATTATAAACCTGTATCAGGACATCAATAAGCTGCTCCCAGACATTATAAACCTGTATCAGGACATCAATAAGCAGCTCCCCAACATTATAAACCTGTATCAGGACATCAATAAGCTGCTCCCCAACATTACAAACCTGTATCAGGACATCAATAAGCTGCTCCCTAACATTATAAACCTGTATCAGGACATCAATAAGCTGCTCCTTAACATTATAAACCTGCATCAGGACATCAATAAGCTGCTCCCAAACATTATAAACCTGTATCAGGACATCAATAAGCTGCTCCCAAACATTATAAACCTGTATCAGGACATCAATAAGCTGATCCCAAACATTATAAACCTGCATCAGGACATCAATAAGCTGCTCCCAGACATTATAAACCTGTATCAGGACATCAATAAGCTGCTCCCAGACATTATAAACCTGTATCAGACATCAATAAGCTGCTCCCAAACATTATAAACCTGCATCAGACATCAATAAGCTGCTCCCAGACATTATAAACACTGCATCAGGACATTATAAACTGCTCCTTAACATTATAAACCTGCATCAGGACATTATAAACTGCTCCCCAACATTATAAACCTGTATCAGGACATTATAAACAGCTCCCCAGACATTATAAACCTGTATCAGACATTATAAACACGCTCCCAGACATTATAAACCTGTATCAGGACATCAATAAGCTGCTCCCAAACATTATAAACCTGTATCAGGACATCAAAAGCTGCTCCTTAACATTATAAACCTGCATCAGGACATCAATAAACAGCTCCCCAGACATTATAAACCTGTATCAGGACATCAATAAGCTGCTCCCAAACATTATAAACCTGTATCAGGACATCATAAAGCTGCTCCCAGACATTATAAACCTGTATCAGGACATTATAAACTGCTCCCAGACATTATAAACCTGTATCAGGACATCTATAAGCTGCTCCCAAACATTATAAACCTGTATCAGGACATCAATAAGCTGCTCCCAGACATTATAAACCTGTATCAGGACATCAATAAGCTGCTCCCAGACATTATAAACCTGTATCAGGACATCAATAAGCTGCTCCTTAACATTATAAACCTGCATCAGGACATCAATAAGCTGCTCCTTAACATTATAAACCTGCATCAGGACATCAATAAGCAGCTCCCCAACATTATAAACCTGTATCAGGACATCAATAAGCTGCTCCCAAACATTATAAACCTGTATCAGGACATTATAAACACGCTACCAGACATTATAAACACGGTATCAGACATTATAAACTGGTCCCAGACATTATAAACCTGTATCAGGACATCAAAACACTGCTCCTTAACATTATAAACCTGCATCAGGACATTATAAAGCTGCTCCCCAACATTATAAACCTGTATCAGACATTATAAGCAGCTCCCCAACATTATAAACCTGTATCAGACATCAATAAACACTCCCAGACATTATAAACCTGTACCAGACATTATAAACTGCTCCTTAACATTATAAACCTGCATCAGGACATTATAAACTGCTCCCCAACATTATAAACCTGTATCAGGACATTATAAACAGCTCCCCAACATTATAAACCTGTATCAGACATTATAAACTGCTCCCAGACATTATAAACCTGTATCAGGACATTATAAACTGCTCCCAAACATTATAAACCTGCATCAGGACATCATAAAGCTGCTCCCCAACATTATAAACCTGCATCAGGACATCAATAAACAGCTCCCCAACATTATAAACCTGTATCAGGACATCAATAAGCTGCTCCCAAACATTATAAACCTGCATCAGGACATCAATAAAGCTGCTCCCAGACATTATAAACACTGCATCAGGACATTATAAACTGCTCCCTAACATTATAAACCTGTATCAGGACATTATAAACTGCTCCCAGACATTATAAACCTGTATCAGACATTATAAACTGCTCCTTAACATTATAAACCTGCATCAGACATTATAAACTGCTCCCCAACATTATAAACCTGTATCAGGACATCAATAAACAGCTCCCCAACATTATAAACCTGTATCAGGACATTATAAACTGCTCCCAGACATTATAAAACCTGTATCAGGACATTATAAACTGCTACTTAACATTATAAACCTGCATCAGGACATTATAAACACCCCAACATTATAAACCTGTATCAGGACATTATAAACAGCTCCCCAACATTATAAACCTGTATCAGGACATTAAAACAGCTGCTCCCAGACATTATAAACCTGTATCAGACATCATAAACACTGCTCCCAAACATTATAAACCTGCATCAGGACATCAAAACTGCTCCCAACATTATAAACACTGCATCAGGACATTATAAACAGCTCCCCAACATTATAAACACTGTATCAGGACATTATAAACTGCTCCCAAACATTATAAACACTGCATCAGGACATTATAAACAGCTGCTCCCAGACATTATAAACACTGCATCAGGACATTATAAACTGCTCCCTAACATTATAAACCTGTATCAGGACATCAATAAGCTGCTCCCAGACATTATAAACCTGTATCAGGACATTATAAAGCTGCTCCCAAACATTATAAACCTGTATCAGGACATCAATAAGCTGCTCCCAGACATTATAAACCTGTATCAGACATTATAAACACGCTCCCAGACATTATAAACCTGTATCAGACATTATAAGCTGCTCCTTAACATTATAAACACTGCATCAGACATTATCAATAAGCTGCTCCTTAACATTATAAACCTGCATCAGGACATTATAAACAGCTCCCCAACATTATAAACCTGTATCAGGACATTATAAGCTGCTCCCAAACATTATAAACCTGTATCAGACATTATAAACTGCTCCCAGACATTATAAACCTGTATCAGGACATTATAAACTGCTCCCAGACATTATAAACCTGTATCAGGACATCAATAAGCTGCTCCTTAGACATTATAAACCTGCATCAGGACATTATAAACTGGTCCCCAACATTATAAACCTGTATCAGGACATCAAAACACAGCTCCCCAACATTATAAACCTGTATCAGACATCAAACACTGCTCCCAGACATTATAAACCTGTATCAGGACATCAATAAGCTGCTCCTTAACATTATAAACCTGCATCAGGACATTATAAACTGGTCCCCAACATTATAAACCTGTATCAGGACATCAATAAACAGCTCCCCAACATTATAAACCTGTATCAGACATTATAAACAATAAGCTGCTCCCAGACATTATAAACCTGTATCAGGACATTATAAACTGCTCCCAAACATTATAAACACTGCATCAGACATCAAAAGCTGCTCCCCAACATTATAAACCTGCATCAGACATTATAAACAGCTCCCCAACATTATAAACCTGTATCAGGACATCAATAAGCTGCTCCCAAACATTATAAACCTGCATCAGACATTATAAACACTGCTCCCAGACATTATAAACCTGCACATTATAAACACTGCTCCCTAACATTATAAACCTGTATCAGGACATTATAAACTGCTCCCAAACATTATAAACCTGTATCAGGACATTATAAACTGCTCCCAAACATTATAAACCTGCATCAGGACATTATAAACTGCTCCCAAACATTATAAACCAGCATCAGGACATCAATAAACTGATCCCAAACATTATAAACCTGTATCAGACATCAATAAACTGCTCCCAGACATTATAAACCTGTATCAGACATTATAAACAGCTCCCTAGACATTATAAACCAGCATCAGACATTATAAACTGCTCCCAGACATTATAAACACAGCATCAGACATCAATAAGCTGATCCCAAACATTATAAACACTGTATCAGACATTATAAACACGGTCCCAGACATTATAAACACTGTATCAGACATTATAAACACGGTACCAACATTATAAACCTGTATCAGGACATTATAAACACTGTACCAGACATTATAAACCTGTATCAGACATTATAAACTGCTCCCAAACATTATAAACCTGTATCAGACATTATAAACACGGTACCAGACATTATAAACCTGTATCAGGACATCATAAACAGTAGCTCCCAGACATTATAAACACTGTATCAGACATTATAAAGCTGCTCCCAAACATTATAAACCAGTATCAGACATCAAACACTGCTCCCAAACATTATAAACCTGCATCAGGACATTATAAGCTGCTCCCAGACATTATAAACACGGCATCAGGACATCAATAAACTGCTCCCAACATTATAAACCTGTATCAGACATTATAAACTGCTCCCAAACATTATAAACCGGCATCAGACATTATAAACTGCTCCCAAACATTATAAACCTGTATCAGGACATTATAAACTGCTCCCAAACATTATAAATCTGTATCAGGACATTATAAACAGCTCCCCAACATTATAAACCTGTATCAGACATCAATAAACTGATCCCAGACATTATAAACCTGCATCAGACATTATAAACTGCTACCAGACATTATAAACCTGCATCAGATCATTATAAACTGCTCCCAGACATTATAAAACTGTATCAGACATTATAATAACTGCTCCCAGACATTATAAACCTGTATCAGACATTATAAGCTGCTCCCAAACATTATAAACCTGTATCAGGACATTATAAAGCTGCTCCCCAACATTATAAACACAGTATCAGGACATAAACACTGCTCCCAAACATTATAAAAACCAGTATCAGGACATCAATAAGCTGCTCCCCAACATTATAAACACTGTATCAGACATTATAAACACTGCTCCCAGACATTATAAACCTGTACAGGACATCAATAAGCATTATAAACACCAGACATTATAAACACTGTATCAGGACATTATAAACTGCTCCTTAACATTATAAACACTGTATCAGACATTATAAACACGCTCCCAAACATTATAAACACTGCATCAGACATTATAAACTGCTCCCAAACATTATAAACACTGTATCAGGACATTATAAACTGCTCCCAGACATTATAAACACTGCATCAGACATTATAAACTGCTCCCAGACATTATAAACCTGCATCAGACATTATAAACACGCTCCCAGACATTATAAACACTGCATCAGGACATTATAAACTGCTCCCTAACATTATAAACCTGTATCAGACATTATAAACAGCTCCCTAACATTATAAACACCTGTACCAGACATTATAAACTGCTCCCTAACATTATAAACCTGTACCAGACATCAATAAACACGCTCCCAAACATTATAAACCTGTATCAGACATTATAAACTGCTACCTAACATTATAAACCTGTACCAGACATTATAAACACGCTCCCAGACATTATAAACCTGTATCAGACATTATAAACTGCTACCAGACATTATAAACACTGTATCAGACATTATAAACACGGTCCCAACATTATAAACACTGTATCAGACATTATAAACACAGCTCCCTAACATTATAAACACAGTATCAGACATTATAAACTGCTCCCAGACATTATAAACACTGTACCAGACATTATAAACACGCTACCAGACATTATAAACACTGTATCAGACATTATAAACACGGCTCCCCAGACATTATAAACACTGTACCAGACATTATAAACACTGCTCCCAGACATTATAAACCTGTACCAGACATTATAAACTGCTCCCAAACATTATAAACCTGTACCAGACATTATAAACACTGTACCAGACATTATAAACACTGTATCAGACATTATAAACACGGTCCCAGACATTATAAACACTGTATCAGACATTATAAACACGCTACCAGACATTATAAACCTGCATCAGACATTATAAACACGCTCCCAAACATTATAAACACTGTATCAGACATTATAAACTGCTCCCAGACATTATAAACACAGCATCAGACATCAATAAACTGCTCCTTAACATTATAAACCTGTATCAGACATTATAAACACTGCTCCCAGACATTATAAACACTGTACCAGACATTATAAACACGCTCCCCAACATTATAAACACTGTATCAGACATTATAAACTGCTACCAGACATTATAAACACAGTATCAGACATTATAAACACTGCTCCCAGACATTATAAACCTGCATCAGACATTATAAACTGCTCCCAGACATTATAAACACTGTATCAGACATTATAAACTGCTCCCAAACATTATAAACACCAGACATTATCAAACACTAAACACCTAGACATTATAAACACTGTATCAGACATTATAAACTGCTCCCAGACATTATAAACCAGTATCAGACATTATAAACTGCTCCCAGACATTATAAACACGGTACCAGACATTATAAACTGCTCCCAGACATTATAAACACTGTACCAGACATTATAAACACAGCTCCCAGACATTATAAACACTGTATCAGACATTATAAACACGGTCCCAGACATTATAAACCTGCACAGGACATCATAAAGCTGCTCCCAGACATTATAAACACGGTATCAGACATTATAAACACGCTCCCTAGACATTATAAACACTGTACCAGACATTATAAACTGCTACCAGACATTATAAACACGGTATCAGACATTATAAACACGCTACCAGACATTATAAACACGGTATCAGACATTATAAACACGGTACCAGACATTATAAACACTGTATCAGGACATTATAAACTGCTCCCAAACATTATAAACACGGTACCAGACATTATAAACAGCTCCCAGACATTATAAACACTGTATCAGACATTATAAACTGCTCCCAGACATTATAAACACTGTATCAGACATTATAAACACGCTCCCAGACATTATAAACACTGTATCAGACATTATAAACACGCTCCCAGACATTATAAACACTGCATCAGGACAGACATTATAAACACTGCTACCAGACATTATAAACACTGTATCAGACATTATAAACACTGCTACCAGACATTATAAACACTGTATCAGACATTATAAACTGCTCCCAGACATTATAAACCTGTATCAGACATTATAAACTGCTACCAGACATTATAAACACTGTACCAGACATTATAAACACGGTCCCAAGACATTATAAACACTGTATCAGACATTATAAACACGGCTACCAGACATTATAAACACTGTATCAGGACATTATAAACACGGTACCAGACATTATAAACACTGTATCAGACATTATAAACAGCTGCTCCCAGACATTATAAACACTGTATCAGACATTATAAACTGCTCCCAAACATTATAAACCTGTATCAGACATTATAAACTGCTACCAGACATTATAAACACTGTATCAGACATTATAAACACTGCTCCCAGACATTATAAACACTGTATCAGACATTATAAGCTGCTACCAGACATTATAAACCTGTATCAGGACACATTATAAACACGGTACCAAACATTATAAACACTGTACCAGACATTATAAACTGCTACCAGACATTATAAACACTGTACCAGACATTATAAACTGCTCCCAGACATTATAAACCTGTATCAGGACATTATAAACACGCTACCTAGACATTATAAACACGGTACCAGACATTATAAACAACCAGACATTATAAACCTGTATCAGACATTATAAACACGCTACCAGACATTATAAACACTGTATCAGACATTATAAACACTGTACCAGACATTATAAACACGGTACCAGACATTATAAACTGCTCCCAGACATTATAAACACTGTATCAGGACATTAAAACACTGTACCAGACATTATAAACCTGTATCAGGACATCAATAAACTGGTACCAGACATTATAAACACTGTATCAGACATTATAAACACTGCTACCAGACATTATAAACTGTATCAGACATTATAAACACGGTACCAGACATTATAAACACTGTATCAGGACATTATAAACACGGTACCAGACATTATAAACACTGTATCAGACATTATAAACACGGTACCAGACATTATAAACACGGTATCAGACATTCAATACAGCTGCTAAACACCTAGACATTATAAACACTGTACCAGACATTATAAACACGCTCCCAAGACATTATAAACACTGTATCAGACATTATAAACACGGTACCAGACATTATAAACACTGTACCAGACATTATAAACTGCTCCCAGACATTATAAACACTGACATTATAAACAGGACCAGACATTATAAACACGGTACCAGACATTATAAACACTGTACCAGACATATAAAGCTGGTACCAGACATTATAAACCTGTATCAGGACACATTATAAACTGGTACCAGACATTATAAACCTGTATCAGGACAGACATTATAAACACGGTACCAGACATTATAAACCTGTATCAGACATTATAAACACTGCTACCTAGACATTATAAACCTGTATCAGACATTATAAACACTCCCTAACATTATAAACACTGTACCAGACATTATAAACACTGCTCCCTAACATTATAAACCTGTATCAGACATTATAAACACTCCCAGACATTATAAACACTGTATCAGACATTATCAATAACTGCTACCTAGACATTATAAACACTGTATCAGGACATCAATAAACAGCTGCTACCAGACATTATAAACACTGTACCAGACATTATAAACACGCTCCCAGACATTATAAACACTGTATCAGACATTATAAACTGGTACCTAGACATTATAAACACGGTACCAGACATTATAAACACGCTCCCAGACATTATAAACACAGCATCAGACATTATAAACACGGTCCCAGACATTATAAACCTGTATCAGACATTATAAACTGCTCCCAGACATTATAAACCTGTATCAGACATTATAAACTGCTCCCCAGACATTATAAACACTGTATCAGACATTATAAACTGCTCCCAGACATTATAAACACTGTATCAGACATTATAAACTGCTCCCAGACATTATAAACCTGTATCAGACATTATAAACTGCTCCCAGACATTATAAACACTGTATCAGACATTATAAACACGGTCCCAGACATTATAAACACTGTATCAGACATTATAAACTGCTCCCCAACATTATAAACACTGTACCAGACATTATAAACTGCTCCCAAACATTATAAACACTGTACCAGACATTATAAACACTGTACCAGACATTATAAACACAGCATCAGGACATCAATAAGCTGCTCCAGACATTATAAACCTGTATCAGACATTATAAACACGCTCCCAGACATTATAAACCTGTATCAGGACATCAATAAAGCAGACATTATAAACACTGTATCAGACATTATAAACTGCTCCCAGACATTATAAACACAGTACCAGACATTATAAACACGCTCCCAGACATTATAAACACTGCATCAGGACATTATAAACACTGCTCCCAGACATTATAAACACCTGTACCAGACATTATAAACACGCTCCCAGACATTATAAACACTGTATCAGACATCAATAACTGCTAAACACCTAACATTATAAACATTATAAACATCAATAAGCTGCTCCCAGACATTATAAACAGTATCAGGACATCATAAACACTGCTCCCAGACATTATAAACACATCAGACATTATAAGCTGCTACCAGACATTATAAACCTGTATCAGACATCAATAAACACGCTCCCAGACATTATAAACCTGTATCAGGACATTATAAACACGCTCCCAGACATTATAAACACGCATCAGACATTATAAACTGCTCCCAGACATTATAAACCTGTATCAGGACATCAATAAACTGCTCCCTAACATTATAAACACGCATCCAGACATTATAAACACGGTCCCAGACATTATAAACCTGTATCAGGACATCAATAAACAGCTCCCAGACATTATAAACACTGTACCAGACATTATAAATAAGCTGCTCCCAGACATTATAAACACTGTATCAGGACATTATAAACACGGTACCAGACATTATAAACCTGTATCAGGACATTATAAACAGCTCCCAGACATTATAAACCTGTATCAGGACATTATAAACTGCTCCCAGACATTATAAACCTGTATCAGACATTATAAATCAATAAGCTGCTCACCAAACATTATAAACACTGTATCAGACATTATAAACTGCTCCCAAACATTATAAACCTGCATCAGGACATTATAAACTGCTACCAGACATTATAAACACTGTATCAGACATTATAAACTGCTCCCAGACATTATAAACCTGTATCAGACATTATAAACTGCTCCCAGACATTATAAACCTGTATCAGACATCAATAAACTGCTCCCAGACATTATAAACCTGTATCAGGACATCAATAAGCTGCTCCCAAACATTATAAACCTGTATCAGGACATCAATAAGCTGGTCCCAGACATTATAAACCTGTATCAGGACATCAAAACAGCTGCTCCCAAACATTATAAACCTGTATCAGGACATTATAAACTGCTCCCAAACATTATAAACCTGTATCAGGACATCAATAAGCTGCTCCCAAACATTATAAACCTGTATAAACAGGACATCATTATAAACTGCTCCCAAACATTATAAACCTGTATCAGGACATCAATAAGCTGCTCCCAAACATTATAAACCTGTATCAGGACATCAATAAGCTGCTCCCAAACATTATAAACCTGTATCAGGACATCAAAAAGCTGACATTATAAACCCAAACATTATAAACCTGTATCAGGATTATAAACAGCTGCTCCCAGACATTATAAAACCTGTATCAGGACATCAATAAGCTGCTCCCAAACATTATAAACCTGTATCAGGACATTATCAAACAGCTGCTCCTAAACATTATAAACCTGTATCAGGACATCAATAAACACGCTACCTAACATTATAAACCTGTATCAGGACATCATAAACAGCTGCCAGACATTATAAACCTGTATCAGGACATTATAAGCTGCTCCCAGACATTATAAACCTGTATCAGGACATCAATAAACTGCTCCCAGACATTATAAACCTGTATCAGGACATCATAAACACTGCTCCCAGACATTATAAACCTGTATCAGGACATTATAAACTGCTCCCAGACATTATAAACCTGTACCAGGACATCAATAAGCTGCTCCCAGACATTATAAACCTGTATCAGGACATCATAAAGCTGCTCCCAGACATTATAAACCTGTATCAGGACATCAATAAGCTGCTCCCAGACATTATAAACCTGTATCAGGACATCAAAAGCTGCTCCCAGACATTATAAACCTGTATCAGGACATCAAAACTGCTCCCAGACATTATAAACCTGTATCAGGACATCAATAAGCTGCTCCCAGACATTATAAACCTGCATCAGGACATCAATAAGCTGCTCCCAGACATTATAAACCTGCATCAGGACATCAATAAGCTGCTCCCCAACATTATAAACCTGTATCAGGACATCAATAAGCTGCTCCTAAACATTATAAACCTGTATCAGGACATCAATAAGCTGCTCCCTAACATTATAAACCTGTATCAGGACATCAATAAGCTGCTCCCAGACATTATAAACCTGTATCAGGACATCAATAAGCTGCTCCCAGACATTATAAACCTGTATCAGGACATCAATAAGCTGCTCCTTAACATTATAAACCTGTATCAGGACATCAATAAGCTGCTCCTTAACATTATAAACCTGTATCAGGACATCAATAAGCTGCTCCTAAACATTATAAACCTGTATCAGGACATCAATAAGCTGCTCCCTAACATTATAAACCTGTATCAGGACATCAATAACCTGCTCCCAGACATTATAAACCTGTATCAGGACATCAATAAGCTGCTCCCCAACATTATAAACCTGTATCAGGACATCAATAAGCTGCTCCCAAACATTTTAAACCTGCATCAGGAAATTGAGTCTATCATAGTGTGTGATTTAATGACATTATGGAGGGCAGCTCAGAACAGCTGAAGATGGATTTTAAAGAACTGATTGGGTCTCGGCTTGACACCAAAAAACGCATCATAATACCTGGCCCTGTGCCCTCCCTTAGTCATGGCATTTTTATCCCTCCATAACTGGCTACGAGACTATTGCAGCTCTGTGGGTGCAACATTTATTGACAATTTTGATACCTTCTGGAAACAAAGCTTGTTTTATAAGGACGATGGGATCCACCCAAATCATCTGGGTTCCTGGATCCTTAAGCAGCATAATAAGGCTGTGTTGAAGAATGACTTATCAATGACCCAAACCCAGCTCAGTTAATCCCTACCATTGTGTCACTGAGTTGTCATAATGCTTTAGCAAATGTACATCATACCAGGGGCATTGGAAGACACAATGTACGTAACTGAATGTATGTATTTTAAATTGCCTTGAATTCCTCTGCTAATCCTACAGCTATTGTATGCAGTAATCATATGCCTACGAACCAGAGTTATCACATCAAATCAAACGTTATTTGTCACATGTGCCGAATACAACCTTTACCGCGAAGCCCTTAACCAACAATGCAGTTCAAGAAAGAGTTAAGAAAATATTTACCAAATAAGGGGGTACTGGTACCGAGTCAGTGTGGGGGGGTACAGGTTAATTGAGGTAATTTGTACATGTAGGTAGGGGTATTGTGACAATGCATAGATAATAAACAGCGAGTAGCAGCAGTGTAAAAAATGAATGGGGGGGTGTCAATGTAAATATTCAGGGTGTCCATTTGATTAATTGTTCAGCAGTCTTATGGCCTGGGGGTAGAAGCTGTTAAGGAGACTTTTGATCCTCGTGTTGGCGCTCCGGTACCGCTTGCCATGCGGTAGCTGAGAGGACAGTTTTTGACAATTATTTGGGCTTTCCTCTGACACCGCCTAGCGTATAGGTCATGGATGGCGGGAAGCTTGGCCCCAGTGATGTACTGGTCCGTATGCACTACCCTCTGTACTTACTGTCAGATGCCGAGTAGTTGCCATACCAGGTGGTGATGCAACCAGTCAGGATACTCTCGATGGTGCAGCTATATAACTTTTTTAAGGATCTAGAGACCCATGCCAATTTTTTTCAATCTCCTGAGGGGGAAAATGGGTTTTCATGCCCTCTTCACAACTGTCTTGGTATGTTTAGACCATGCCAGTTTGTTGGTGATGTGGACACCAAGGAACTTGAAACTCTCAACCCCCTCCACTACAGCCCTGTCGATGTGAATGGGGGTCTGTTCAGCCCGCCTTTTCCTGTAGTCCACGATCAGCTCCTTTGTCTTGCTCACATTGAGGGAGAAGTTGTTGTACTGGCACCACACTGCCAGGTCTTTGACCTCTTCCCTATAGGCTGTCTCATCGTTGTCAGTAATCAGGCCTACCACTGTTGTGTCGTCAGCAACCTTAATGATGGTGTTGGAGTTGTGCTTGGCCATGCAGTCGTTGGTGAACAGGGAGTATAGGAGGGGACTAAGCACGCACCCCTGAGGGGCCCCAGTGTTGAGGATTAGCATGGCAGATGTGTTGTTGCCTACCCTTACCACCTGTGGGTGGCCCATCAAGAAATCCAGGATCCAGTTGCAGAGAGAGGTGCTTAGTCCCAGGGTCCTTAGCTTAGTGATGAGCTTTGTGGGCACTATGGTGTTGACCGCTGAGCTGTAGTCAATGAACAGCATTCTCACATAGGTGTTGCTTTTGTCCAGGTGAGAAAGGGCAGTGTGGAGTGAGATTGAGATTGCGTCATCTGTGGATCTGTTGGGGCTGTATGTGAATTGGAGTGGGTCTAGGGAATATGGGATGATACTGTTGATGTGAGCCATGACCAGCCTTTCAAAGCACTTCATGGCTATCGACGTGAGTCAATTAGGCAGGTTATCTTTGCTTCCTTGGGCACAGGGACTATGGTGGTTTTCTTGAAAGATGTAGGTATTACAGACTCGGTAAGGGAGAGGTTGAAAATGTCAGTGAAGAAACTTACAAGTTGGTCAGCGCATGCATTGAGTACACGTCCTGGTAATCCATCTGGCCCACGGCTTTGTTAATGTTGGGCAGCATCACTAGTCAGCTCGAGGCTGGGTTTCCCTTTGTAGTCCATAATAGTTTTCAAGCCCTACCACATCCAACGAGTGTTAGAGCTGGTGTAGTAGGATTCAATCTTAATCCTGTATTGACGCTTTGCCTGATGGATGGTTCATCTGAGGGCGTAGCGGGATTTCTTATAAACGTCCAGATAAATGTCCCGCTCTTTGAAGCTCTAGCCTTTAGCTCGATGCAGATGTTGCCTGTAATCCATGGCTTCTGGTTGGCATATGTACGTACGGTCACTGTTGGGACAACGTCGTCAATGCACTTATTGATGAAGCCAATGACTGAGGTGCTATACTCCTCAATTCGATTGGATGAATCCCGGAACATATTCCAGTCTTTGCTAGCAAAAAAGTCCTGTAGCGTAGCGTCTGCGTCATCTGACCACATCCATATTCCATATACTGTTAGCACTGAGGCAGTGTGTCCTAGTAGGAAGTCCACGGTGTACAGCTCATGCTGCACTAACATAAATAACATGACCATGTCTTCTTCTGCTAAGCTCCTCAGTAAAGCAATGAATAGAGTCAAGCATGCCAGAAAAGTGCTAAACGTTAACATATGTATCTTAAGAAACAAGGTTATTGAAATCAATAATTTGCTAGTAAGAAAAGACATTCATATTCTGACAATCTCGGAAGCTCACTTAGATAATACCTTTGATAATACAGTGGTAGCAATACAAGGTTATAACATCAACAGAAAAGACAGAAATGCCAAAGGTGGAGGTGTTGCCATTTATATTCAGAATAACATTACTGTAAAGCTTAGAGAGATATCATGTTAAATAATGTTGAGGTAATATGGCTACAGGTTCATCTATCTCACCTAATGCCCATTCTGGTGGGAAGCTGCTATAGACCACCAAGTGCTAAGACAACTTCTTGTGAAATGCTTGATAAAGTATGTGATATCAACAAAGAGGTATATTTTCTAGATTATTTAAATATTGACTGGCTTCCATTAAGCTGCCCAATCAAGAAAAGCTTCAAACTGTAACTAGTGCCTGCAACCTGGTTCAGGTTATCAGTCAACCTACCAGTCAACCTACCAGTGTAGTTACAAACAGCAAATCATCAACATGTATTGATCACGTCTTTACTAATGCTGCAGAAATGATCTTTAACAACAGTATCCAAATCCATCTGATGTACTGATCACAATATAGTAGCCATATCTAGGAAAACCAAAGTTCCAAATATAGTCATGCAATACATTTTGCAGTGATTCCTATGTTGTTGATGTAAATCATATGTGTTGGTCTGTGGTGTGTAATGAGGAGCAACCAGATGCTGCAGTTGACACATTTATAAAATTGCTAATTGCAGTTACTAATAAGCATGCACCCATCAAGAAAATTACTGAACAAAAACATTAAATCTCTGTGGATTGATGATGAATTGAAAAATGTTATGGTTGAGAGGGATGATACAAAAGGAATGGTAAATAAGTCTGGCTGCACAACCGATTGGCCAACGTACTGCAAATTGAGAAATGTGACCAATTACATAAAAGAATGATGGTAAAAAGCTTTGGAGCACCTTAAATGACATTTTGGGCAAAAAGGCAAAATCAGCTCCGTCATTAATTTAATCGGATGGTTCATTCATCACAAAACCCACTGATGTTTCCAATTACTTAAATAATTTTTTAATAGGCAATATTGGCAAATTTAGGCATGATATGCCAGCGACAAACGCTGACACTACACATCCAAATATGAAAGACAAGCATTGTCATTTTTTATTCAGTAAAGTGAGTGTAGGAGAAGTAAAAAAATATATATTGTTGTCTATCAACAATGACAACTTGGATGGAAAATTACTGAGAATAATAGCAGAGGATATTGCCACATAGTAAAAATTGTCGTTGGGAGAAGGAGAAGAGGACCAAAGTGCAGCGTGGTATGTATTCATAATACTTTTAATAAAGATGAATACTCAAACAAAAACAACAAACCGACAAAACAAACAGTTCTGCAAGGTGCACCAAAAACACTAAACAGAAAATAACTACCCACACCCCTAGTGGAAAACAGGCTGCCTAAGTATGGTTCTCAATCAGAGACAACGATTGCCAGCTGCCTCTGATTGGGAACCATACCAGGCCAAACACATAGAAATAGAGAACATAGAACACAAAACATAGAATGCCCACCCCAACTCACACCCTGACCAAACTAAAACAAAGACATACAAAAGGAACTAAGGTCAGGACGTGACACACATCTTCAGTCTAAGCCTACTAGAAAGTGTGTGCCCTCAGGCCTGGAGGGAAGCTAAAGTCATCCCGCCACAGCAGGGGGACAGTCACAGACACACATACACATGATAAGACAAGCACTGTACACACACGTACACATGGATGTTGTATTGTAAATATGTGATAGTGGAGTAGTGGCCTGAGGGAACAGACTAAATGTATTGGGTAAAGTCTTATGAAATGTAATGTCATGTAATATTCAAAATTGTATATAACTGCCTTAATGTTGCTGGACCCCAGGAAGAGGGGATCCTTAATACGTACAAATACAAATCTAAACTGAAATATTTTATTAAAGTAATGCGAATAAATGGTGAATAAGTGGTAAGCAGTAATGGGCAGAAACCTGGCACCATTACTACCATCATGGGACTTTTATTAATTGTTTTATTCTGTGTTGTTACAGCATTCAACCCAAATACTCAGCACTACCGCCTGGTACGACAACTGCACCTCCCGCAAATGCAGGGCTCTCCAGAGGGTGGTGTGGTCCGGCCAATGAATCACCGGGGTCACACGGCCTCTCCTACAGCACATCTACAGCACCAGAAGGCTAAGGAGATCGTCAAAGACATCAACCACCCGAGCCACGGCCTGTTCACCCGCTATCATCTAGAAGGCTGAGACAGTAAAGGTGGATCAAAGCTGGGACCGAGAGACTGATAAAAGAGCTTCTATCTCCAGGCCATCAGACTGTTAAACAGTCATCACTAGCCGGCCTCCTCCCAGTATTCTGTCCTGAACCTTAGCACTGTTACTAGCCGGATGCCACCCAGTACTCTACACTGCACCTTAGAGACTGCTGCCCTTTGTACATAGAGTAATTGAACGCTGGTCACTTTAATAATGTTTACATACTGTTGTACCCAATTGAAACTGTATTTATATACTATATTCTAGTCATGGCTCATCCTATATAATTACTTCTGTACACAACTTTTCAATTCATATACTGTCCATTCTGTCTATACACACTCATATATATATATATATATACACAAATAAAGAAATACCCTTGAATGAGTAGGTGTGTCCAAACTTTTCACTTGCACTATGTAGATATATAGCCAACCTTTGCCCTGATGACAGATTTTTACACAGCATTCTCTCAATCAGCTTCACCTGGACTGCATTTCCAACAGTCTTGAAGGAGATCCCACATATGCTGAGCACTTGTTGGCTGCTTTCCCTTCGCTCTGGTCACTCTAGGTGGTTCTGTGGAGGTTGGAGAACCTTCCAGAAGAACTACCATCTCTGCAGCCCTCCTAGGTTTTCATCAAGGATCTCTATGTACTTTGCTCCATTCATCTTTCCATTGATCCCAGTCCCTGCCGCAGAAAAACATCCCCACGGCATGATGCTGCCACCACCATGCTTCATCGTAGGGATGGTGCCAGGTTTGGCATTCAGGCCAAGCGTCAAGTTTGTCATGGTCTGAGAGTCCTTTAGGTGCCTTTTGGAAAACTCCTTGCGGGCTGTCATGTGCCTTTTACTGAGGAGTGGATTCCATCTGGCCACTCTACCCTAAAGGCCTGATTGGTGGAGTGCTGCAGAGATGGTTGTCCTTCTGGAAGGTTCTCCCATCTCCACAGACTCCACAACTCGGGAGCTCTGTCAGAGTGACCATCGGGTTTTTGGTCACCTCCCTGACCAAGGCCCTTCTCAAACTGATTGCTCAGTTTGGCCGGGCGGCCAGCTCTAGGAAGAGTCTAGGTGGTTCTTAACTTCTTCCATTTAAGAATTATGGAGGCCACTTTGTTGTTGGGGACCTTCAATGCTGCAGAATTTTTTTCGTACCCTTCCCCAGGTCTGTGCCTCGACACAATCCTGTCTTGGCGCTCCATGGACATCTCCTTCAACCTTATGGCTTGGTTTTTTTCTCTGACATACACTGTCAACTGTGGGACCTTCAAATCATGTCCAAGTAATTGAATTGAATTGAATTGAACTGGACTACACTCAAGTTGTAGAAACATTTTAAGGATTAGCAATGGAAACAGGAGGCACCTGAGCTCAATTTCAAGTCTCACAGCAAAAGGTCTGAGTACTTATGTAAATAAGGTATTTCTATTTTTATGTTTAATACATTTGCAAAAATTCTAAAAACCTGTTTTCACTTTGTTATTATGGGGTATTGTGTGTAGGTTGCTGAGGGAAAAAAATATTTCATCAATTTTAGAATAATGCTGTAACGTAACAAAATGTGGAAAAGGGGAAGACGTCTCAATAATATCCGAATGTTCCAGTGGCGTGCCGTGGGCCTGGGGCCTGGGGCCGTGGGCCTGGGGCCTGGGCCTTCAGTGAATCAACATCACAGCATAAGAAGAAGGATGTTGTTGCAAGCTTCCCATTGTCCTACTTAACTTTGTCATGATCATTAGCGTTGAATTAATTTAGCGTTCTTTTATTGCTGTAAATTGAATATGACGATGTGGTTGTGCGTGGTGGTTGACTGATTTCCACTAACAGAACCTCTTCTGGCCAATAGAGAGATGCTGCTAAAGGAGTGCATGGGATTTGGTTTCAGAACCATTTTTTCAGAGCTATTTTTACCACCCGTATTTAAAAAAAACTAAAGATGAGAATATCTCTCATTTGAAAACCAATCATCTTGATCAATTCCCTTTGGCAGTCAGACGGAAAGCGCTAGATGTTTGTCATGCACGGCAAACCTTGAGCTTGTCTGAACACTACAAAGTCACTGGGAACACTGATAAGATACTGCCCACATACATATGTGCTCCTGTACACATTGCCAGATGTTTGCGAGTGTACCCAGTGTTTTCGAAATGGTGTGTCCTTTGACTGAGATAATATAACTCATAGGATATTTATTGCACTACACGTTTTAGTTATTGACTCTCATGTGTCTTGTGTATTTCTTTTCTCTGTGACTGTTTGTTGTATGTCTGAAACAATTATGGTAGTAATTGCCCTAAGGGGGTAGTTGTTTGAATTGAACTGACAATACCTACTGTTGGTTTTTCCTAATGCAATACGTTGTGCTGAGACTGAGAATGTCCTAATATGAACACCATAATATTGATGGAAAGCAAGTTAAATCTTTAAAAAAGAGCATAAACCGTTTTCACCATATCACCAAACCAGACCCATTCCTGGGCGAATGTAGGCGTTTTAAAGTCCTCCGACCCTCCTCCTTATTTCTCCCTGTCCATAACAACATTTTGACTGTCTCCTGATGGTGAGTGAGTCAGCACATTTTGCACATGGAACACTACATGCTATCAACTGCTGCTTGTAATGGATATGTCACTCAGTGCATATAGACCAGTGGTTCTTAACCTTGTTGAAGGTACTGAACCCCACCAGTTTCAGAGGTGCATTCACCGAACCCTTCTTAATTGGAAAAATACAATGATTTTTTTTCAAATTCAAAACATAGGTATATATTTGGCTGGTGCACAAAATGAACCGTGCATCAACATCACTGTGTTCAAAGAACAAAATCATCAAAACATGATTTTCACACAAAAACAAAAACATAATAATGAATATTTACTGCAAATCAGTGTGACTTCTGCTGTTGCCTTTCAGAGACCAGTTCAGAAATGTGCGGCTTCACCTTGGCAAGTGCCACTCTCATGTCATTTTCGCAACAAAGTCTGTTCCTTTTCTTCGTTTTTATGTCCAGCATCCTCGGAAAGGATTGCTCTCAAAGATATGTTGTAACAAACGGTATGAAAATCTCCAGAGCTTTCTTAGCAATAACAGGGTACGTTACCATTTGTTGACACCAAAACGTTGAAAGCGTTGTTGTTCTGAAGAGTTGCTGTTGAACCTGGCTCTGCTGAATTTCAATGATTTCATCGAGGTATTCATCATTGACATCTGTTGTCTCAACACTAAACGTGAACGGCTGTCTCACCCATGCTGGATATGACTCTCTTGTAGGGAAGTATCCGTCGAGAGACTTTGCAAGCTCATCTAAGTGCGTGGCAATTGCTTGCTTCAGTTCCGCGGGTACAGAAATGTCTCCGATTCCAGATACATCTTCGATCTTACTTACACAGTCGTCCAGCAGGGGAAAGTTTGCGAAGTTATTGTTCTCTGTTCGTCGTTTCCATAACGGTAGCTTTTTTTGAAAAGCCTTCAGGTTTTCCTCCGCTTTGATGATGTTGACTCCACCGCCCTGCATCTTTTGATTGAGATGATTGAGAGCTGTGAAGATATCAGCCATGTACGCTAAAATGAGAATGAACTCAGAAATTTTGAAGCAATCTGCATGACAATGTTGGTGCTCTTGCAAAAACAGGGCTATTTCCACACGCACGGCAAAAACACGATTCAGCACCTGTCCCCGGGATAACCACCGAACGTTAGAATGGTACAGAAGTACCTCGAATTCAGAGCCCATTTCTTTACACAGTTCACTGAAGATGCGATGCCGCAGAGCACTAGTTCGCACATAGTTCACGCATTCCACTACAATTTTTAATACTTCTGCCAGTTTTGGAGGCAAGGTTATTGTTGCCAACGCATGCCATTGCAGAATACAATGCGTAACAATGATGTGTGGTGCATCGGCTTTCACTAGCGCACCAAAACCAGTCTTTCTTCCCAACATGACTGGAGCTCCGTCCGAAAAAACTGCAGAAACCATATCCCACGAAAGATTGTTGTCTTTGAAGAAGTCATCCACAAGTTTCTTCACATCGGCTGCCTTAGTTGTTGTTGTAAGAGGCTTACAAAATAAAAATTCTTCCTTTATCACGTCGACTTTCACATAGCGCACGAATACAGCAAGCTGGCTTAGATTGGAAACGCCTGTGGTCTCGTTGAGTTGAAGGCTGAATTTTGCCAGGCTTGAAATCAGATCTGCAATTACTTGAGCCAAGATGTCTTTGCTCATGTCCTCTATTCTGTCGCTGATGTTGTCATTTGAAAGAGGAATTTGGGATAACTTAACTTCAGCCTCTTTTCCCAGCATGATATTCGCCATCTTCAACACAGCTGGTTTTATGAGTGTTTCACCAATGGTGTGTGGTTTGCCCTGCTTTGCGATCAGGTAAGCAACTTCGTACGATGCTGTGAGGATCGGTTTGTTGATGGGTACAAAGCCGAGAACAGGCAGAGTAGCCTTTTCATCGAATCTGGCTCTCTTCACCTTGAATTCAGCGAGCGTTGTGTTCTTGTATTTTCCATCTCCATGCAGCTTAAGGAAGTGTTCTCTTAGTTTTGCCGGTGCTAGACTAGAATTGCTCAACTTGGCATTGCAAATCATGCAGTTAGGACACTGACTCCCATCACGTTCCGTTATACATGTGAATCCATATTGTACATCTAAAAAAGTTAACAGGGAAAGACCATAGTAACACTGCAAAAAGACTAGAATTCATGGTGAATAACAACCTAACACAGGATGCAGTTGAAATAGCAACAGCCTTCAATTCCTACTTTATTGACTCTGTCAGGTTACTGACACAGAACCCCTCCACTGATTTCTTGGGCTCAGTGCTAGTGAATGACACTCAACCTGTCTTCATCATAAGGGAGGTTTCTGAGTCAAAGGTGAACAAGGTGATTAGCTCACTAAAGAACTCTAAAGCCAAAGATGTGTTTGGGATGGACTCTACCTTTCTTAAAAACTACAAAGAGTCACTCATTGGCCCCATTACTAAGGTCACCAACACATCTATTGGTCTCGGTGTGTTTCCAAGGGTATGGAAGTCGGCCATAATAATGGCCATCTTTAAATCAGGCGACCCTGCTGACGTGAGTAACTACAGGCCCATTAGTATACTACCTGTGGTGTCAAAGGTTGTTGAAAAGTGTGTAGCAGAACAACTGATTGCCCACCTCAACAACAGCCCCTTCACATTACACTCCATGCAGTTTGGCTTCAGAGCGAAACACTCCACAGAAACGGCCAACTGCTTTCTTCTGGAAAATGTGAAGTCCAAGATGGACAAAGGGGTGCTGTTGGGGCTGTGTTTCTGGACCTAAGGAAGGCTTTTGATACTGTTAACCATGAGATTCTCATCACAAAATTGTCCAAGTTCAACTTTTCCCCTGATGCCTTGAGATGGATGAAATCATACCTTGAAGGCAGAACTCAGTGTGTCAGAGTGAGCAATGAGCTGTCGCCCACTCGTAGCTATGATGTGGGCGTGCCCCAAGGGTCAATACTGGGGCCCCTCCTGTTCAGCCTGTACATTAATGATCTGCCTTCTGTCTGTACTGGGTCTGAAGTTCAAATGTATGCAGATGATACAGTGATATATGTGCATGCAAAGAGCAAACAACAAGCTGCACAAGAACTCACTACTGTAATGGTCCAGGTTACAAAGTGGCTCAGTGACTCGTGTTTGCATCTCAATGTGAAAAAAACTGTTTGCATGTTCTTCACAAAGAGGGCAACAGATGCTACTGAGCCAGATGTCTATGTGTCAGGGGAGAAGCTCCAGGTGGTATCCGATTTTAAGTACCTTGGCATCATACTTGACTCCAACCTCTCTTTTAAAAAGCATGTGAAAAAGGTAATTCAAATAACTAAATTCAATCTAACTAATTTCCGATTTATACAAAATTATTTGACTACAGAGGTAGCAAAACTGTACTTCAAATCTATGATACTCCCCCACTTAACATACTGCTTGACTAGTTGGGCCCAAGCTTGCTGTACAACATTAAAACCTATTCAGTCTGTCTACAAACAGGCTCTCAAAGTGCTTGATAGAAAGCCCAATAGCCATCATCATTGTCACATCCTTAGAAAGCATGAGCTCTTGAGTTGGGAAAATCTTGTGCAATACACCGACGCATGTCTTGTATTCAAGATCCTTAATGGCCTGGCTCCCCCTCCACTCAATATTTTTGTTAAACAGAAAACCCAGACATATGGCAGCAGATCCACAAGGTCTGCCATGAGAGGTGACTGTATAGTTCCCCTAAGGAAAAGCACCTTTAGTAAATCTGCATTCTCTGTGAGAGCTTCCCATGTCTGGAATACACTGCCATCAGACACACATAACTGCACCACATATCACACTTTCACAAAATGCTTGAAGACCTGGCTAAAGGTCAATCAGATTTGTGAACATGGTCCCTAGCTGTGTGTTGCCGCTTTCCATGTTGTCTGTTGTCTGTAGCTTGTGAGGTGTGGAAACACTTTGTTGCTTTTATGAATTTTGTCTTGCTGCTTTTTGTTCTATGTTGCTCTGTCTGTATGCTATGTCTTGCTTGTCCTATGTTGCTATGTCTTGCTTGTTCTATGGTGCTATTGTCTATATTGTAATTGTTTTTAATAACCTGCCCAGGGACTGCAGTTGAAAATTAGCCGGCTGGCTAAAACCGGCACTTTTACTGAAACGTTGATTAATGTGCACTGTCCCTGTAAAAATAAAATAAACTAAACTAAACTAAACTAAACATATTCGTCCGACCACTTTCTTTTTTTGCTCGACATAGTAAGTATGAAGGGATTAAAATATTAAGAAAGAAATCACAAGACGTACCATCACGACAGTCGCAAGTCGACTACTGAGCGCACCAAATTCCCTGCAGCACAGATAGGCCAAGCGATGTAGCGTGATCACCTGCAGCCAATGATGGCCAAGCGGAGCGTGTCATCACGAATCATATGAATCGGATGTGTGTCTTGACCTTCGCCGAACCCCTGAGACTGACTCACCGAACCGCTGGGGTTCGATCGAACCCAAGGTAAGAACCACTGATATAGACGCACGGGCTGATTAAAATGGAAATCACGTAAATAGAGAGGCCATATATCTAAAATGGTGTCCACATGTTTACTTTACATTACATTGGGGCTTGGCAGGAACTGGATGTTCCTAATTAATTTAAATGCTCTCTGCCTCTCGGTCTCATCTTTGTGTTCTCTGAGTTGTAGGAATCGGAGGGTGGGTGGGGGGATGGCTTGAGGGGCATTGATGTAGCCGAACAAGTCGGTTCTAAAATAGGGCTGGATGTTGATTGCAAAAAGAGTTGATTACTGATTCTAACAATGACTGGAATCAGGAATCGGGAATCGGGACTCCTTCACAAGGAATCGGTTCCTGTCCTTTTTCATCAAGTTCATGTTTTGTGATTATGATTTCGCTGAGTGCACACGTAGAAATTAGATATTTTCATTCAAATTAGTGAGATATTTTATCATTTTTGGTGCAAACGATAAATACACATTACTACATTTGCGTAAATGTGTTTTGTATCCGTTTGTCTCTTATTTTGAAATCGACTCTTGATTCCCAACTCCAGGAATTTAGGAATAATATTTATATTTAAATGTGTGTCATTTAGCAGATTTCTGAACATTAACAGCCCTATTTAAAACGGACATTTTCCAGTTTACATACACTTGTTTTCAACCACTCCACAAATTTCTTGTTAACAAACTATAGTTTCGGAAAGTCGGTTAGGACATCTACTTTGTGCATGACACAAGTCATTTTTCCAACAATTCTTTACAGATAGATTATTTCAATTATAATTTATTGTATCAAAATTCCAGTGGGTCAGAAGTTTACATACACTAAGTTGACTGTGCCTTTAAACAGCTTGGAAAATTCCAAAAAATGATGTCATAACTTTAGAAGCTTTTGATAGGCTAATTGACATAATTTGAGTCAATTGGAGGTGTACCTGTGGATGTATTTCAAGGCTTACCTTCAAACTCTGTGCCTCTTCCCTTGACATCATGGGAAAATCAAATGAAATCAGCCAAGACCTCAGAACAAATTGTAGACCTCCACAAGTCTGGTTCATCCTTGGGAGCAATTTCCAAACGCCTGAAGGTACCACGTTCATCTGTACAAACAATAGTACACAAGTATAAACACCATGGGACAACACAGCCGTCATACCGCTCAGGAAGGAGATGCGTTCTGTCTCCTAGAGATGAACGTACTTTGGTGCGAAACGTGCAAATCAATCTCAGAATAACAGCAAAGGACTATTTGAAGATGCTGGAGGAAACAGGTACAAAAGTATCTATATCCACAGTAAAACGAGTCCTATATCGACATAACCTGAAAGACCGCTCAGCAAGGAAGAAGCCACTGCTCCTAAACTGCCATAAAAAGCCAGAATGCGGTTTGCAACTGCACATGGGGAGAAAGATCGTACTTTTTGGAGAAATGTCCTCTGGTCTGATGAAACAAAAATAAAACTGTTTGGCCGTAATGACCATCGTTATGTTTGGAGGAAAAAGGGTGAGGCTTGCAAGCCAAAGAACACCATCCCAACCGTGAAGCACGTGGGTGGCAGCATCATGTTGTGGGGGTGCTTTGCTGCAGGAGGGACTGGTGCACTTCACAAAATAGATGGCATCATGAGGCAGGAAAATTATGTGGATATTTTGAAGCAACATCTCAAGACATCAGTCAGGAAGTTAAAGCTTGGTCGCAAATGGGTCTTCCAAATGGACAATGACCCCAAGCATACTTCCAAAGTTGTGGCAAAGAAGACAACAAAGTCAAGGTATTGGAGTGACCATCACAAAGCCATGACCTCAATCCTATAGAAAATTTGTGGGCAGAACTGAAAAAGCGTGTGCGAGCAAGGAGGCCTACAAACCTGACTCAGTTACACCAGCTCTGTCAGGAGGAATGGGCCAAAATTCACTCAACTTATTGTGGGAAGCTTGTGGAAGGCTACCCAAAATGTTTGACCCAAGTTAAACAATTTAAAGGCAATGCTACCAAATACTAATTGAGTGTATGTAAACTTCTGACCCACTGGGAATGTGGTGAAAGAAATAAAAGCTGAAATAAATCATTCTTTCTACTATTATTCTGACATTTCACATTCTTAAAATAAAGTGGTGATCCTAACTGACCTAAGACAGGGACTTTTTACTAGGATTAAATGTCAGGAATGATGAAAAACTGAGTTGAAATGTATTTGACTAAGGTGTATGTTAACTTCCGACTTCAACTGTATATGCAGTCATTGTTAGACATACAGTACGATGCAATATTGTGTTTCTATCTGTCTAAAATCAAATGTACCCATCAACAACACCTTTGTTTGTTAGCCATGGAACAGAGTTAATACATAGATAAGGTCTGTTGGTGTATGATTACAGGATTGCCACTTTTAATAAATTGTTTATATTTAAACATGTATTTGTGTTAATAAATACATTCATAAGGATATTTAGCTATGGTCAAGAAACTAATGATACATACAGTACCAGTCAGAAGTTTGGATACACAGACTCATTCAAGGGTTTTCCTTTATTTGTACTATTTTCTACATTGTAGAATAATAGTGAATACGTCAAAACTATGAAATAACACATATGGAATCATGTAGTAACCAAAAAAGTGTTAAACAAATCAACATGTATTTTATATTTGAGATTCTTCAAAGTAGCCACCCTTTGACTTGATGACAGCTCTGTACACTCTTGGCATTCTCTCAACCAGCTTCATGAGTGCTGCATCAAATGACCTGGCCTCCACAATCACCAGCCCAATTGAGATGGTTTGGGATGAGTTGGACTGCAATGTGAAAGAAAAGCAGCCAACAAGTGCTCAGCATATGTGGGAACTCCTTCAAAACTGTTGGAAAAGCATTCCAAGTAAAGCTGGTTGAGAGAATGCCAAGAGTGTGCAAAACTGTCATCAAGGCAAAGGGTGGGTGCTTTGAAGAATCTAAAATCACTTTTGTGGTTCCTACATTAATCCATATGTGCTATTTCATAGTTTTGATGGCTTCACTATTATTCTTCAATGTAGAAAATATTAAAACATTTAATAAAATCCTTGAGTTGAGGCCAAACTTTTGACTGGTACTGTATATCTTTTGTTAAAGTGTCCAGTGTTTCCAGATTTCTATGAAATACAACCTATAATTAATTACTATATTAATGTTTGTGTTTGAATGGTGTGGGCATACCCCTACAACAGAATCTTGTGGGAGTATACCAGTACTTATATTCATGCAAGTAGATCGCTTATTGGTCAGCTCATCCTTCTGAGGACGATGACATCATCTTTTATGAGGAAATAGCAAGCATTTTTGAAACGGTCTGTTTGAGATACATTTTTTTAAGTGTTTTTTTCCCCCTCCAATTTATGCTTTGGCCATACATTTGAGTAAAGGATAAGTCAACAACATTATTTTGGGTATGATTTAACAGAAAATTTCACTTTTAAAAGTGAAATTTTCACTGGACAGTTACTTTTAACAATGTGTTGCCCCTTAACATTAAGAATACATTTCTGTAATAAAGTCACAAGATCAAATGTGAAGAAATAATAAAAAGTAATGATCACAGGATCGCTTCTTAAAATTTTATTTGTAAATGCATCTTGGGTAGAACAAAGAAAAAATATATAATATATTGATATGTTCTGAAATGTTTTGTTATGTACACGTTTAGGGCGTATACTAGAAATCTACACAACCACAAACTAAGGGTCCGATTCAATCAGATCCGGATTAGCCGCCATCCACATAGCTGATGTTTTGACGGTGTCCGAGGTGGAACTGTGTTGGAGTTGTCAAATCCACAAGTGGCTCCCGGCATTATACCTAAAGGGGACATTGCCATTGGCTGCAAAGTCGCATTAAGAGAAATCCCATGCAGCCTTGTTTACAAGTTGGAACACTGGAATGCGAAATGGAATCTACACCTCTATTAGGCTGATAGAAATCCTTAATATTCTGTTGAATGATTTTCAATGAGCATCATTATTTCTATATAGCCTAGACTTTCTCGTTCTGAACTTCTAATGCAAGTGGGATGGGTGTGGCTTCATGAAAAAGATAACAAGAGCAGCTGCTCAACAATTTGAGAGCTCCAACGCAGTTCAGAAAACGCCAAAACATCAGCTATGCAGGTGTCGGCTCTCGCCGATTAACGCTTGATCTGATTGAGGGCTCTATTCAATCCCCATCGCAGAAGTTCAGCTTTACAGAGTGATTTAATTTCAAGGCAAGGTTCCTGTTTAGCGGAGACTGGATTCACGGTAAACACTGCAAATGTCAGCTCAATCAGAAATGACGCTTCAGCTTTACAGATTGAATAGAGTCCTGAATCTTGGCCTTTAGATATGTTATTACAATAGTCTTCTGTGTAGCTATGTACACTCCTGCATATTCACATGCATTCATAGGATGCGATAAAACACCTGTGTTTAAACAAGCATTAAAAATTCAAAAATTGAATGAAAGGAATTATGTACAATATAATGTACCCCTGCTTTTTCATCTGCGAACCTTACATTAACTATGCATGAATGGTGTCTCACACACTGTACTTTCACAACAGGGCGTGGCGTACTTAACAAACAAGTCTCAAGAGCAAACAGGACATCAAGAATAATGACAACTGTGCCATGGCCTAATAAGTGTGTTATGACAACAGCTTCCAGAAGGCAGTTCTTCTGGTTGTTCAGCACCGTGGTGTAGTGGTATCCACATACATGATAACCTCACTCCAACATAACCGTGTGAGGGCAAGAGCTTCTGGGGTATTCCAGTAACAGATCAGTTTGTGGAGCTGATTTGAGGCAGATTTTGTGTCAACAGCAAAAAAGAGAGAAAAAGCTCATTGAGATTCAATTCCATGGACAGGATTAAAGGATTATGCATTTCCAATTCCCTTTCCTCATTCTCTCAAACCATACCACCATTAATCCATAAAACACGCCTGCAATGAATCACTTGTTATTTGACCATTTTGCCCCCCTAGTAAGGATGCTGTGGTGGGTTAAGGCCAGACAAGTGTCTTACGAACGGCTTGAGCCACTGACACGAAAAAGACCAACAAATACACAATATGAGTTTAGAATAAAAAGCTGAATACAAAATCTAACACTGATTGGAAGGCTTTTTTTTACACATAAAACAATCAACAATCATAAATGTGCGCAATTCTTTCTTTGTTCCATTCTTTTACTTTCAATTGCCTTGTCTCAGAATCTGAGTTTTTCTGGAACTTGAGAAGAGTCCCAGTAGCTTATAGCGACATGTTCATATTTGTTATCAGTAGTTTATGTACAGAATTGCCAATAAGCTCTGCCACTCCCTTTGAACCAACAGTGTGATGAATGAGTAAGCTATTCTTTACCCTCAATGAGCTATGAGTGACAAGGCAAAAAACAAGGAGAACTTTTCCGGGCAAACTTCAACCTGACTTGGATGAGGAATGTCAAAGACATTGGCACTTCTTAACAAGGTAAAAGGCAGTCATATCCAGGTAAAATAGAAACTCAAGGCTATTACTGAAGCAATTAATACATTTCATCTCAAATGAAAACAATCTTTCATTGAAAAAGAAAATAAAGACTGAACAGAAAAACAAATAAAAAGAGTACGAAATACCAACAGCAATAAGAATCTCAAGAAACGTTGATTACTGAGAAGATGGTAAGTGTCATGTGTTGGTTTTGCTTTTGCTTTCAACAATAAATTATAGCACAAGACCACTGTTATAGATCTCTCTAAAAGGCAAGGCACACACATAAATCTTCCATCTCCATCGCTCTCTCGTGCTCGCGCTCTCTCGACCCCTCTCTCTCTAGCTCTTTCTCTCTCTCTCTCTCTCTCTCTTGCTCTCTCTCTCTCTCTGGCTCTTTTTCTCTCTCTCCCATCTCACAGACACACATTCCGTGCTCCTTTGGACTGTGTCCATTGAAGAGTGATCCGGGTGTGGTCAGTTTGTTGTGCGCAGTGTCCGGCTTCGCGGAAAGCGGTGGACTTTGATGTGTTTTGACAGATGGTCACTGCGGGCAAATTTCTTCTCACACACTGGACACTGGTAGGGCTTGATCCCTGAGTGGGACCGCCGGTGTCGCGATAGCTCATCTGACCTCGAGAACCTGGGAGAGACACAGATAGGAGAGAGATGTCAATGATTTTAAAATAGAACAGAATAAAACATTATTGTTTACATATGTAATGTGATATGTTTCTTTTTTTCAGAATTATACTTTTTATTTTCTTTGACATAGCAACAGACAAGAGAATTTGCTTTTAGTTTCATTCCATATTATTGTTAAAGGTTGACAGTGATTCCGAAATGGTAAGATATACAGATTTGTCTACAGTCACGATAGTAAAAGTAATTTTACAGCACGAAGTTCACAGGAGGCTGCTGAGGGGAGGACGGCTCATAATAATGAACCCTAAAGCAAGACTAGCAATGCTAAATAATTAGCTTAAAACACATGGTTCGGCTAAGCTTAAGGAATGGCAATACAAAAAAGGTTCATGCTAACTTAAACACATTACCTTACCAGTGCTATGCAGATCATTGTTAGCTAGTTAGTGCTAGCTTAAAACCCAGGAATAAACCCTGGAGAAATGCTATGAGGAAATTCTAAATAGTTAGCGATAGCGTGAAACAGATGGATAAAGCTTAAGGCATGACAACTATTGGCCTCCCAGCAGTCTCTCACAAGCCTAGCTCTTTCTGTCTCCCAGATGTTACAGCCAGATCTGACAGGATGACGAATTCATGCAATCTGGAGCCTGTGATTTAGCTGCGGAGTCGGTATAAAACCCAATTTACTATCTGTCACACACACATAAAACATGAGTCCCCAAACCACAAGGAAAAGAGAGAAGAGGTTTAGACTCAGCGAGCCAATCTCAGTAGATAGGCAACTACAGAAGGCCTACAGCAGTGACTCTCAAAATAATGGCTTATAGTCAAATGATAGTAATAAAATAATAACATTGTTATCAATAACAGTCAGCTAATAATCAATTACAGTGCAGACATGTAAAAACCCTGTAACGGGTGTTGAAAAGCGTGTATAAGTAGATTGTAGGCAGTTTATACAAGAGTACGAATCTAGGGCAAACATTCAGAGCACATAATGACACAAGCTCTACTACTCTCTACTGCTACTGCTCTAGAACTGGTGTACGGAGGCCCATGGTGGCGGCTAGAGAGTAGTAAAGTCTGTAGAGTAAGGTAGTTTCTCATCTTGGCCCTATCCTGTTCAACATTCCTCTCACGTGTGGGCACACTACTACTAAGAACCCCACGTCCTTGTGATGGGTGATGGAGTGAAATCGATGTCAACTCTAGATGCTAGATGAAATATGGGGAGATTTAATTAGATTTTGGTATTTGTGTGTGAGAGAGAGAGAGAGAGAGAGAGAGAGAGAGAGAGAGAGAAAGAGAGAAAGAGAGAGAGAGAAAAGGACACAGAGACTGTGTGCACATGAGTGTATAGTGTATGTTTGTGTGCGTGCGTGCGTGCACACAACATTCCCATACCTGTACGTGTGTGTTTGCACGTGTATCTGTTCGCATGTGTGTCCCTCTGTCCAACTGTAAACACATCAGCCTCACATCGATCCTGCTCCCTTTTCAAGCAGTCTGCCAGCCTAGACGTTCCTATCACACTGTCATGCTATTCAGCACTTAGCCTTTTCTTCATCTCATTTCCACACCAGTTTCCATCAGACTGATTGTGTGTACAAAACTGAAACAGGCCCCTCTTGCCCTACCTTCTCTCTCCCTCTCCTCCTCCATTTACATTTCCCCAATCTCTCTCTTTCTTGCCCTACCTTCTCTCTCCCTATCCTTCTCTTCCTCCATTTATATTCCTTCACTCTCTTTTTCTTGCCCTACCTTCTCTCTCCCTCTCCTCCTCCATTTACATTTGCCCACTCTCTCTTTTTCTTGCCCTACCTTCTCTCTCCCTATCCTTCTCTTCTTCCATTTATATTCCTTCACTCTCTCTTTTTCTTGCACTGCCTTCTCTCTCCCTCCCTCTCTTCCTCCATTTATATTCATCCACTCTTTCTGTTTCTTGCCCTACCTTCTCTCTCCCTAAATCTGGTCTTTGTGTCCAGACAAGACCCATGTTGTAGGGATGAGATGCATCCACAACAGTGGTAGGCTTGATTACCAACAACGACGAGACGGCCTACAGGGAGGAGGTGAGGGCCCTCGGAGTGTGGTGTCAGGAAAATAACCTCACACTCAACGTCAACAAAACTAAGGAGATGATTGTGGACTTCAGGAAACAGCAGAGGGAACACCCCCCTATCCACATCGATGGAACAGTAGTGGAGAGGGTAGCAAGTTTTAAGTTCCTCGGATTACACATCACAGACAAACTGAATTGGTCCACTCACACAGACAGCATCGTGAAGAAGGCGCAGCAGCGCCTCTTCAACCTCAGGAGGCTGAAGAAATTCGGCTTGTCACCAAAAGCACTCACAAACTTCTACAGATGCACAATCGAGAGCATCCTGGCGGGCTGTATCACCGCCTGGTACGGCAACTGCTCCGCCCACAACCGTAAGGCTCTCCAGAGAGTAGTGAGGTCTGTACAATGCATCACCGGGGGCAAACTACCTGCCCTCCAGGACACCTACACCACCCGATGTTACAGGAAGGCCATAAAGATCATCAAGGACAACAACCACCCGAGCCACTGCCTGTTCACCCCGCTATCATCCAGAAGGCGAGGTCAGTACAGGTGCATCAAAGCTGGGACCGAGAGACTGAAAAACAGCTTCTATCTCAAGGCCATCAGACTGTTAAACAGCCACCACTAACATTGAGTGGCTGCTGCCAACACACTGACACTGACACTGACACTGACTCAACTCCAGCCACTTTAATAATGGGAATTGATGGGAAATGATGTAAAATATATCACTAGCCACTTTAAACAATGCTACCTTATATAATGTTACATACCCTACATTATTCATCTCATATGCATACGTATATACTGTACTCTATATCATCTACTGCATCCTTATGTAATACATGTATCACTAGCCACTTTAACTATGCCACTTTGTTTACATACTCATCTCATATGTATATACTGTACTCGATACCATCTACTGTATCTTGCCTATGCTGCTCCGTACCATCACTCATTCATATATCTTTATGTACATATTCTTTATCCCCTTACACTGTGTATAAGACAGTAGTTTTGGAATTGTTAGTTAGATTACTTGTTGGTTATTACAGCATTGTCGGAACTCGAAGCACAAGCATTTCGCTACACTCGCATTAACTCGTCTGAGATCCCCAAGGATTGGAAAGCTGCCGCAGTCATCCCCCTCTTCAAAGGGGGAGACACCCTGGACCCAAACTGCTATAGACCTATATCCATCCTGCCCTGCCTATCTAAGGTCTTCGAAAGCCAAGTCAACAAACAGGTCACTGACCATCTCGAATCCCACCGTACCTTCTCCGCTGTGCAATCTGGTTTCCGAGCTGGTCACGGGTGCACCTCAGCCACGCTCAAGGTACTAAACGATATCATTACCGCCATCGATAAAAGACAGTACTGTGCAGCCGTCTTCATCGACCTCGCCAAGGCTTTCGACTCTGTCAATCACCATATTCTTATCGGCAGACTCAATAGCCTCGGTTTCTCGGATGACTGCCTTGCCTGGTTCACCAATTACTTTGCAGACAGAGTTCAGTGTGTCAAATCGGAGGGCATGCTGTCCGGTCCTCTGGCAGTCTCTATGGGGGTGCCACAGGGTTCAATTCTCGGGCCGACTCTTTTCTCTGTATATATCAATGATGTTGCTCTTGCTGCGGGCGATTCCCTGATCCACCTCTACGCAGACGACACCATTCTATATACTTTCGGCCCGTCATTGGACACTGTGCTATCTAACCTCCAAACGAGCTTCAATGCCATACAGCACTCCTTCCGTGGCCTCCAACTGCTCTTAAACGCGAGTAAAACCAAATGCATGCTTTTCAACCGATCGCTGCCTGCACCCGCATGCCCGACTAGCATCACCACCCTGGATGGTTCCGACCTTGAATATGTGGACATCTATAAGTACCTAGGTGTCTGGCTAGACTGCAAACTCTCCTTCCAGACTCACATCAAACATCTCCAATCGAAAATCAAATCAAGAGTCGGCTTTCTATTCCGCAACAAAGCCTCCTTCACTCACGCCGCCAAGCTTACCCTAGTAAAACTGACTATCCTACCGATCCTCGATTTCGGCGATGTCATCTACAAAATGGCTTCCAACACTCTACTCAGCAAACTGGATGCAGTCTATCATAGTGCCATCCGTTTTGTCACCAAAGCACCTTATACCACCCACCACTGCGACTTGTATGCTCTAGTCGGCTGGCCCTCGCTACATATTCGTCGCCAGACCCACTGGCTCCAGGTCATCTACAAGTCCATGCTAGGTAAAGCTCCGCCTTATCTCAGTTCACTGGTCACGATGGCAACACCCATCCGTAGCACACGCTCCAGCAGGTGTATCTCACTGATCATCCCTAAAGCCAACACCTCATTTGGCCGCCTTTCGTTCCAGTACTCTGCTGCCTGTGACTGGAACGAACTGCAAAAATCGCTGAAGTTGGAGACTTTTATCTCCCTCACCAACTTCAAACATCAGCTATCCGAGCAGCTAACCGATCGCTGCAGCTGTACATAGTCTATTGGTAAATAAGCCCACCCATTTTCACCTACCTCATTCCCATACTGTTTTTATACTTTTTTAAAAAAATTTTATTTACTTTTCTGCTCTTTTGCACACCAATATCTCTACCTGTACATGACCATCTGATCATTTATCACCCCAGTGTTAATCTGCAAAATTGTATTATTCGCCTACCTCCTCATGCCTTTTGCACACATTGTATATAGACTGCCCATTTTTTTTCTACTGTGTTATTGACTTGTTAATTGTTTATTCCATGTGTAACTCTGTGTTGTCTGTTCACACTGCTATGCTTTATCTTGGCCAGGTCGCAGTTGCAAATGAGAACTTGTTCTCAACTAGCCTACCTGGTTAAATAAAGGTGAAATAAAAAAATAAAAAAAATAAAAAAACATCTGCTAACCATGTGTATGTGACAAATAAATTTTGATTTGATTTGATTTGATTACTAGTGGGATTTTTGCTGCTACTGGGACAGACTATTACAAATACATTACAAATAAATTACAAATACATTACAAAACAAATACATTACAAATACAAAACAAATACAAAACAAACACATTACAAATACAATACAAAACAAATACATTACAAGTACAATACAAAACAAATACATTACAACACAAACACAATACAAATACAATACAAATACATTACAAACACAATACAAATGCATTACAAATACAATACAAAATACATTACAAATACACGGCCGCTGGCGGGTTGCCAAGTTGGTGCCAAGGTCATCATAAATAAATTGATTGATGCAGCGGCCTTTTCAGCAATAGACTGTAGATTGCTCACTGTGGAGAAGTGGACTGGAGTCCATGAATGATAGAGCATATCAGGTACGGACGGTAAGCTGATTCTATACAAACTAATATGCTGTATGGAGTGTGTAGACACATACAGCACATACACACATGCACCTGTACTGGATGTGAAACTCGTCTGTAGCATGTTTGCTGGAAAACTTCAGTGACATCATACTTTCCCTGAGATCTTAAACTCTCATGGACAAATTTTGGTGGACAGATGAATCTGTCAAGACTCACGTGGAATTATGTGATTATGAGCAGCAGTAGTTCCTGGTGTGGGGTTTTCGTCAATTATTATTTGAACGAATCAGGATTGGGCAAAGAAAGTTCTTAAACTGGTGTGGTGATTTTCAAGCCTGTGTGCAGATTATATCGTTTTCTTTTTTTTCTTTTTTCTTTTCTTTACCCCTTTTTTCTCCCCAATTTCATGGTATCCAATTGTTGTAGTAGCTACTATCTTGTCTCATCGCTACAACTCCCGTACGGCTCGGGAGAGACGAAGGTTGAAAGTCATGCGTCCTCCGATACACAACCCAACCAGCCGTATTGCTTCTTAACACAGCGCGCATCCAACCCGGAAGCCAGCTGCACCAATGTGTCGGAGGGTACACCGTGCACCTGGCAACCTTGGTTAGCACTCATTGCGCCCGGGCCGCCACAGGAGACAAGGACATCCCTACCGACCAAGCCCTCCCTAACCCGGACAACGCTAGGCCAATTGTGCGTCGCCCCACGGACCTCCCAGTCGCGGCCGGTTACGACAGAGCCTGGGCGCGAACCCAGGGACTCTGATGGCACAGCTGGCGCTGCAGTACAGCGCCCTTAACCACTGCGCCACCCGGGAGGCCGATTATATAGTTTTCCACTAGATTCCACAGCCACAAAGTAAAAAATAGTCTAAATTGTAAAAATTCATGAAAACCAAAAATGTGCTTTTTGGCCATGATAAACACGGGTGATATTAGTTTGGCAGAGAGTTTCCGTTTGCAAGGCAAGACACTTCACTTCCTTCCTTGCACAAAGGTAATCACACTTGTTAACAGCAATCCCCCCAGAAGTAAAAAAAGAAATTACAATCTTCCGCGAGATAACTTTACTTCTAGGTAAGCGAGATTACTAAGATCTGAAGACAAACGTCACTCACAAAGTGACAGACTAATCTTTTGCTCTTTTGGCATAAATGGTTGGTTTGAATTGCGTGTGATGTTGTGTAAAACATTACAAATTCTATCCCTGCTCAGGGCACAACAGAATGCACTCTGTTACACACACACACTAACACACACACACACTAACACACACGTTACCTCGTCCACCTCTTTGTAAGTACAGTCACAATTCACATATCCCTACTTGTACTTTGTCCATGTGTTCGCCACCTATACTCAGTAAGGTATTTGCAGGCCAGAGCATTTAGATGCATTCCCCTCTGGCTTACAAAGCCAAAGGTTACACTCTTTCACCCGAGACTGTCACATCTCCGACTGACCCTGTGTCCTCAGGAAATCAGGCAGCTGAGTGCCAAGAGTCACACACTCCATCACACACACACACACACACACACACACACACACACACACACACACACACACACACACACACACACACACATCAATGCGAGCTCAAACACACACATACAAACACACACAAGCACACACACGGTTGAAAACTGACACCCCTATTCAGATCATGACCAGCCTGATCACTACAAATAGACTTCGATATCGGACATTTGAAAAGGTCCTGAAAAAATCACTATATACATTCCTCAGCGCTCACAAAAAAAGAACATCAATTGCCCAACACTGGGTGCGAACTCATGATGTTCAGTGCCAAAGTGTGCTGCTCAGACCAATGCATCACCACAGTTTACAATGCTCTCGCAAGCCTTGAGGATACTTGATAATACTTGATGGTAATAGCATGTCGTTTTTTTATTATTTTGTTTTAACTCTTCCCAAACCATCATTGTAAATAAGAATTTGTTCTTAACTGACTTGCCTAAATAAAGGTTAAATAAATAAAAGTCAAATACCTTCAATTTCTTAAAGAGACATCGTCTTGATTATAAGTACTTACCAGGAAGTCCCCAAAGGGAATATCACTGAGTGGTAGACAAGTGAAAGGATTCACAGCGCTGCTACTGTGGCGACTAAATTGTGACGCTGCAGTGAAGGAATAGCATGTCGAGTGATCGCCAATTAGCCAAAATGAAACAAGCAACTCAAATCCATGTTAACCAGAAGGAATGCTGCACCTACTCTGAAAGCTTGATGCTGTGAGAGAGGAAGTCTTTAAGGCTGAATCTCAAATGGCACCCTAATTCCCTGGTCAAAAATAGTGTACTATGTAGGGAATATGGTGCCATCTGGGACGCACATTAAGCAATATTACCTGAAGGAGCCTCTGGATCCTGTGAAGTCTCACTTTAAGCCACTCACTGGCGCTAATTGATGACCTCATCGGACTGGTCAATTTGGGTGCCAGTCACAGTCTGTGGTACAAAAGCTGCCTTCAATTGAGAAACATGACACCCAGCTTGTACTGTAAAGTGAACTTCCCTGCTAACAACAATGAGTTGTTAGGACGTCCCCGGGACATCACAAAATGGTTGCCTAATGTCATCAGGACGTTGTGTCATGGTCCCCTGGAGGTTTTGTCTAGTTCCCGGTTTGTCCTGGGGACATTTTTAGGATGTTCTTGGGACGTTGTGTCATGGTCCCCTGGAGGTTTTGTCTAGTTCCCGGTTTGTCCTGGGGACATTTTTAGGATGTTCTTGGGACGTTGTGTCATGGTCCCCTGGAGGTTTTGTCTAGTTCCCGGTTTGTCCTGGGGACATTTTTAGGATGTTCTTGGGCCGTTGTGTCATGGTCCCCTGGAGGTTTTTCTATAGTTCCCAGTTTACTGGGGCGTCAGTTAGCCTCGTGGTCAGAGCGTTGGACTTGTAACCAAAAGGTTGCAAGATCTGAATCCCCGATCTGACAAGGTAAGAATCTGTCGTTCTGCCCCTGAACAAGGCAGTTAACCCCCTGTTCCTAGGTCGTCATTGAAAATAAGAATTTGTTCTTAACTGACTTGCCTAGTTAAATAAAGGTTAAAAAAATTACTGATGGTCTCAAATAAATGTTCTCCCCCCCAAAAAATGAATTAAACGTTCTACCATGGTCCATCATGGCCCTGACTGGTAAACCACTGATCCATTCACAGCTCTTTGTCTTTTGGCAATGCTAGGGACACCCACACACAAACTGTGCTTTTAACAACATACATATATTACACTGTGTATGTTTATTCATACAGTAATTATTATTTAACATATCCTCACCTGGGATTTGCACGGACAATCTCTTGGTTCACAGTGTTCCGATTGCCCTGCTTTGCCACCATGTCTGTATCAATGACTGATTTCACCTCTAGTCCTATTACTACCCTGTTAAAAATACACCCATGAAAAACGATGATATCTATCATAGTGATTCAGCAGTAACATTAAAACAGAACAATATGCCCCACCAACATCAGACAACTATATTAACAATCCAAACTCAAATTTCTGAAATAAGTAAATCAATGAGAGAATAGTCAGATTAACTGATAATTACAATAGCAGTGGAGATCGCACTCCTTTGCTAGGAGCAGAGATGTATTATAGGTAATGAATGTGTCTGGGAAATTGTACAGCTTTTGTGGCACAGCATAAAGAGCAGTATACCTCAAATCCAAAGGATGTGAGATCAAATCCCAGGTGGGATCACATTGAAAAGTCAGTATGAAGTGATCATGTAACAATATTGTTTCTATATTTTTACACTATTTTAGCTGAACAGTGTACAACTTACCTTAAAACTCAGATCCCGTTTCATTACTTATAATGGTTTGGGACACCTAGGACAATCGGGGGAGCATCAGAGGACCATGATACAACGTCCTAAGAACTTCCTAAAACATATTTGTGGACGTCCCCAGGTCAAACAGGGAACTAGAAAAAGGTCCCCCAAAGAACATTCCCTTGGGACCATCACCCAAAGCCCTAAGAACGAGTACAATGAAATTCCTGAGAATGTCCTAAAAAGATCTGATTTGGTCCTCAGTGATGTCCAGGGAACTAGACAAAGGTCCCTCAGAGAACGTTCCCTTGCGACCAATACACAACTTTCTTAGAACGTTCTCAGAACGTCAGAGGGATATTGTTGTGCCAAAACCCATAAGGGACGTAATGGGAATGTCGCTGAATGTCCTCAAGACATTTTCTGGGTTGTCCCATTGACATATCATTTCCCCAATGTGTCCAGAAAGGCCAAACGATAACAACAAGGGATAATACCCCCTCCATATCTCAGACATGCTTGTGACAGCTTGGGCTCACTGACTAGTCACTCACCCTAAGCATTCTTTATACAACCTGCCGTAACCTAGCAATGTCATTCAAATCTCGAGACAGGATGTCTTAAACTCTTTAACTTCAAAACCCTGCCAAATACAATTCTGATAACGTGTGATGAGATCATTGCAGCTATCGTAATTCATTATGAAGAATCATCAATTTATGTGCTCAGTGGTGTATGTTTTCTATTGGTATATGTCTACTAACTTGAATGTCTAAAGGCCTTTAGGCATAGCAAATCCATAAAATGATGATGATCATCATCGTAGTCAACGAGCACCCACTCACCTCCATCCACAGCCTGGCCAGGTGCAGGCGAAGGGCTTCTCCCCTGTGTGTCTCCGGAGGTGAGCTTTCAGGTGGCTGCTCTTGGTGTACATCTTGGTACAGCTGGGGAAAGTGCATTTGTGCATTTTGATGAGGTCCGCCACAGGGTTCTTCTGAAACTGCTGACCCCCCACATGGAGCCCTTGGCCATGGACCCCAACCAGCACCTCCCCGAGGCCCAGGGGCTTGGCTGCAATGGGCACTGGAGCGATGCGCACAAACTTGGAGGAGACATTAAGGCTGGTGGAGGGCAGCAGCTGGGGAACCAGGGCAAAGGTCTGCCCCTGGATGTTGACCAGCAGCTGGGCAATTTTGATGTCTGAGGCCGGCTGAGGGGGAGGCTGGACGACTTGGGGAGGATGATGAGGAGCCGTGGAACTGGGTTCCTTTTTGATCTGCATGGGCTGGATCTGCAGGATGACCGGCATCCCACTGCTGCCACGGTTTGCAAAGCTCTCTGTTGTCCCAAGCCTGCTGGATAATGAATCACTCTTGGACCTGTCTTCGTGCAGACCTTCTATGGACTCCTGTGCCGGCGAGGCCGGTGTGATTTTGGTCTCGGTGGTGGTGGCGGCATTCTCGGTAAACACAGTTTGGTCTGAATGGTTGGCCTCGGGCTCCAGCCTTGGCCCTGGGGATGAGGACTCCCTGTACACCTCCAGTCCCACCCCCAACCCCATGATCTCCTCCAGACCCAGACCCAGCGCCCCCTCCCGGGCCTCCTGCTTCATGGATGACACCACCTCCATGTTCTCCTCCAGGAACTCCTCTATCTCCTCCAATGTGGGCTGGAAGGATGACTGCTCCATGTCCACCAAGGACCAGACAGAGAAGTCCACACTCTCCTCCTTCAAGGCCTCTGGATGGGGGTGGGATGGCTCATCCCTCTGTGAGTCCCACAGAGAGGTGGGCAGTGACATGGGGATGGCCGCCGCAGTCCCTGCTCCGCCTAGGGAGGTCTGGGACAGCAGGAAGTCCAGGATGCTGTCTGAACTCTCGGCGCTGGAGCTGCTGCCATAGCTGGAGCTGAGCACTTGGGAGTCGGGGCTAGAACAGGAGCGAGGGCTTGACGACTCGCTCAGGTCATCCTCGGAGAAGGGCGAGGGCATCACCTGGTAGGTCCCTGCATCCGTCACCATGTCCGACAGGTGATACACCGAAGGGGCGCTATTGTAAGTTAAGAAAGTCTCCTCGCCGCTCACTAGGAAGTTATCCACCATTCCTGGCTATGGGCCAAGAGAATGTCACTCCACTTTGTGTTGAAAATTGTCTTACTGATATAACAGTTTGTTAGGGTTATTCCTCTTGTTGTTGTGAAACTGTCAACAAATAAACCCCAGAAGGGGTCACCACAGCAAGGTCACGCTTCGCAGAAAAAAAATAGAGAAACACCTGTTGTTCTCTCTCAGGATAAAAAAGAAGAATGCTTCGGTAGGAAAATACTTTAATTCCAAGGTTTCCAGCCAGGATATATCTAGACAAACACCCATTAGGAGAGAAGAAGAGAGAGAAGATTACTAAACTGAGTTTTGAGATTAATACATTTTATACATAGTAATGCATGTCACTGTAAGAACACACAGACAAGAGTCTACAGGCAAAAGAACAGAGGCAAGACCTACTGTAAAGACAAGTCATGAATCACCAATGCACCACTTGTGAAACAAATGATCTTCCGCCTCTCTGTTCCTGGCTTGCATGTTCAAAATATGGAATGCTGTGCCTGTTTCCATTTCAAGTTCACACGCGGTTGGCGTGAGAGCTGAAGTGGTTACCAGAGAGCATAGGCGGCTAACGCATTCCTTTACTTGTATTTCTGATTCAAAACAATTCAAAATAACTTGACGAATGCACTCTGTTACACACACACACACACACACACACTAACACAACAGTACAATGGGCAAGACTTGAAAAAACAACTACAGTATAGTCAGAAAATAGAAGGTGAATGCTGTCAGGTCAAAATATATAAATGTGTTCCCTCAGATTCACACTTTTGTCAGGCATGAGATATCTGGGATATGTGAGAATGGCGAAGGAGTCATATTTCCACTGATGGAAACTAAAACGAATGGAAGCATTTGGGTCGAGGCCACATGAGCACCTCCTGTTGTGAGTCCACAGCTGTGCAGTGGCTGCTGCAGAGTGTGTGTGTCAGAAAGAGTGTCTATGGATTCAATGGAAATTATTCCTGCCAAAGCACACCTTCGCCTCACACATTTAGGCTACATTTAAATAAGTGTTGTGTGCATTTTTTTAATCAAATGAACTTATTTAATATTCTGTCATTTGAACAAATGTTTTAGTTAACTATAGGGAATCGTTTCCATATATTTTATCTTACAAAACGTTGCCGTTTTTTTTCATATCTAATTTGCAAAATCCATGCAGCGTTGACCCCCACCCACACACACACACACACACACACAAAAAAAAAAAACTGGCAAAGCTTAGATGGTCATCAATGTCTGACCGTCTGTCCCCTTCTCTGGGCCTCTTGGCTCCGTGACCGAAAATAAACCTCCAAAGGAACCGTCAACATTATTAAAATAACACCGCGTGAGGCAGCCGTGAGCACTGCGCTCCTAATAGTGCATAAATCACCTGTCATGCTGTTTATAACACTCAAACCGCAATAAATCAACACCAATCGCGTGTAGTGGAATGACACGCGATTATCGCGTCATTATTATTATTTAATGACATGTTTTATTTTTACTCGTTGGGAAGCAACAATTTCACGGTATACAACTGTTCTATTCGGCATTACTCAGCCATTACATGCTATTACATAACAAACACTGAATAATTACAGCATAATCATTGAGAATATTTTAAAACAAGAATTAACAGAAATGAGCGTATATAGGCGATCAAATGTAAATCAAATGCAAAGCAATTTAAACACCGTAGGCTAGGCTTACATCTCTACCGATTACTGGCGAAAAAGTCTAATTTTTAAACTTCTCCTTGTCTCATTTATCATAACTCATAACCGTCAACATATTGATTCTAGTTTTGAAGCAAACGATCACATCTTCTGCCCATCCCGTGGCATAGGATGCGCAATTAAGTGCAGCTTCACCGCTACAACGTAAACATGTTTTCGTCCAGCGGTGCGTGCTGCAGAATGGTCATAGGTTGGAGGAACGAACACACGCCCTCGATCTCTTGCAGAACCCATTCATTCTCAAGGAAAAGATGCGGTAAAACTCCATCTTACCTTTTTCAATAAAGCATTTACAAATCCCTTATTTTATCCCAATGCATTGTCTTTCCTTTGCATTTGATGGGGAATCTCTATCTCGAATGCATGGTTTGTCCTTGAGAGTTGCCTACCAGAACCGTTCAGACTGATTAGCAGCGAGGCAGAGTAGTTGTACTATATTACCGTCACATGACTGCTGGTGTACGTGTGTGTGTGTTATATGAGTCAACATAAGAGGTTGGATCTGAAGGCTCGACCCAGCTCTGTGCAGCAATTGGCCAACGATGCGCGAAGGCTGGTCTCTGGATATGTCAATCAGGTTGCGTACGCCTATATGTGGGATGTTTAGTGACAGAAGACAGGTCCATTTCCAAGTGTTTCTCACTTCCTTATCCTCCCATCGCACGAGGAGCAGATACAACTGTTGCAGTAAATTGAGACGGGGGAAGTTGACCGATTGTAGCCTATTTTCAGGAGGTTCCTATGACCCCAATAGAAAGCAACATGACAATTGATCATGGATGGAAAATTGACATGGATGTGAAAATAATCAATTTAATTGATTTAATTTGATTTAATCTTTGCTTAACTAGGCAAGTCAGTTATACAATGATGGCCTACCAAAAGGCAAAAGGCCTCCTGCGGACGGGGGTCTGGGATGAAAATAAAGAAAGAAATACAATAGAAATATAGGATAAAACACACATCACATCAAGAGAGACAACACTACATAAAGAGAGACATAAGACAACATAGCAAGGCAGCAACACATGAAAACACAGCATGGTAGCAACACAACATGACAACAACATGGTAGCAACACAACATGGCAGCAGCACAAAACATGGTACAAACATCCAGTTTGAGAGTTTGTTGCAGCTTGTTCCAGTCGCTAGCTGCAGCGAACTGAAAAGAGGAGCGACCCAGGGATGTGTGCGCTTTGGGGACCTTTAACAGAATATGACTGGCAGAATGCATCGAGTTCATTTGAGTTCATTTTATAACATTTCAATTCAATTATTTTGCTTTCCTCTAAAGGAGCTCACCACACAGTGTTCTCATTAAGTAGGCTATCAAACTGCTGGAATAACTGAATATGTTGTATAATGTTATTACAATGTAATGTTATTACATTGTTACAATCATTCTCTCTGTCCATGCAATATTGATACACCAAAACATTGAATGTGAAGTACTGTAATATGCATTTCTAACACAGTGGACTAGTACTGTGTGGTATTACTTATTGTGAATGAACTTGACAAATGTCATACACAACAGTATCAAGATGCCCTGTTCTACTAGAGACCTAGGAAATGTACACGTTCCTATGCACGCCTTTCCTACACATTTCTCAGTAGTTGGTATTCAGACACCATATGCTGGTGCATAACAGGTTCCCTGGCGCGTGCTGAATAAATTTAATTCAACCTATGAAAAACCTCTCACTTGCTGGCCAACAGATTTTCTCATGTAGTTTTCATTCAATAGTGTTTTCAGTACATTTAGGTAAAGCCATCCCTTAAAAGGTGCAATTCAGTCCATTTTTGGACTTATAAATCCACAGGTTGTTGAAGAACATAACTTATAAATGACTCATGACCTTAGTTCAACTGCCATACCCTATCAGAACCAAAAATATAAGCTTGTTATACTCCAATGTTTGAAAACTAGGTAAACAAACACAAGATAGCCTCACAGCAAGCGTCCATAGCTCTGTCTATGAATCAGCTTTTTGCCGAAACAGGGGTGGGGAGGACACTTTGTTATTGTTTCAACTGCTGATTGACACTTTAAATTGGGTGTACCTTGAATTTTGATTTTCTGGACAGACTCACTAGAGTTTATGGAGAGAAGGGTTCAGAATTTTAGGGATCGATGAACAAAAGTCATATAAATGTTTTAATGTTATGTTTTTATTTAACCTTTATTTAACTAGGCAAGTTAAATATATAAAATATATAAATGCATAACACATACAGTGTATTGATTCAATACATGCATATTTGTCTCTGTTTCACCACCAATTGGGAGATTTAAAATGACTCTGATCTTGTAGATTATTTAGAGTAAGGAAAATATTTATTCATCATAAAAAAAACAGGTTTGGAGAGCCTTTACGCACAAAATATATAAATGCATAAAACATACAGTGGATTGATTCATCCTGAATGTTGCCATATTCAAGTTCAATCGATGAAATATTGGAAAATGATAAAAGTGTACAATAGGGGTTGATCAGAAGTCCTATAAATCTCCCCTAATAATCCTGACTAATCACGGAACTGTGACGACAACGGTCCAGTCGTGAACCGTGTGTCAGGCTCCAGGTTTAAACTGCTACAGATGTTCTGCGTATCATAATGATTCAAATAGGCTACATGTTATAAATTATTGCACGACTTGTAATACATTAGCCTAATATAATCCACAATTGCTGGCGATCCTCAGGAACAACCACACGAATGTGACAGAGAAAGGAAAGACAAACTAATGATGTCATGGAATGAGGCACATGTAAGGAAACTAACTCTAAAGTATCAGTTATGTGGGTATAAATGACGGTGGTTACCAATAGTGGCTAATATTTAACACGATACAATTTTGAAATATTAAGTGAAAAGTCTGGGCATATAATTCAAACATTAGAGAAATCATAAATCAGTAGGTTTGGCGCTATACTGTTAATTGCTCATGGCTACAGAAGCCTATAGCTTAGGTTTTCATACCTGCAAGTTATAAGGCCAGCATTTCATAAACTTCACTGTGGAAAACGTGATATGTTGATATGCTTCAGTTTGCTGCCATATGACTAGTTTACCATTTATCTACGGCGATCATACGGTAAAATAGATCTAAAACAATTGTGATTTATATTCACAATCCCGTTATCCAAACAACTTACTCATTTACCTAGCTCCTATAGCTCTTATCAATTAGTTAATGACAGAGCATGGAGAAGGGTGTTATTTCTATCGGAAAAAAATAAAGTACATGTTGTTCCACTTGGAACCGACCTTATTCATCGTTTCATCAAATGTAAAGTTGGGAATTAAGTCCAAATCAGAATACAGCGTATCTGTAGATGCACCTCTGCCACACCTCCATTCCTTTGACCTCCACCCCGATAGAATAGCTGACTGAAACACGCTTTGCCTCATGCCTAAGTTCAAGGTCAGAATACGGGTAGAGAGAAAAGTGCATAAAAAGGGAATTAAGTTCCATTTAGGGGAGCATTACTCAGATCTGAATCGGCCCCCTAGAGAAGTTACTATAGGTCAATGACCTCAGATATGCTAATGACCACAAATCAACACAACACTCCTCCTTATAAACTTGCTTCAAGTTCAGTTACAAAGAGAGGGACCCATACTCAGGAGGAATGTAGGCCGACCAGTGCAGCCAGGCGTACTCCAACAGGATGTTTCAAAAGCATCAGAATGCTCTTGACGGTGCCTGTTTGTTTTGTCAGTGTCTGCAGCATCCTGAGAGAAACACATGACAGGGGAGCAAGTTATTCTGGGACACAGTGAGAGTTTTGTTTACGTTTCCACAACGCCTAGAGGAGGAGGAGAGTGAAAATAGATGTCTTGGGCGTCCTGAAAATGACACATTTGCTTTCTCTTGCTGTTGATATATTGTTTGTGGTGGATAGAATACAGTGCATCACATGTATTACCTGGATAATTCTCCATTATCTCTCCCTTTAGAGGAAACAACACCTGACACATATTTGAATAAGCAGTTAATGACCACAGTTTATATTTATTCTACATTAATATACTTCTACAGTATATATTTCTTCTACATTGATATATTTCTACAGTATATATTTCTTCTACATAAATATATTTCTATACAGTATATCTTTCTGTACTTTAATCGACCCTCTGAGGCTTATGGACATTACACAGTAACACTCTCTCTCCCTCTCTCACCCTCATCAGCTCCAGTGAAGTACACAGAATGGGACCTGACCGCTGTCACAGTCTGTCAGCGGGGGTCTGGCTGGAAGGAATGTATTAGTGTGAATGTAATACTGTGTTGTATGACATGCTAGCCTGTCTGGAAGGCAAACAGCAGGCCCTTGCTGACCTGCCCTGTCCTAATACACAAATCAAACAGCTAGGAGACCTGTTGAGATTGTCGTCCCGCCCAGGGTCACTCCCTAGATTAGGTCTGGGTCATGTTCATTAGATGCCAAACGTACTGAAACAGGACTGAAACAGGAGTGACTGCCTGGACTTGTCCAATAAGAAATGCACATTTTCACTTTTCATTGCAAAACTTTAACAAACTTTTCATGCCCTATTGAATATGACCTCGAGGGATGTAAAGGGGAGTCGAGAGCGGCATAGAGCAATGGATTAGTCGCTTTGCCTTTGGCCTACTTCCTGGACCTCGAGGGATCGGACTGAGCTCATATTTAGAGCCAGAAAATGTTGGTTAACGTTTCAAACTGACTGTATCCCTAATGACGGGCCTGACGATAGGCTACAGTTGAACTGTGGCCAAATATTTTGACATACAGTATATGACATGGTGTGGACAAGGAGATGTCCTAATGACATATATGTGTTAATATATGTTGACATACAGTATATGACATGGTTTGGACAAGGAGATGTCCTAATGACATATATGTGTTAATATATGTTGACATACAGTATATGACATGGTTTGGACAAGGAGATGTCCTAATGACATATATGTGTTAATATATGTTGACATACAGTATATGACATGGTGTGGACAAGGAGATGTCCTAATGACATATATGTGTTAATATATGTTGACATACAGTATATGACATGGTTTGGACAAGGAGATGTCCTAATGACATATATGTGTTAATATATGTTGACATACAGTATATGACATGGTTTGGACAAGGAGATGTCCTAATGACATATATGTGTTAATATATGTTGACATACAGTATATGACATGGTGTGGACAAGGAGATGTCCTAATGACATATATGTGTTAATATATGTTGACATACATTGTCAGTTGAAATGATGCATGCATCATTTAAAAATATATATGTTAACATTCAAACCAGGGAGTCACATTGAGATCTAAGAGCCCTTTGACAAGGCAGACTATAGCCAAGAAGTCAGCTCCAGCATAATACATAAAAACCTATGGTTAAAATACTGTAGGTGTTTCCTTGCATGGAAAAGCACAGCGCAGCATCGGTTTCAACTACATGCACAGCTGACCATGCCACAGCGAGGTTACTTCAAGTGTTTTGAGGAGTGGGCTTTACCTGGAGTGCAAAATTGTTGACTACGAGTGTGAGGTCATGGTGGACTCGGGGGCCCAGGTTTCCATGGTACATGGACAGGTACCGTATGGAGAAATTCTACTTGAGGTAAGAGTGGCACATTGCAACCATACCACATCATGGTTAAAGTAGCAAATGGACAGTTTATCTCAGTCCTGGGGAGCTGGTCCACAGTCATGAACATTGACGGTTTGAATCTGACCTGGGAATTTGTAGTCACTAGCACGCAGACCAGTATGCACTGGTAGGGACAGAGTTCCTGTTAAAATATGAGGCTGTACTTGATTTGAGAAAGAAAACATGTTGTGTATTGGGGGAGAAGATTCTGTTGATTTTCAGGGGAGGGGCAGGGGGAGTGTGTAAAGTGGTGGTGATGAATGACACGATTATCCCCTCCAGAAGTGAAATGTTTATAACTGGTAAAGTTGAGGGTACAGTAAACAATGACAAAACTGAGGGTCTTCTTGAGCCCTTTGTTAAAGTCACTGATTCAACTGACCTGTTGGTTGCATGTAGCGTGTGCAGCCCAGTGAAGGGGAAACTGCCAGTGCGTGTGATGAATGTAACTCCGGATTCACAGTTACTGAGAGAGGACACTGAACTGGGGGGTTTCTCTATCTGGGAGAAGGGTAGTGAAGACACTATCGTTGCTAGCCTACAGGATTCTAACCAACCGCCATACTCTCCCACCACAGCAAAGTGGGACGTAGAACAAGTCATGCAGGAGCTGGACATAGACTGCAGCCAGCCAACTGAGGTTCAGTTGAAAACTGTAAAGGAAATGGTGGGAAGGTATGTGAAAGTGTTTAGCACTGGTGATTTTGACTTGGGTTACAAGAAACTAGTCCAGCATAGGATTGATACAGGGGACACCAGGCCTATCAAACAAGCGTTGGTGCGGGTGCCTGTTAAACTCCAAGCAGAGTTAGTCGTACATTCCAAGAGCATTTGAAACATTTAAGACAATTTTTTCAGCAGATTGGAGCAGGCAGAACTTAAGGTGAAGCCATCTAAGTGCCATTTGTTCAGCTCGCAGGTGAGCTACCTGGGACACATCCTCTTGGCTGAGGGAGGGTCCACTGACCCCAAGAAAACAGAGACAGTCAAGTCATGGCCTAGCCCTGAGTCACTGACAGAGACAGTCAGGTCATGGCCTAGCCCTGAGTCATTGACAGAGACAGTCAGGTCATGGCCTAGCCCTAAGTCACTGACAGAGACAGTCAGGTCATGGCCTAGCCCAGAGTCACTGACAAAGACAGTCAGGTCATGGCCTATACCCGAGTCACTGACAGAGACAGTCAAGTCATGGCCTAGCCCCGAGTCACTGACAGAGACAGTCAGGTCATGGCCTAGCCCCGAGTCACTGACAGAGACAGTCAGGTCATGGCCTAGCCCCGAGTCACTGATAGAGAGAGTCAGGTCATGGCCTAGCCCCGAGTCACTGACAGAGACAGTCAGGTCATGGCCTAGCCCTAAGTCACTGACAGAGACAGTCAGGTCATGGCCTAGCCCAGAGTCACTGACAAAGACAGTCAGGTCATGGCCTATACCCGAGTCACTGACAGAGACAGTCAAGTCATGGCCTAGCCCCGAGTCACTGACAGAGACAGTCAGGTCATGGCCTAGCCCCGAGTCACTGACAGAGACAGTCAGGTCATGGCCTAGCCCCGAGTCACTGATAGAGAGAGTCAGGTCATGGCCTAGCCCCGAGTCACTGACAGAGACAGTCAGGTCATGGCCTAGCCCCGAGTCACTGACAGAGACAGTCAGGTCATGGCCTAGCCCCGAGTCACTGACGGAGGCAGTCAGGTCATGGCCTAGCCCAGAGTCAATGACAGAGACAGTCAGGTCATGGCCTAGCCCCGAGTCACTGACAGAGGCAGTCAGGTCATGGCCTAGCCCCGAGTCACTGACAGAGACAGTCAGGTCATGGCCTAGCCCTAAGTCACTGACAGAGACAGTCAGGTCATGGCCTAGCCCCGAGTCACTGACACGAGACAGTCAGGTCATGGCCTAGCCCGAGTCACTGACAGAGACAGTCAGGTCATGGCCTAGCCCCGAGTCACTGACAGAGACAGTCAGGTCATGGCCTAGCCCCGAGTCACTGACAGAGGCAAGAAGCTTTTTAGGCCTGAACTACAGGAGGTTTACACCAGATTTTGTCAGCTATGGTGGGGCCTTTGTACAGATTTACAGATAAGGGGAAAATGTTTGAGTGTAACGCAACACATGAAGCGACCTTTAATGAATTAAAGTCCAAGCTTACCACATCCCCATACTGGCTTTCCTGGACCCAAATCTAGATTTCATAATGGATACCAGACACATGTGACACAGGCATAGGGGCAGTCCTCTCCCAGAAACACGAGGGTAGAGAGAGAGTAGAAGCATATGCCAGTCTGGCACTGTCAAAACAGGAGAGGAGGTATTCAACCAAGAAGGAGCTTCTTGCTGTGGTAGTGTTTCTTAAACATTTCAGACTTTTGCTGGGGAGGAAATTTCTCTGAGAACTGATCACAGCTCACTAAGGTGACTGAGTAACTTCAAACAATCTGAGGGACAGTTGGCTAGATGGTTAGAGAACCTGGATCAGTTTGACTATGATATTGTCCACAGGCCAGGTACACTGCACAGTAATGCAGATGGTGTGTCACACCGACACACACAGATAGAGAGTGTCGACAGAGCCACCTCACACGAGGTCACTGTCAGCCATCGTAAACAAGCCTCAGGATGTCACTATTGAGCCTATAGTTGGAACTCAAACAAGCCAGGCAGAACCTAAAAAAAATGCAGCTTTTCTTTTGGAAGGAAGGAGGGTGGAGCAGAGCTCCCTGTGGAGTTGCAATCAGAGACAAAGTTCAGGCCTTTCGAACAAGTGTGGGGGGCATTACATGTGAAGAATGGCGTGTTATTCCTTGAGAGTCAAAACTATGAGACAGATGACACCATCTGGAGAGGGGTTGTACCAGATGAGCTCGTACATGAGATACTTACCTTTATCCACAATGATAGAACAGGAGGCCATTTATGAGTTGAAAAATTCACCAGTAAAATTAGAGCAAGATTTTATTGGCCAGGCTGGCCGAGAGTCATATTGCAGTGGTGTAAGGGCTGTGTGGCGTGCATACAAGTTACAGGGTCCAGCCCCAAGAGCACCCATGACAAGTTATGTCGCAGGCCAACCTTTTGAAAGGATAGCTTAATGGGTCCATTTACAGAGCTGAGGAGAGTTAACAAACACATGATGGTATTTTATTTAACCAGGCAAGTCAGTTAAGAACATATTCTTATTTACAATGACGGCCTACCCTGGCCAATGCTGGGCCAATTGTGCGCCGCCCTATGGGACTCCCAATCACGGCGGGATGTGATGCAACCTGGATTCAAACCAGGTACTGCACTATCTTAGACCACTGCGCCATTCGGGAGCCCGGGTACTGTCAGATTACTTTAATAGGTGGTCAGAGGCATATGCCATACCAAATCAGGAAGCAGAAACTGTGGCCAAGAAACTAGTAGAGGAATTTGTGTTGAAGCTAGGCGTTCCTCGATCTATCCATAGCAACCAGGGGTGAAATTTTGAATCTACTATTTTTAGAGAGATGCGCATGAACAAATTAACAAAACACGAACCACGCTGTACAACCCACAATCAGATGGTTTATTGGAAAAAATGAACAGAACTCTGTTCATTATGCTGTCACATTTTGTGGATAACAATCAAAGAAATTGGGATGAGATACTCCCATCTGTGATGACGGCATACAGGACTAGTGTTCAATCTTCCACAGGGTTCACACCATGCAGGGTGCTGTTTGGTACTGAAATGACTTTACCGGTTGATGTGGTTATGGGAACACAACAAAATGAAGGGAAACAGTATGTTTCTCATTATGTGAAAAGGGTGGAAGGGTATTTAAGCACTGTAAGGGAAGCTGTAAAGAGAAATCACCTAAAAGCAACAGGTAAACAAAAGCAATACTTTGATCTAAATGTGTCACCCCAGAGGTATGAGGAAAATGAATATACTGTATGTGGCTTAGAGACTACCAGAGGAAAAAGGGGTCGTCACCCAAACTGAGAAAGAAACTCAAGGGTCCTTTCAAAATTGCAAAGAAACTGTCAGAGGTGCTGTACGAAGTACTACAGTGTAATGGACCTTATCATGCCATGGTCCACTACAACAGGATCAAACCTTACTTTGGGGTTGTTTCAGAGCATGAGGTCACTGGCACGGAACAAGAGACTGAGTTGAGCACTGACTCATTTATGCCTAGTCAGACATACTACCCTTCAAGGAAACAGGGTGCTCCGAGAAAAAAGAAACCAATGTTGCCTAGGCTACCTTTCAGGAGAAGGGTGGGGGACATTGTGAGACTGTGGGCTCCAGGGGATGTTAATGCCTCATTGGAACAGGAACTGAATACTGTCAGGACTAAAAGCTCAGTCAAAGACACAGAGACTCATACCATGCAAATGGTCATGAACACTGAGTTGCCCTGTGCACCTGCAATAGAAAGTGTCTCCTTTGAGACGGGTCAAGCACCTGAGTCAATTACAGCAGAAGATAACAATAGAAAGTGTCTCCTTTGAGACGGGTCAAGCACCTGAGTCAATTACAGTAGAAGATCACATGGGTCAGGGGGGTAGACCCCAAAGAACTATTAGGAGGCCTGTATGTGTAGAACTCCCGAGTGTCACAGCGGTCTAAGGCACTGCATCTCAGTGAAAGAGGCATCACTACAATCCCCGGTACGAATCCAGGTTGTATCACATAGGGCGGCACACAACTGGCCGAGGTTTGGCCGTCATTGTTAACTGACTTGCCTAGTTAAAAAATGTTAAAGTACACGGTCAACGCATTCTGAATGTGTTTGGTTACTGAACACTTCTCAAAGGGTCTTTTCTGTGTGTTTATCCAGGTTATTAAACACAGGGTGTGGTCAGTTTAAGAAGGGGTTAATGTAATGTTTTACACATTTGAAATTCTCTCAGCCTTTCACACACTATTATGCAAATGAGTTGCTGTATGTGAGGATGCGGGAAGCATGCTGAGAGATGGGATTTTTGGGAAGGCATTGGGTGTGGTTGGTCAGTGCTGGGGTGCACTGTCTGTTCATCCAAATAAAAAACTACTTGATTATTCCATGGTAAATCAGTGTCCTTACTCTAGTCAACAAACAACGTGCGCGTTTCGGTGGCCTTACAGGTTTGTTACAATACCAACCACACACGTTTAGTATTTCTATCATCTAGCCATCTAGGACTAAAACAGTTAGACACAGTCCTGCAGCAGACATACTCATAGAAAAAAAGGTTCCAAAAGGGTTCCTAACACCACCCGTTAAAGGGTTCCTAACACCACCCGTTAAAGGGTTCCTAACACCACCCGTTAAAGGGTTCCTAACACCACCCGTTACAGGGTTCCTAACACCACCCGTTAAAGGGTTCCAAAAGGGTTCCTAACACCACCCGTTAAAGGGTTCCTAACACCACCCGTTAAAGGGTTCCAAAAGGGTTCCTAACACCACCCGTTAAAGGGTTCCTAACACCACCCGTTAAAGGGTTCCTAACACCACCCGTTAAAGGGTTCCTAACACCACCCGTTAAAGGGTTCCAAAAGGGTTCCTAACACCACCCGTTAAAGGGTTCCAAAAGGGTTCCTAACACCACCCGTTAAAGGGTTCCAAAAGGGTTCCTAACACCACCCGTTAAAGGGTTCCTAACACCACCCGTTAAAGGGTTCCTAACACCACCCATTACAGGGTTCCTAACACCACCCATTAAAGGGTTCCTAACACCACCCGTTAAAGGGTTCCTAACACCACCCGTTAAAGGGTCCCAAAAGGGTTCCTAACACCACCCATTAAAGGGTTCCTAACAACACCTGTTAAAGGGTTCCAAAAGGGTTCCTAACACCACCCATTAAAGGGTTCCTAACACCACTCGTTACAGGGTTCCTAACACCACCCGTTAAAGGGTCCCAAAAGGGTTCCTAACAACACCCGTTAAAGGGTTCCAAAAGGGTTCCTAACACCACCCATTAAAGGGTTCCTAACACCACTCGTTACAGGGTTCCTAACACCACCCGTTAAAGGGTTCCTAACACCACTCGTTACAGGGTTCCTAACACCACCCGTTAAAGGGTTCCTAACAACACCCGTTAAAGGGTTCCAAAAGGGTTCCTAACACCACCCATTAAAGGGTTCCTAACACCACTCGTTACAGGGTTCCTAACACCACCCGTTAAAGGGTTCCTAACACCACTCGTTAAAGGGTTCCTAACACCACCCGTTAAAGGGTTCCTAACACCACTCGTTAAAGGGTTCCTAACACCACTCGTTACAGGGTTCCTAACACCACTCGTTAAAGGGTTCCTAACACCACTCGTTAAAGGGTTCCTAACACCACTCGTTTCAGGGTTCCTAACACCACTCGTTACAGGGTTCCTAACACCACTCGTTAAAGGGTTCCTAACACCACCCGTTAAAGGGTTCCTAACACCACTCGTTACAGGGTTCCTAACACCACCCGTTAAAGGGTCCCAAAAGGGTTCCTAACAACACCCGTTAAAGGGTTCCAAAAGGGTTCCTAACACCACCCATTAAAGGGTTCCTAACACCACTCGTTACAGGGTTCCTAACACCACCCGTTAAAGGGTTCCTAACACCACTCGTTACAGGGTTCCTAACACCACCCGTTAAAGGGTTCCTAACAACACCCGTTAAAGGGTTCCAAAAGGGTTCCTAACACCACCCATTAAAGGGTTCCTAACACCACTCGTTACAGGGTTCCTAACACCACCCGTTAAAGGGTTCCTAACACCACTCGTTAAAGGGTTCCTAACACCACCCGTTAAAGGGTTCCTAACACCACTCGTTAAAGGGTTCCTAACACCACTCGTTACAGGGTTCCTAACACCACTCGTTAAAGGGTTCCTAACACCACTCGTTAAAGGGTTCCTAACACCACTCGTTTCAGGGTTCCTAACACCACTCGTTACAGGGTTCCTAACACCACTCGTTAAAGGGTTCCTAACACCACCCGTTAAAGGGTTCCTAACACCACTCGTTACAGGGTTCCTAACACCACCCGTTAAAGGGTTCCTAACACCACTCGTTACAGGGTTCCTAACACCACCCGTTAAAGGGTTCCTAACAACACCCGTTAAAGGGTTCCAAAAGGGTTCCTAACACCACCCGTTAAAGGGTTCCTAACACCACTCGTTACAGGGTTCCTAACACCACCCGTTAAAGGGTTCCTAACACCACCCGTTAAAGGGTTCCTAACACCACCCGTTAAAGGGTGCCTAACACCACTCGTTACAGGGTTCCTAACACCACCCGTTAAAGGGTTCCTAACACCACCCGTTAAAGGGTTCCTAACACCACTTGTTAAAGGGTTCCTAACACCACTCGTTACAGGGTTCCTAACACCACCCGTTAAAGGGTTCCTAACACCACTCGTTACAGGGTTCCTAACACCACCCGTTAAAGGGTTCCTAACACCACTCGTTAAAGGGTTCCTAACACCACTCGTTAAAGGGTTCCTAACACCACTCGTTACAGGGTTCCTAACACCACCCGTTAAAGGGTCCCTAACACCACTCGTTAAAGGGTTCCTAACACCACCCATTAAAGGGTTCCTAACACCACTCGTTAAAGGGTTCCTAACACCACTCGTTACAGGGTTCCTAACACCACCCATTAAAGGGTTCCTAACACCACTCGTTACAGGGTTCCTAACACCACCCATTAAAGGGTTCCTAACACCACCCATTAAAGGGTTCCTAACACCACCTGTTAAAGGGTTCCTAACACCACCCGTTAAAGGGTTCCTAACACCACTCGTTAAAGGGTTCCTAACACCACCCTTTAAAGGGTTCCTAACACCACCCATTAAAGGGTTCCTAACACCACTCGTTAAATGGTTCCTAACACCACCCATTAAAGGGTTCCTAACACCACTCGTTAAAGGATAAGTTGAGTAATTTACAACGTAATGTTAGACGGTTCCTTGGCCTGAAAGTACTTTATGAGTCAGGAGAAACGGTAATCCATGGTTTGGCTTCATGCAGCCACTACTTCAGCTAACTTTAGCCAATGCATGTATTCTATCACATACACTACAAGTGAAATGTATGATCTATAGAACAATAGCTGAACAAAAATATAAATGCAACATGTCACAATTTCTACGATTTTACAAAGTTACAGTTGATATAAGGAAATCAGTCAATGGAAATCAATTGATTAGGTCTTAATCTAGGGACTTCACATGACTGGAAATACAAATATGCTTCTGTTGGTCACAGATACCTTTATAAAAAAGTAGGGGCGTGGATCAGAAAACTAGTCGGTATCCTGTGTGACCACCATTTGCCTCATGCAACACATCTCCTTTACATAGAGTTGATCAGGCTGTTGATTATGGCCTGTGGAATGTTGTCCCACTCCTCTTCAATGGCTGTGTGAAAGTTGTTGGATATTGGAGGGAATTGGAACACGCTGTTGTACACGTCGACCCAGAGCATCCCAAACGTGCTACATTTTGTAAACGTTTTATTTTATTTTTTAAATGTAACCTTTATTTGTCACTCAATGGGTGACATGTCTGGTGAGTATACAGGCCATGGAAGAACTGGGACATTTTCAGCTTCCAGGAATTGTGTACAGATCCTTGTGACATGGGGCCGTGCATTATCATGCTAAAACATGAATTGATGGAGGCGGACAATGGGAGGCGGACAATGGGCCTTAAGATCTCGTCATCGTATCTCTGTGCATTCAAATTGCCTGAATGCTATAGATAAAATGCAATTGTATATGTTGTCCATAGCCTATGCCTGCCTATACCACTGCCACCATGTGGCACTCTGTTCACAACGTTGACATCAGCAAACCGCTCTCCCACACGACGCCATACACACTGTCTGCCATCTGCACAGCTATGCATAAAAGGGTGCAAATATAGCATTTTGCAGTCTGGCTCATATTCAAAATGGTCAGCTGTGCTTTATTAATCTATCAAATAGTTTTCTGTACCCAAAGTAAACAAATGAGACCTCCAGGCCAATTTGATGCTTAACAATCTAACTCCCAAAATCCCTGACAGTCTTTTTGAATGAAGTCCTATTAAAAACGCATTTGAGACTGAGGAGAATGTTGGGAAACAGCGTCATCTAGTGGTAATAAAATAGAACCTGCTGAAGAATGATGTTACCACGGCAACATAACGCAAACTCGGAACAATCGAGTTCCAATTCCAAAGTAGGGCAGAACTCTCTCAAGATGCTAATATGACAACGTGTCAGCAGAAGACATTGTCAAGGGTTAAATCAAATTGAAGGTAAGGAGAGGTGTTAAAACAAAACCGTATTTTACTCTGACAATAATGTTGTTGTTCGATTTTTTGAAACATTGTAACATTCTCTAGATAAAGAAAACAACTAGGCATATTCACCATTGGTAACATTCTATGCTACATTGAACACCCTGGGCCTATATATACACATTGTTGGGATATTTATTAGATTAAGTAATAATTGGCATGAAATATATGAGGGGAAAAAACAGTCCCTTTTTTACAAGTATTCGTGCCCCTAATTGTGGTAACTTGCATTCACTTTCTACTCTAGGGATGTTGTCACCAGCATCAAGGCACAGTAAGTAGACACGACAGATCTTCATTTGAGACAGTTTGCTATAGCAGGAAAATAATCCTGCAGCAACAGGAAATATGAATTATGTGGATTATAATTAATGGCCAGTTTTGTATGGGTTGATATGTTTTTCATAAGAGAAAATCAAGTCTGAAATTTCAAAGTGAAAATTAAAAACTTCAGAAGCCTTTTTAAACCTCAAATACATTACATGTTTCACATTTCCTGCATTGCATCAAAGTTCTCCAGCAACAGGGTGATCAAATCTGTATTGTTTTATAAATCTGTATTTTGACAAACTGATGCTGTACAAACAATGTCTTCATCTTGACACACTGATGCTGTACAAACAATGTCTTCATCTTGACACACTGATGCTGTACAAACAATGTCTTCATCTTGACACACTGATGCTGTACTAGCAATGTCTTTATCTTGACACACTGATGCTGTACAAACAATGTCTTCATCTTGACACACTGATGCTGTACAAACAATGTCTTCATCTTGACACACTGATGCTGTACAAACAATGTCTTTATCTTGACACACTGATGCTGTACAAACAATGTCTTCATCTTGACACACTGATGCTGTACAAACAATGTCTTTATCTTGACACACTGATGCTGTACTAGCAATGTCTTCATCTTGACACACTGATGCTGTACAAACAATGTCTTCATCTTGACAAACTGATGCTGTACAAACAATGTCTTCATCTTGACACACTGATGCTGTACAAACAATGTCTTCATCGTGACACACTGATGCTGTACAAACAATGTCTTCATCTTGACACACTGATGCTGTACAAACAATGTCTTCATCTTGACACACTGATGCTGTACAAACAATGTCTTTATCTTGACACACTGATGCTGTACAAACAATGTCTTCATCTTGACACACTGATGCTGTACAAACAATGTCTTCATCTTGACACACTGATGCTGTACTAGCAATGTCTTCATCTTGACACACTGATGCTGTACTAGCAATGTCTTTATCTTGACACACTGATGCAGTACGAACAATGGCTGTGATTGAGACGGGATTTGGGAGGCTGGCCACGCAAGACTAGGATACTAAACACATAATAACCTGGTGTTTCTACTGGGATGAATTCTAGTTTAGATGTTCTATATGATCCTATTTGACAGGTGGACCAAACATGCTGACAGGTCCTCTGATAGTTGCCCAGTCGGCGAGTGCCACCAAGTCATTGACCCCCCCCCCCCCCCCCCCCCAGGTTTTGCTTTTTACCCTAACACTACACAGCTGATTCAAATAATCAAATCATCATTAAGCTTTGATTCTTTGAATCAACTGTGTCGTGCTATAGGGGAAACCCTGACCTAAACTAACTGGTTAGCATTACTTGTAAGGTTGATAATGAGTCAGTCTGAGGTAACCCGAGAATGACTCTGTCATAAAAGAGATTAGGAAGTAGACATGGGAACCACCTGATCCAATTCCATTAATTTCCATTCACTGCGTGTTCCATTTGACATCACTCTAATCCCAGTCTAGGGTTAACCCCATTTATAAACTACTGTAGATAAAAACAAATTGTATGGAAAATGTAATCAACAGTTGGGGTTCGGAAATGTATGACACCATCCTAAAAAAGACAGTGACATAGTAGTTAGTAGCAGTTTATTCTTGTTAGTGTGTTGTTACAACATGCATGCTGTTTTGGAGAGATTATTGTACTGGTACTGGTTTAAATACAAGGGCTACTCTTCTCCTTTTTTATTGCAACGTGTGAAGATGTTGGTAAACTGAAGCCTAGGGCAAATCCTTTCCAAGTGCTCGATGACAACATTTCCCCGATCAGGAAGAAGGAAAAGGAGAGCAGGAAACTGGTGTGTATATGTGCTGTTATTATCCATTCAATCCAATTGTTGACAAAGCGGCCTGGGCCGGGTTTCAATCCGATCGTGGGGTACAGGCATTGCGGATTTTAAAGGCAATTTCTGGAATGGGATCTCCCCGAACACAGGAGCATTGCCTTTAAAAGCAGCAATGCCTATAGCCCACAATCGGATTGATTCCCGTCCAAAATATATATTTTTCAATGCATTACACACATAGTTACTGTTTAGTTACCTCTGTCCAACTGGTATCTGGCCAACATCAGTTTAAAACATGCACCTATTTTCTTTCCCTGAGCTGCAGAGCCAGTTGGGCTTGCAGGTTCATGAGAAGGTGACATATGCAGGCCGTATGAAGGCCAAGCAGGCTGATCTCCGCAGGAAGCTGAGAGAGGGGCTGGAGGAAGAGGACACAGCCCAGCAAGGAGGGGAGGAGAGCAGGCTGGCCGAGCTACAAAACACCCCTGCCTGGAGGGCGGCCATGATCAAAGGTGGTGACGGACAGAAAGACAGACACATTCACGGACACAAACACACCTACACACACCATGTTGCTACACCATAATTGACATACACTGAGTGTACAAACGATTAGGAACACCTGCTCTTTCAATGACGTAGACTGACCAGGTGAAAGCTGTGATCCCTTATTGATGTCCCTTGTTAAATCCACTTCCATCAGTGTAGATGAAGGGGAGGAGACAGGTTAAAGAAGGATTTTTAAGCCTTGAGACATGGATTGTGTATGTGTGCGATTCAGAGGGTGAATAGGCAAGACAAAAGTTTGAAGTGCCTTTGAACGGGTTTGTGTGTGTCAAGAACTGCAATGCTGCTGGGTTTTTTCACGCTCAACAGTTTCAAATCAAATCACATTTTATTTGTCACATATACATGGTTAGCAGATGTTAATGTGAGCGTAGCGAAATGCTTGTGCTTCTAGTTCCGACAGTGCAGTAATATCTAACAAGTAATCTAACAATTCCCCAACAACTACCTAATACACACAAATCTAAAGGGGTGAATGAGAATATGTACATGTAAGTATGTGGATGAGCGATGGCCGAGCGGCATAGGCAAGGTGCAATAAATGGTGTAAAATACAGTATATACAGTGGGGCAAAAAAGTATTTAGTCAGCCACCAATTGTGCAAGTTCTCCCACTTAAAAAGATGAGAGGCCTGTAATTTTCATCTGTACATGTGAAATGAGAAATGTAAGATATATGAACATTATTAAAGTAACATTATTTAGAATGGAATGACTAGTGATCCATTTTATTAAAGTGTCCAGTGATTGGGTCTCAATGTAGGCAGCAGCTTCTCTGAGTAACTGACTGCTGTTTAGCAGTCTGATGGCCTTGAGATAGAAGCCTTCTGGATGGTAGCGGGGTGAACAGGCAGTGGCTCGGGTGGTTGTTGTCCTTGATGATCTTTTTTGCCTTCCTGTGACATCGGGTGGTGTAGATGTCATGGAGGGCAGGAAGTTTGCCCCCGGTGATGTGTTGTGTAGACCGCACCACCCACTGGAGAGCCTTGCGGTTGAAGGTGGTGCAGTTGCCGTACCAGACTGTGTTACAGCCCGACAGGATGCTCTCGATTACGCATCTGTAAAAGTTTGTCAGGGTTTTGGGTGACACGCCAAATTTCTTCAGCCTCCTGAGGTTGAAGAGGCGCTGTTGCGGCCTGTCTCACCACGCTGTCTGTGTGGGTGGACCATTTCAGTTTGTCTGTGATGTGTACGCCAGGGAACTTAAAACTTTCCACCTTCTCCTCTGCTGTCCCTTCGATGTGGATAGGGGGCTGCTCCCTCTGCTGTTTCCTGAAGTCCAGTTTCCTGTGTGTATCAAGAATAGTTCACCCCTCAAAGGACATCCAGCCATCTTGACACAACTGTGGGAAGCATTGGAGTCAACATGGGCCAGCATCCCTGTGGAACACTTTCAACACCTTGTAGAGTCCATGATCTGACGAATTGAGGCTGTTCTGAAGGCAAAAGGGGATGAAACTCAATATTAGCAAGGTTTTTCTTATGTTTTGTACACTCAGTGTACATGTTAACACACACTTTAGGTCTACACACACATACAGTGTAGGTCTAAACACAAAGGCTTGCACTGAAGTCATTGATACAACTAAAATCATTCTCATGGAAAATCAAAAGCCTTTGTTATTGGCTCTTTGCCTCTATACTCAACCTCAGTCCCATCGTTTAACAATGTCATGCTGTGTAACCAACCCTACCGTTTCTCCTCAGATTGTAATATAGACAAAGAGAGCATAAATGAGTTTATCAACCAGAAAAAGGAGATGTTTCTGTTGGAGGTAAGAAGGGAACAACAGTCCATATAAACTGACCTGGTAATCATGTTATGATCTTCATCGACTACAACTGGAATGTGTTTGCAGATATTCGGTCTTTACACAATTGATAATGTAATTGTTATGTATTCATTGTCTTTATTGGTTTTCACTAGTGAAGGGTAGCCCATGTGTAGGTACAGTCAATACAAGCTTTCTCCACCTCCCACATGTTTCTGGGATTCTCCACCTACATCTATCTATCTATCTATCTATCTATCTATCTATCTATCTATCTATCTATCTATCTATCTATCTATCTATCTATCTATCTATCTATCTATCATCATCACAGGAGGTTGGTGGCAACTTAATTGGGGAGGACGGGCTCGTGGTAACGGCTGGAGCGGAGTAGGTGGAAAGGCATCAAATACATGAAACATATGGTTTGATACCATTCCATTGGCTCCATTCCAGACTTTATTATGAGCTGTCCTCTCCTCAGCAGCCTCCACTGCTATCCATCCATCCATCCATCCATCCATCCATCCCGGTATGTTCCTCCTCATCCATATCTCTCTCTCTCTCTCCCCAACCCTCTCTCTCTCTCTCCCCAACCCTCTCTCTCTCTCTCTCCCCAACCCTCTCTCTCTCTCTCTCTCCCCAACCCTCTCTCTCTCTCTCTCCCCAACCCCTCTCTCTCTCTCTCCCCAACCCCCTCTCTCTCTCTCTCCCCAACCCCTCTCTCTCTCTCTCTCTCTCCCCAACCCTCTCTCTCTCTCTCTCCCCAACCTCTCTCTCTCTCTCTCTCCCCAACCCTCTCTCTCTCTCTCTCTCTCTCCCCAACCCTCTCTCTCTCTCTCTCCCCAACCCTCTCTCTCTCTCTCTCTCTCCCCAACCTCTCTCTCTCTCTCTCCCCAACCCTCTCTCTCTCTCTCTCTCTCTCCCCAACCCTCTCTCTCTCTCTCTCTCTCCCCAACCCTCTCTCTCTCTCTCTCTCTCTCCCCAACCCCTCTCTCTCTCTCTCTCTCTCTCTCTCCCCAACCCCTCTCTCTCTCTCTCTCTCTCTCTCCCCAACCCTCTCTCTCTCTCTCTCTCCCCAACCCTCTCCCCAACCCTCTCTCTCTCTCTCTCCCCAACCCCTCTCTCTCCTCTCTCTCTCTCTCTCCCCAACCCCCTCTCGCTCCCCCATCTCTCTCTCTCCCCCATCTCTCTCTCTCTCCCCAACCCCTCTCTCTCCCCAACCCCCTCTTGCTCCCCCATCTCTCTCTCTCTCCCCAACCCTCTCTCTCCCCCTCTCTCTCTCTCCCCAACCCTCTCTCTCTCCCCTATCTCTCTCTCCCCAACCCTCTCTCTCTCCCCTATCTCTCTCTCTCTCCCCCATCTCTCTCTCTCCCCAACCCCCTCTCTCTCTCAGTACTCCCTGGCAGTGAAGCGTGGAGAGATTGAGCAGCTAGAGAAAGTGGCAGCGGCGGAGGAGAGGAGGCTGGCGCACGCCCAGCAGTTCCTAGAGGACGACGCCATCATATTTGACCAATTCCTTAAAGAGAACGACAAGAACTCTGTGGAGGCCATCAAAGTGTAAGTAACCGACAAATAACATTCTCACAACGTAACACTAACCCAAACCCCAACACGTAGAGCTCTATAGAAAAGTCAGTGGAGGACATCAAAGTGTAACTAACAATGTGATAGATGTACAGTATGTCCAATGTATTGTCTTCTTAAAGTTACATAGTGTCTCCATTTTGCACAGTGCTGAGTTGGAGACCAAAGTGAAAATGGAGAAGATGTCTGAGATCAAGAGTATCACAACCAGGATGGTGAGCATTAAGAGGTGGGTAACACACAGAGCATTACAGCTAAGATGGTGACCATTAAGAGGCGGGTAACACACAGAGCATTACAGCTAAGATGGTGACCATTAAGAGGTGGGTAACACACAGAGCATTACAGCTAAGATGGTGAGCATTAAGAGGTGGGTAACACACAGAGCATTACAGCTAAGATGGTGACCATTAAGAGGTGGGTAACACACAGAGCATTACAGCTAAGATGGTGACCATTAAGAGGTGGGTAACACACAGAGCATTACAGCTAAGATGGTGACCATTAAGAGGTGGGTAACACACAGAGCATTACAGCTAAGATGGTGAGCATTAAGAGGTGGGTAACACACAGAGCATTACAGCTAAGATGGTGACCATTAAGAGGTGGGTAACACACAGAGCATTACAGCTAAGATGGTGACCATTAAGAGGTGGGTAACACACAGAGCATTACAGCTAAGATGGTGACCATTAAGAGGTGGGTAACACACAGAGCATTACAGCTAAGATGGTGACCATTAAGAGGTGGGTAACACACAGAGCATTACAGCTAAGATGGTGACCATTAAGAGGTGGGTAACACACAGAGCATTACAGCTAAGATGGTGACCATTAAGAGGTGGGTAACACACAGAGCATTACAGCTAAGATGGTGACCATTAAGAGGTGGGTAACACACAGAGCATTACAGCTAAGATGGTGACCATTAAGAGGTGGGTAACACACAGAGCATTACAGCTAAGATGGTGACCATTAAGAGGTGGGTAACACACAGAGCATTACAGCTAAGATGGTGAGCATTAAGAGGTGGGTAACACACAGAGCATTACAGCTAAGATGGTGACCATTAAGAGGTGGGTAACACACAGAGCATTACAGCTAAGATGGTGACCATTAAGAGGTGGGTAACACACAGAGCATTACAGCTAAGATGGTGACCATTAAGAGGTGGGTAACACACAGAGCATTACAGCTAAGATGGTGACCATTAAGAGGTGGGTAACACACAGAGCATTACAGCTAAGATGGTGACCATTAAGAGGTGGGTAACACACAGAGCATTACAGCTAAGATGGTGACCATTAAGAGGTGGGTAACACACAGAGCATTACAGCTAAGATGGTGACCATTAAGAGGTGGGTAACACACAGAGCATTACAGCTAAGATGGTGACCATTAAGAGGCGGGTAACACACAGAGCATTACAGCTAAGATGGTGACCATTAAGAGGTGGGTAACACACAGAGCATTACAGCTAAGATGGTGACCATTAAGAGGTGGGTAACACACAGAGCATTACAGCTAAGATGGTGACCATTAAGAGGTGGGTAACACACAGAGCATTACAGCTAAGATGGGAATGGCCTCCTACCTCAGTATAATATTGGAACTGTCGCTGTAAATCAACTATAACATCAATGCATGATGTACTTGTATATCATGTATATCTCAAGGATGTGTGTGTGTGCACATGTTCATGCATTCGTTCGTTTGTGTGCGTGCGTGCGTGCTCTCCCCCTGCAGTGACATCTCTAAGTTTGAGGACATCATAAAGGAGTTCAAGATGCACAAGGAGTTCCTCTTCAAGCTGTCCCCTCTAGAGTGGCAAGAGGCACATAGGGCCAAGGCCAAGACACTTAAACTCAAGTCTGCCACCAAGTCTGCCACCAAGGACAAGCCCAAAGAGAAAGACAAAGATGAGAGGGCTACTCCGAAAAGACGTACTAGTATGTGTTCTTTCTTAGTGTTTGTTATAAAACATACAGGATGTGATACTCTATTGTGTCTACACTAAAGTTACCTTTTTATAAGTCTCTCTCTCTGTCTCGCTATCTCTGTCTCGCTATCTCTGTCTCGCTATCTCTGTCTCGCTATCTCTGTCTCTCTCACTCTGTCCCTCTCACTCTGTCCCTCTCACTCTGTCCCTCTCACTCTGTCCATCTCACTCTGTCCCTCTCACTCTGTCCATCTCACTCTGTCCATCTCACTCTGTCCATCTCACTCTGTCCCTCTATCTCTGTCCCTCTAACTCTGTCTATCTCTCTCTCTATCTTTGTTGATCTCTCTTTCTCTGTCCCTCTCTTTCTCTCTGTCTATCTGTCTATCTCTCTCACACACACACACACACACACAGCTACGGACAGTAAAGAGTCCTTTGCGGGCCGAGAGCTGCCACCTATCCGGGATGCTAGGACCCCCTCTAGACAGTCGACAGGTCGGAGTGACAAATTGTGAGTGTTTGTGTGTATGTATGTAGGTATGTGTGTATGGTGTGTGTGTGCTCACGTGCGTGTGTGTGCAAGTCATTGTAAATAAGTGGAAGACGGCGCCGGAGGAGATGGCTGACGTTTTACGTGCTCCTAACCGATTGTGTTTTTATGTTTGTTCTTCTGCATTGTTTGTAACTTATTTTTAACTTATTTTGTACATAATGTTGCTGCTACCGTCTCTTATGACCGAAAATAACTTCTGGACATCAGAACAGTGATTACTCACCAGCCACGACTAACATGCAATCACCTGCGAGGAAGATTAAACTACCAAAGGGACATTAAAACTGTAATATCTTATGCTACACAGAGTCGTGGCTGAACAACAACATTATCAACATACAGCTGGCTGGTTATACGCTGTATCGGCACGATAGAACAGCGGCGTCTGATAAGACGAGGGGTGGAAGACTGCATATATGTAAACAACAGCTGGTTCACGATATCTAAGGAAGTCTCAAGGTTTTGCTCGCCTGAGTTAGAGTATCTCATGATAAGCTGTAGACCACACTATCTACCTAGAGAGTTTTCATATGTATTTTTCGTAGCTGTCTACATACCACCACAGACTGATGTTGGCACTAAGACAGCACTCAATGAGCTGTATTCCGCCATAAGCAAATAGGAAAACGCTCATCCAGAGGCGACACTCCTGGTGGCCAGGGACAGTAATGCAGGGAAACTTAAATCTGTTTTACCAAATATCTAGCAGCATGTTAAATGTGCAACCAGAGGGAAAAAAACTCTAGACAACCTTTACTCCACACACAGAGACATATACAAAGCTCTCCCTCACCCTCCATTTTTCAAATCTGACCATAATCCTATCCTCCTGATTCCTGTTTATCGATATAAAATGAAAGCAGGAAGCACCAGTGACTCGGTCAATAAAAAAGTTGTCAGATGAAGCAGATGCTAAGCTATAGGACTGTTGCTATCACAGACTGGAATATGTTTATCGCGATTCTTCCAATGGCATTGAGGAGTACACCACATCAGTCATTGGCTTCATCAATAAGTGCATCGATGATGTCGTCCCCACAGTGAGCGTACTACATACCCCAACCAGCAGAAGCCATGGATTACAGGCAACATCCGCACTGAGCTAAAGGCTAGAGCTGCCGCTTTCAAGGAGCGGGACTCTAACCAGGAAGCTTTTAAGAAATCCCGCTATGTCCTCCAACAAACCATCTAACAGGCAAAGTGTCAATACTGGATTAAGATCGAATCATACTACACCAGCTCCGACGTTCATCGGATGTGGCAGGGCTTGCAAACCATTACAGACTACAAAGGGATGTACAGCCGAGAGCTGCCCAGTGACACAATCCTACCAGACGAGATAAACTACTTCTAAGCTCGCTTCGAGGCAAATAACACTGAAACATGCATGAGAGCACCAGCTGTTCTGGACGACTGTGTGATCACGCTCTCCACAGCCGATGTGAGTAAGACCTTTGAACAGGTCAACATTCACAAGGCCGCGGATTACCAGGACATGTACTGCGAACATGCGCTGTCCAACTGGCAAGTGTCTTCACTGACATTTTAAACCTCTCCCTGTCCGAGTCTGTAATACCAACATAGTCCCTGTGCCCAAGTACACCAAGGTAACCTGCCTAACTGACTACCGACCCGTAGCACTCACATCTGTAGCCATGAAGTGCTTCGAAAGGCTGGTCATGGCTCACATCAACACCATTATCTCAGAAACCCTAGACCCACTCCAATTTGCATACCGCCCTAACAGATCCACAGATCCACAGATGATGCAATCTCTATTGCACTCCACACTGCCCTTTCCCACCTGGACAAAAGGAACACCTATGTGAGAATGCTATTCATTGACCACAGCTCAGCGTTCAACACCATAGTGCCCTCAAAGCTCTTCAATAAGGTAAGGACCCTGGGACTAAACACCTCCCTCTGCAACTGGATCCTGGACTTCCTGACGGGCCGTCCCTGGGTGGTAAGGGTAGTTAACAACACATCCGCCACGCTGATCCTCAACACAAGGACTCCTCAGGGGTGCGTGCTCCGTCCCCTCCTGTACTCCCTGTTCACTCATGACTGCACGGCCAGGCACGACTCCAACACCATCATTATGTTTGCCGATGACACAATAGTGGTAGGCCTGATCACCGACAACTATCAGACAGCCTATTGGGAGGTAGTCAGAGACCTGGCCGTGTGGTGCCAGGACAACAACCTCTCCCTCAACGTGATCAAGACAAAGGAGATTATTGTGGACTACAGGAAAAGGAGGACTGAGCACGCCCTCATTCTCATCAACGGGGCTGTAGTGGAGCAGGTTGAGAGCTTCAAGTTCCTTGGTGTCCACATCACCAACAAACTAGAATGGTCCAAACACACCAAGACAGTCATGAAGAGGGCAAGACAAAACCTATTCCCTCTCAGGAGACTGAAAAGATTTGGCATGGGTCCTCAGATCCTCAAAAGGTTCTACAGCTGCACCATCAAGAGCATCCTGGTTGCATCACTGCCTGGTATGGCAACTGCTCGGCCTCCGATCGCAAGGTACTACAGAGGGTAGTGCGTACGGCCCAGTACATCACTGGGGCCAAGCTTCCTGCCATCCAGGACCTCTATACCAGGAGGTGTCAGAGGAAGCCCCTAAAAATTGTCAAAGACTCCAGCCACCCTAGTAATAGACTGTTCTCTCTACTACCGCACGGCAAACGGTACCAGAGCGCCAAGTCTTGGTCCAAGAGGCTTCTAAACAGCTTCTACCCCCAAGCCATAAGACTCCTGAACATCTAATCAAATGTCTACTCAGACTATTTGCACCCCCCCCCCCCTCCTTTACACCACTGCTACTCTCTGTTATTAACTATCACTTTAATAACTCTACCTACATGTTCATGTACCTCAATTACCTCGACTAACGTGTTCCCCCACACATTGACTCTGTACCGGTACCCCCCTGTATATATTCTCACTATTGTTATTTTACTGCTGCTCTTTAACTACTTGTTGTATTTAGCGCATGTGACTAATACAATGATAAAAATGTGTTCTTAACTGACTTGTCTAAATAAAGGTTAAATAAATAAATAAGAAAAGTGATGACCATGTGATATGCTCTAATTGTTGCTATAGTGCTGAATTCCTGTCTTTTCAGGAACCCTGTGGCAGAGCTGAAGACTGACAGCTCTGAATATGAGGTTAGTTTCAACTTTAGAAGATCAGAATTACGCTGGAAGACAACTGCTTTCTGGTTAATTTCAGCCATCGATAAGCTGACACCAGAATGTTATGAATGAGACGGTTTGAATAAAATGTGAATACAGCCTGAATTTGACAGAACATGTAATGGGCTGGTTTTCTGGACACAGATTAAGCCCCAGGCCTAAAAAGCAAGCTCAATGGAAAGTTGAAATACTATTTAAAATATCTCAACTATTTTCACATACATTCAGAGTAAGTATTCAGATATCTTTTATTTGATAAAAGTAGTTGCATATTTTACTGTATTTGGAAATACTAATACACTGACTCAAATACACTCCCATGCATTTAACCCAGGTATTTTAAAATAGTATTTGAAATAAGTATCTGAAAATACTCTCAAATATAATTTGGTAGACTATTTGGTGTTTAACACATAACCATTCAAATAATCAAATAAAATTATTTTTGGGCTGTGTATTTCAAAATAATAAAATTAAATACCAGATACTCAAATACACATGTATTTGAACCCAGGTCTGCTTAAAATATCTACTCCACATTGAAAAATGTGAAGGTTCTTAAATGGTTCTTCACCAGCTCTTAATGTTCCTTAGAGAACACTTGCCCGATAAAGAACCTTTTCTTGGCGTGGCATCTACGGTTTTTCAGAATTCTTGAAATTCTTGAAAAGCCTGCGGATGTCTCACTTTTCTAGCACACAGCAAATTGGCCACTGATAACTACTGATAACTACTGTTGCTTTTTAATGAATTAATACTGCAAAGAGTTCAATTGACTCTTAGTGGTGTAAAAGAACCCCCTTGTTGGTGTTAATAACCAGAGTTGGACCAAAACCACTCCCATCATTATCATTTTTCCAAGCATGCTCTATTGCAGGTAGATTCTTAGAATTGCTTGTTTCAATATTGGTTTTTGCATGTACATTCATTAATAAATCAATCTTATACTACTCAAATATAAATAAGACTTTTCTAAACTAATCCAATCTGTTACTTGGACTTATTGCATCCATTACTGAAATGATTGTACTAGTTTAAATCCTTTAGGTATTCTCATATAGTATCTTACTGTCCTCTTACTCACTTAGTATCTCACTTGGTGAAGACCACAGTCATGAAAATGAATTTATGCAACAACAGTGTCTCTGTCACTAGCAAACACAGTCATGGGTGGTACTCGTAACTCTAAAACTCACTTGAAAGGCACCCTGGGAAATATACAAATAAGGAGCAAGACCCTACAGCAGGACTATTCAATTCCGGTTCTAGAGGGCCGAAACATTTCTGGTTTTGTATGGTTTTTCACATAACCATCTAATTTAAGTTTCTTCAGAGAACCTAAAATGGTTCCCAATATGGATTCGCTCTTAGAAACCTTATTTGGTTCCAACTTTAACCTTTATCTTTAAGAGAGCATGACTAGGATTAATCTGGGAAAACCAGCCCCAAATCTGACAATGCCGAACTCAAACCCGCATTTAGGGCAGCTAGCTTTCTGTTAAAGGATATCTGTCTCTTAAATGTTTTATAAACTTTACCTTTAGTTTTCCATTTACCCCGAAATAAGTCTGTCACCTGTATGTGGTGTTTGTTGCCCTTGCAGGAGGACCTGGAGCTGTACTTCAGGGACCCCAGGCAGCTGCTGGAGCTGCTGACAGAGCTGGAAGAGCAGAACCTCTCTCTGATCCAGAACTCCAGGGAGACCGAAGACGCCCAGGAGGAGTTCCGACAGGTCATGGACTACAACCGCAAGAAGATGTAAGAAAAGTCTGCAGGGGTTAGAGGTCAGAGGTAGATAGAGAGGGAATTGAGGGCCAAGTTGAAAGTGAATGTAGACTACCATAGTTATTGTAGATAGGCTAGAACTCAATGGTATGGCAGAGTTGATCTCTACGTAATGTGGGTGCTCGTACAGTCGGACTTCACTTATAAAAAGGACGACGAGAAATGACGTTGACTGACATTGACAAGACCAAGGTTTTATGTCAACACTCTACCCTCTATAGTTCCTTCTCTCTTTCCTCACTTGCATTTGTTTCTATTTGTGTGCACACATCCCCCTCTCTGAAGGGAGGTGGAGACCAACCAGCTGACCCAGCAGATAGACATCATGACCCACACCATCCAGAGGGAGAGGGAACGGGCTGCCGAGCTGGAGCTGAGGGCCCGCCTCTTCAACTTTGGGAAGTACAAGTCGGACGACCAGGTAGGAAAAAAAGTTGATCTAAGGTCAGTTTAGAGTACATGGTTGATGGTAGGATTTTGGGAAGGTAAGCAGATCCTAGATCTGTGACTACGGACAACTTTTACCCAAAACGGGAAATGGGAGAGGTCACTGGGGGTTACGCAGAGAATCAGAGGACATGCTAATACCAGTAGTGTGCCAGTCATTGGCCTTAGATCACACAGATATTTCACTCTTGTTCTTTCTCCTCTCTCTCCCTCTACTCTGAAGGAGGGTATGTTTGACTCCCTGGGCGTTAAGGTAGAGGAGGTGTACCGGGGCTGCGTGGGCGACAGCGAGGCCAACCTGAGCACGCTGCAGATGCTGAAGGCCATCGAGAGCCGCCTGGACGAGCTGCTGGAGAACGTGGAGATCGTCCCCAAGGAGCGGCTGGTGCTGGCCGAGAGGGCCAAGGAAAAGGAGAGGAGGTTCAGGTACGCAAGAGCTGGCACGCAGCCTCGTAGGACCGTCAAATAGGCTAGTCACTTTGGCCCTATTCCATTTAAATCTTTAGGTCCTTAGGCTTTAAACTTTGCCTAGTTGCCTTTGGTTAGTTCATGAACGTGGTCAGTTGATGCAGAGGAAGAAACTCAGGTCTGTGCAATTGGACTTGGGCCCTGTTACATTTCATGTTCCATGTACTGAGTACCAGAGCAGATTATTTATTTTTTAGTTTGAAGCGTATCTAGTTGTTTAGATTCAATTAATCTACTCTTCTCTTTCCCCCTTATAATCACTTCCTCCTTCCCTTCCCCAGGCTGCGTGATGAGAAGATGTATCAGGACAAGCAGCACCAGGAAGAGAGGCTGAAGAGGGCCCTGGAGAGAGCCCAGGCTGACGTCAAGAAAACAGTCAGTCACACAATCTGCCTCAATACTACACCATTACAATCCTATAGTCCAAAATTATGTGCCAATTTCTGCCCGAAAATCAGTGTGTAACATTACATTGTCATTAGATTCCTATAGGCTAACTGAGATATTGCATAACTAAGCCATTGGTTTAATTACCAAGTGGGCTGTTCTAGTACAATAATTTCAATTTCTAGTACAATTAATTTCATATAATTGTACTAAAGAAACCATACCATTGTGTTCTCTTTATTTGCTGATGCTAACATAAGGCCTTTTTCTCCAGACTGGCAAGAAACTGATGGCTAGATCACAGCGCCCTGCCCGCAAGCTGAAGACCAGTCAGGTGTATGACATCTCAGACAAGGAGAAAGAGGAGCAGCTCTACTTCTTCACGTAAAGGGCCAAGTCACAACACGGCCCCATACGCCACAACTGACCGGAACTCCTTTCATCTCTGTTTTGGCCTATTGTGGGGCTGTGACTGAGTCACTGTAAATACTGACTTTTTTAATAATTGGGTATGACGGGTATAAGTATGGCTTTTACAATGACCCTATTGGGCACTGGTAATGTCACATGATGGGATAGGTCCTACTTCTTTGGGACTAGGTGGAGGTTTTTTTGAGGCGGTGGGGAGCCGTGGACTTTGTTTTGGTGGAGGGCTTTGAGGCAGATGGACAGTGCTCTCCCCACACATTTTATAGAATTAGATTATTTTAACATACCAGATTTAAATTACAATATTTTGCCATACCATATTATTCTTACGTTTTTTTCTTACACATCTTCATCTATTACCTTAAATGTGAATAGCAGTTATATGGACTGACTACTCTAGCCTCTTTGGGGAATTCAATAGGAACCTAAAATCTATATAACAGTGAAAACAGGAGAGCCAGATGTAAAATCACATTTATTTATAAAGCCCTTCTTACATCAGCTGATGTCAAAGTGCTGTACAGAAACCCAGCATAAAATCCCAAACAGGGGGCCTCCCGGGTGGCGCAGTGGTTAAGGGCGCTGTACTGCTGTGCCACCAGAGACTCTGGGTTCGCGCCCAGGCTCTGTCGTAACCGGCCGTGACCGGGAGGTCCGTGGGGTGACGCACAATTGGCCTAGCGTCGCGGGTTAGGGAGGGGTTGGCCGGTAGGGATATCGCGCACCAGCGACTCCTGTGGCGGGCCGGGCGCAGTGCGCGCTAACCAAGGTTGCCAGGTGCACGGTGTTTCCTCCGACACATTGGTGTAGCTGGCTTCCGGGTTGGATGCGCGCTGTGTGGCTTGGTTGTGTTGTGTATCGGAGGACGCATGACTTTCAACCTTCGTCTCTCCTGAGCCCGTACGGGAGTTGTAGCGATGAGACAAGATAGTAAAACGGGGTAAAATAAATTAAAATTTAAAAAAATCCCAAACAGCAAGCAATACAGGTGTAGAAGCACGGTGGCTAGGGAAAACTCCCTAGAAAGGTCAGGACCTAGGAAGAAACCTAGAGAGGAACCAGAGAGGAACCATGAGGGGTGGCCAGTCCTAATCTGGCTGTGCCGGGTGGAGGCTGGGAGCTCAGCTGGAAGGCTGGGAGCTCAGCTGGACGGCTAGGTCTTCACTGGCGGGGTCATCCTGACACAGACAAATCACATTACATTCAAAAGGTCAGATACTAAAAAAAACTCCATATAGCCAGGTGGCCCCTGTCAGTGGACACACACGCACAAACTTATTTTGGCCTGTAATACATGTTTTCACCTTGGCATTCTGCCAAAGTTTTTTTTAAACAGCATTCTAAATGTTGCTGTTAGAGAACCTTCTCACCTGCAGAAGCTGTATCTGAACATACTGGGCCCCTGTGACAGGGTCACGGATAGTCAGTCCCCCATTGGCTGCTGCAGAACCTTCAACAAAACGGGTGCTTGTGGGAACCATTGGCACTGAGGCGCTGCTGGCCTTCCCGCCTTTACTCTTCCTCTGGCAATATCCTGAACTTGCTGTGAAGACAATGACAACAAAAACAGGTTTTGAATTCAGGTTCAATCAGTTTCCAAAAGCACTGCTAGAAAACAAAACAAATGCTAGCTTATTTTTTTAACTAGGCAAGTCAGTTTAGAACTAATTCTTATTTTCAATGACGGCCTACCCCAGCCAAACCCGGACGATGCTGGGCCAATTGTGCACCGCCCCATGGGACTCCCAATCATGGCCGAATGTGATACAGCCTGGATTCGAACCAGGGACTGTAGCGCCTCTTGCACTGAGATGCAGTGCCTTAAACCGATGTGCCACTCGTGAGCACAATATGCAAACAACAAAGAAATTGTTCCTGTTCTCCACTAGACCCATAACGGAGTTGAGTGTGTGTTATAATGTACCTGAGCAGGTGGGGCCGCTCTGTTTCCTGTTCTCCACTAGACCCATAACGGAGTTGAGTGTGTGTTATAATGTACCTGAGCAGGTGGGGCCGCTCTGTTTCCTGTTCTCCACTAGACCCATAACGGAGTTGAGTGTGTGTTATAATGTACCTGAGCAGGTGGGGCCGCTCTGTTTCCTGTTCTCCACTAGACCCATAACAGAGTTGAGTGTGTGTTATAATGTACCTGAGCAGGTGGGGCCGCTCTGTTTCCTGTTCTCCACTAGACCCATAACGGAGTTGAGTGTGTGTTATAATGTACCTGAGCAGGTGGGGCCGCTCTGTTTCCTGTTCTCCACTAGACCCATAACGGAGTTGAGTGTGTGTTATAATGTACCTGAGCAGGTGGGGCCGCTCTGTTTCCTGTTCTCCACTAGACCCATAACGGAGTTGAGTGTGTGTTATAATGTACCTGAGCAGGAGGGGCCGCTCTGTTTCCTGTTCTCCACTAGACCCATAACAGAGTTGAGTGTGTGTTATAATGTACCTGAGCAGATGGGGCCACTGTGTTTCCTCTTCTTGGCCAGCTGGATGGCTCTGTCGTCGGTCCGCGCTGAACCACTACTCTCCTACAAGACAGACGCATTAAAAAAAATATGCAGTGACTCACAAAACAACAGCATCACGTCTCAACGGATGTCAGACCTCAAATGGATCAATGTCAAATGGGTTTTGGGTAGGGAGATCTGACCCTAGATCTGTGGTTATACACTACTGAGACTACACATTCCAAAAACAGATCGCAAGAGATTAAATATGATACTGTTCTATTTAATGATGTGAATAGACCACTGGTCAGTGCTTTGAAGGGCAACTTGTAATCAGAGCGTTCATTTAGTAAGCCACTCACCACAGCGTTTGTTTAGTAAGCCACCCACCAGAGCGTTCGTTTAGTAAGCCACTCACCAGAGCGTTTGTTTAGTAAGCCACTCACAAGAGCGTTTGTTTAGTAAGCCACTCACCAGAGCGTTCGTTTAGTAAGCCACTCACCAGAGCGTTTGTTTAGTAAGCCACTCACCAGAGCGTTCGTTTAGTAAGCCACTCACCAGAGCGTTCGTTTAGTAAGCCACTCAGTAAGCCACTCAGTGCCACAGCATTCGTTTAGTAAGCCACTCACCACAGCGTTCGTTTAGTAAGCCACTCACCACAGCGTTCGTTTAGTAAGCCACTCACCACAGCGTTCGTTTAGTAAGCCACTCACCAGAGCGTTCGTTTAGTAAGCCACTCACCACAGCGTTCGTTTAGTAAGCCCCTCACCAGAGCGTTCGTTTAGTAAGCCACTCACCAGAGCGTTCGTTTAGTAAGCCACTCACCACAGCGTTCGTTTAGTAAGCCACTCACCACAGCGTTCGTTTAGTAAGCCACTCACCACAGCGTTCGTTTAGTAAGCCACTCACCAGAGCGTTCGTTTAGTAAGCCACTCACCAGAGCGTTCGTTTAGTAAGCCACTCACCACAGCGTTCGTTTAGTAAGCCCCTCACCACAGCGTTCGTTTAGTAAGCCACTCAACAGAGCGTTCGTTTAGTAAGCCACTCACCAGAGCGTTCGTTTAGTAAGCCACTCACCAGAGCGTTCGTTTAGTAAGCCACTCACCACAGCGTTCGTTTAGTAAGCCCCTCACCACAGCGTTCGTTTAGTAAGCCACTCAACAGAGCGTTTGTTTAGTAAGCCACTCACCAGAGCGTTCGTTTAGTAAGCCCCTCACCAGAGCGTTCGTTTAGTAAGCCACTCACCAGAGCGTTCGTTTAGTAAGCCACTCACCAGAGCGTTCGTTTAGTAAGCCACTCGCCACAGCGTTCATTTAGTAAGCCCCTCACCAGAGCGTTCGTTTAGTAAGCCACTCACCAGAGCGTTCGTTTAGTAAGCCACTCACCAGAGCGTTCGTTTAGTAAGCCACTCACCACAGCGTTCGTTTAGTAAGCCACTCACCACAGCGTTCGTTTAGTAAGCCACTCACCAGAGCGTTCGTTTAGTAAGCCACTCACCAGAGCGTTCGTTTAGTAAGCCCCTCACCAGAGCGTTCGTTTAGTAAGCCACTCACCAGAGCGTTCGTTTAGTAAGCCACTCACCACAGCGTTCGTTTAGTAAGCCACTCGCCACAGCGTTCATTTAGTAAGCCCCTCACCAGAGCGTTCGTTTAGTAAGCCACTCACCAGAGCGTTCGTTTAGTAAGCCACTCACCAGAGCGTTCGTTTAGTAAGCCACTCACCACAGCGTTCGTTTAGTAAGCCACTCACCACAGCGTTCGTTTAGTAAGCCACTCACCAGAGCGTTCGTTTAGTAAGCCACTCACCAGAGCGTTCGTTTAGTAAGCCACCCACCAGAGCGTTCGTTTAGTAAGCCACTCACCAGAGCGTTCGTTTAGTAAGCCACTCACCAGAGCGTTCGTTTAGTAAGCCACTCACCACAGCATTCGTTTAGTAAGCCACTCACCACAGCGTTCGTTTAGTAAGCCACTCACCACAGCGTTCGTTTAGTAAGCCACTCACCACAGCGTTCGTTTAGTAAGCCACTCACCAGAGCGTTCGTTTAGTAAGCCACTCACCACAGCGTTCGTTTAGTAAGCCCCTCACCAGAGCGTTCGTTTAGTAAGCCACTCACCAGAGCGTTCGTTTAGTAAGCCACTCACCACAGCGTTCGTTTAGTAAGCCACTCACCACAGCGTTCGTTTAGTAAGCCACTCACCACAGCGTTCGTTTAGTAAGCCACTCACCAGAGCGTTCGTTTAGTAAGCCACTCACCAGAGCGTTCGTTTAGTAAGCCACTCACCACAGCGTTCGTTTAGTAAGCCCCTCACCACAGCGTTCGTTTAGTAAGCCACTCAACAGAGCGTTCGTTTAGTAAGCCACTCACCAGAGCGTTCGTTTAGTAAGCCACTCACCAGAGCGTTCGTTTAGTAAGCCACTCACCACAGCGCTCGTTTAGTAAGCCACTCACCACAGCGTTCGTTTAGTAAGCCACTCACCAGAGCGTTCGTTTAGTAAGCCACTCACCAGAGCGTTCGTTTAGTAAGCCACTCACCAGAGCGTTCGTTTAGTAAGCCACTCACCAGAGCGTTCGTTTAGTAAGCCACTCACCAGAGCGTTCGTTAGTAAGCCACTCACCAGAGCGTTCGTTTAGTAAGCCACTCACCAGAGCGTTCGTTTAGTAAGCCACTCACCAGAGCGTTCGTTTAGTAAGCCACTCACCAGAGCGTTCGTTTAGTAAGCCACTCACCACAGCGTTCGTTTAGTAAGCCACTCACCAGAGCGTTCGTTTAGTAAGCCACTCACCACAGCGTTCGTTTAGTAAGCCACTCACCACAGCGTTCGTTTAGTAAGCCACTCACCACAGCGTTCGTTTAGTAAGCCACTCACCACAGTTCGTTTAGTAAGCCACTCACCGTTCGTTTAGTAAGCCACTCACCACAGCGTTCGTTTAGTAAGCCACTCACCACAGCGTTCGTTTAGTAAGCCACTCACCACAGCGTTCGTTTAGTAAGCCACTCACCACAGCGTTCGTTTAGTAAGCCACTCACCACAGCGTTAGTTTAGTAAGCCACTCACCAGGAAGGAGTAGGCTAAGATGTGGCTGAGCACGGAGTCCTTCTGCGGGCTGAACGTGCTGCCGCCGCCATGGCCCTTTAACTGGGTCAGCACCTTGTCCGCCTCGTGCTGCCCCAGCACCTCCACACAGTCCAGCCTCGGCCTGCTGCCAACCCTGCTCCCTCCAGCCAGGGTTGGGGGCACGGCCAGGGTTGAGGGGGAGGGCTCGGGGTACAGTGCACTGGAGGAGCTGACAATGTGGTGGTCCGCGGAGGAGCTAGCAGCCTGCATGGTGAGGACTGTAAGGGAGCCTAGGGCCTCGGGGGTGACCGTCTGCACATCTTCCAGGTGGAGGGTGCCCCGAGAAGGGAGGACTTCCGCAACCATGTCTTCCCCGGCCGCAAGGATGAGCGGTTCCAAGGAAGCTTTGGCCACGGTGGCGTCATGCTCGGACGTGCACAGGGCTGAGCCAACCGAGGCAGGGTCGATGGCGACGATTCCCGAGCTGACCAGTGACAGGTCCATGGAGAAGGCACTCACAGGCCCTGTGCTGCGGGTGCCTACAGGCACGGGACCCCCGGGCACAGCAGAGGTGGGCCAGCTGGTCGCCCCCAGAGCCGGTTCCTGTGGTGGTGGAGGCGCGGACAAGCTCGCTGCTGGGGGTCAGGGTGGGAGTGACCTCCAGCTGGCTCAGCACGTCTGATTGGAGGAGAGAGAGTCATTACACAGGAAGTGGGGGTATTTGAGCATGTGTTTCTTGAGGAAGTGTGTGCGTGTGTGTGTTCTGTACCGGGGTTGAGGTGGTGGTGTTTGAGCATGTGGCTCTTCAGGCTACTGCGGGAGGAGAAGTGCTTGCTGCAGTTGGCCACAGGGCAACTGGTCCTCAGGCTGCCCGCATCCTGCTTGTGTTTCTTTGAGTGGATATACAGACTGCTCCTCGCTGAGAACTTGGCACTGCAGCCTACAATACAGTAAAAAGGTTTCCATTAACCCAACATGTATAAAATCACCAGACACAAAAAAAAAAGTGACAGTGGCACAAATGAGTGATGCCTACCATCTACATGGCACTCAAAGGGCTTGGTGCCCAGGTGGGTGATGCTGTGGCCCTTGAGGTGCTCTGCCCGGGTGAAGGACTTTCCACAGCCCTGGTGGGCAGGTGAAGCGCCTGTCATCTTCGTGCTTCCTGAAAACAACAGTTGGGGGGGAATAACACCATGTAGAATCATGTAACCAAAAAAAGTGTTAAACAAAATATATTTTTATTTGAGATATATACACATACACAGTATGTACAGTGGGGCAAAAAAAAAAGTTCAAGTTCTCCCACTTAAAAATATGAGAGAGGCCTATAATTTTTATCATAGGTACACTTCAACTATGACAGACAAAATGAGGAAAAAAATTCCAGAAAATCACATTGTAGGAATTTTTATGAATTTATTTGCAAATTATGGTGGAAAATACGTATTTGGTCACCTACAAACAAGCAAGATTTCTGGCTCTCACAGACCTGTAACTTCTTCTTTAAGAGGCTCCTCTTTCCTCCACTGGTTACCTGTATTAATAGCACCTGTTTGAACTTGTTATCAGTATTAAAGACACCTGTCCACAACCTCAAACAGTCACATTCCAAACTCCACTATGGCCAAGACCAAAGAGCTGTCAAGGGACACCAGAAACAAAATTGTAGACCTGCACCAGGCTGGGAAGACTGAATCTGCAATAGGTAAGCAGCTTGGTTTGAAGAAATCATCTGTGGGAGCAATTATTAGGAAATGGAAGAAATACAAGACCACTGATAATCTCCCTCGATCTGGGGCTCCACGCAAGATCTCACCCCATGGGGTCAAAATGATCACAAGAACGGTAAGCAAAAATCCCAGAACCACACGGGGGGACCTAGTGAATGACCTGCAGAGAGCTGGGACCAAAGTAACAAAGCCTACCATCAGTAACACACTACGCCGCCAGGGACTCTAATCCTGCAGTGCCAGACGTGTCCCCCTGCTTAAGCCAGCACATGTCCAGGCCCATCTGAAGTTTGCTAGAGAGCATTTGATTGATCCATGACAAGATTGGGAGAATGTCATATGGTCAGATGAAACCAAAATATAACTTTTTGGTAAAAACTCAACTCGTCGTGTTTGGAGGAATAATTTTGCATGCCCAATTTTTCAGCTTTTGATTTGTTAAAAAAGTTTGAAATATCCAATAAATGTCGTTCCACTTCATGATTGTGTCCCACTTGTTGTTGATTCTTCACAAAAAAATACAGTTTTATATCTTTATGTTTGAAGCCTGAAATGTGGCAAAAGGTCGCAAAGTTCAAGGGGGCCGAATACTTTCGCAAGGCACTGTACACACATACACAGTGTGTATATATACACACATTCACAGTGTGTATATATATATATACACATTCACAGTGTGTGTGTGTGTATATATACATATATATATATATATACACACACACACACTCCAACCTAAGTATATAAACTCCCGACTTCAACTGTACATACATACACATACATATATATATATATAGTTACACACATACACACACTTATATTTTTTGATGAGTCCACTTAATACAGTTCCAAAAGGTTTTAAATATACAGTACCAGTCAAAGGTTTGGACACACCTACTCATTCAAGGGTTTTCCTTTATTTGTACTATTTTCTACATTATAGAATAATAGTGAAGACATTAAAACAATGACATAACACACATGGAGTCGTCTAGTAACCAAAAATGTTTTCAACAAATCAAAATATATAGTTTGTTCTTCGAAGTAGCCACTCTTGGCATTCTCTCAACCAGCTTCACCTGGAATGATTTTCCCACAGTTTTGAAGGAGTTCCCACATATGCTGAGCACTTGTTGGCTGCTTTCCCTTCACTGATGCAGCCCTCCATCACGCTATTCTTGAACAAATAGCCCCTACACAGCCTGAAGGTGTGTTGGGTCATTGTCCTGTGGAAAAACAAACGAAAGTGGGACTTGAATTCCAAATAAATCACTGACAGTGTCACCAGCAAGGCACCCCCACACCACCACCTTCTCCATGATTCACGGTGGGAACTACACAATCTGAGATCATCCGTTAACCAACTCTCGTCACAAAGACATGACAGATTGAACCAACAAAAATCTCAAAATTGGACTCATCAGACAGACAGCCTAATATTCATTGCTCATGTTTCTTGGCCCAAGCAAGTATCTTCTTCTTATTGGTGCCCTTTAGTAGTAGTTTCTTTGCAGCAATTCGACCATGAAGGCCTGATTCACAGTCTCCTCTGGACAGTTGATGTTGAGATGTTTCTGTTACTTGAACTCTGAAGCATTTATATGGGCAGCAATCTGAGGCTGGTAACTCTAATGAACTAATCCTCTGCAACAAAGGTAACTCTGGCTCTTCCTTTCCTGTGTCGGTCCTAATGAGAGCCAGTTTCATCATAGCGCTTGATAGTTTTTGCGACTGCACTTGAAGAAACTTTCAAAGTTCTTGAAATTGTCCACATTGAATGACCTTCATGTCTTAAAGCAATGATGGACTGTCATTTATCTTTGCTTATTTGAGCTGTTCTTGCCATAATCGGGACATGGACTTTTACCAAATAGGGTTATCTTCTGTATTCCACCCCTACCTTGTCACAACACAATTGATTGGCTCAAACGCATTGAGGAAAGAACTTTTAACAAGGAGCACCTGTTAATTGAAATGCATTCCAGGTGACTACCTCATGAAGCTGGTTGAGAGAATGCCAAGAGTGTGCAAAGCCATCAAGGCAATCTCAAATATAACATTTTAATTTGTTTAACACTTTTGGTTACTACATGAGTCCATGTGTGTTATTTCATAGTTTTGATGTCTTCACTATTATTCTACAATGTAGAAAACAGTAAGAATAAAATAAAAAACCTTGAATGAGTAGGTGTGTCCAAACTTTTGACTGGTACTGTAAGTAGTTGGGATAATGGATTTTCAAGAAGCAAATAGTGCTTTCAATACAACTGGGTACTCAGGGGGGGGAAAAGTTGTCTTGAAAACACTGAAGTCAACCATTTCCAGGTTGTTTTGAACACAGCAATAGTGTCACTTAACACATCATGATAATGCAAAACACATCATCATCATGATGTGGCAAGTGACACTTGCTTTTTGTCTTGAAAGCACCAAGGTAAAATCACAATGTCAGTGATCAGGTCAGAAAGGCGGAGCTCTAGAAAGATGCCCACCTTCCCAACATGGAATTTTTCCCCAGTCGGACATGCAAAACATTTTAGGACTGTATCAACAGTGAGTGGACTAATGAAACAAACACCAAAATAGTTTGAGTGGTATTTTCCTTAAACACAAACATGAGTCAAATTCAACCACACTAAAAAGTAATTTGCCTCACCTGGAAACGCGCACTTGGGTTCAAAATGGGCCCGCTGGTGATTGGTCAGCTAGGTAGCGCTGCGGAAGCTCTCGTTGCAGATCTCGCACACAAAGGCGTTCTCCTGGTTGTGCTGCTTCACGTGTGCCTTCAGGTTGTAGACTGTAGTGGAACAGCGGCTGCATCCCTCCCACTCGCACTTGTGAGGCCGCACCTTGTCGTGGGACTGCTTGACGTGGGACTGCTGCTCCGTTTGTGCTTGTAAGAGGTGGAGAAGGCCCAGCCACAGCCCTCAAAAGTGCACTTAAAGGGCCTCTGGTCCTCGGTGTGGTTAAGCTTGAGCTTTTGGCACGTGTCGAAGGTGCTGGGGCAGCCGGGCTGGGGACAGCAGTACATCGTGACCAAGGCACCTTTCTTGGAGAGTCCCAAAGCGCCGATGATGCTGACAGGCTGGAAGTCGTCACAGTCGACCGAAAAACCCTCTGGGCGCTGGGAAACCAAGTCTCCTTTGCTTATGGCACACAGATTCCAGCTCTCCTGCTTGATGACTGGGAACGTTTCCAGGGAGACACCCAACTCTGACAGTGAACAGTTGTCAGTCAGAGCCAGTTCCGAGTCACTCACAGTCAAACCCAGCCGAGACTGTTCGTGGAGACCTGCCCGAATACCCGCCATGTTGCTTATTAGACCCGGAAGCCACTCCACAGTTGATCCTCCCAATAGGAGTAAACTGTGGAATGGATCCGGCAAAACCATATTCAAAAGCCCCTAATAGCCTTAATTTATACTCGTTACATTCATGTTATTATCATGGTCATGCATATTTTCTGAAAGCAAAATTAAGTACAGTATTTTTTACATGTTTTTATTAATTACCGGGGATTGTGTTATTGAGGACCACTAGGTGCCACTATAAGCTCATTTCTGGCCAAATAATTCTACAGAAAGTTTAAACAAAATTTGAATATTTCAAAGGTGAGACAAGACATCCAAAGTACTAATCTATTCAAATCTTTAAAATAAACAAACATTTAGTGGTCTACTATGTTTAAATGGTAACTTATATTACTCAGCCCTTCGCATTCATTACTACGAGGCCAACTGTGCATGCAACTCTTGATAGTCTACCTTTCTTGACACACACACACATATATATATATATATATATATATGTAAAGAAAGGTAGACTATCAAGAGTTGCATGCACAGTTGGCCTCGTAGTAATGAATGTGAAGGAAGTTACCATTCAAAATATATATATATATATATATATATATATATATATATATATATATATATATATATATATATATATATATATCCCTGAGCTGACAAGGTAAAAAATCTGTCATTCTGCCCCTGAAAAAGGCAGCTAACCCACTGTTCCTAGGCTGTCATTGTAAATAAGAATTTGTTCTTTAACTGACTTGCCTAGTTAAATGAAGGTAAGATAAATATACACACTACCGTTCAAAAGTGTGGGGTCACTTAGAAATGTCCTTGTTTTTGAAAGAAAAGCTATTTTTTTTGTCCATTAAAATAACATCAAATTGATCAGAAATACAGTGTAGACATTGTTAATGTTGTAAATAACTATGTAACTGGAAACGACAGATTTTTTATGGAATATCTACATAGGTGTACAGAGTCCCATTATCAGCAACCATAGCCCCTGTGTTGCAATGGCACATTGTGTTAGCTAATCCAAGTTTATCATTTTAAAAGTCTAATTGTTCATTAGAAAACCCTTTTGCAATTATGTTAGCCCAACTGAAAACTGTTGTTCTGATTAAAGAAGCAACAAAACTGGCATTCTTTAGACTAGTTGAGTATCTGGAGCATCATCATTTGTGGGTTCGATTACAGGCTCAAAATGGCCAGAAACAAATAACTTTCTTCTGAAACAAATCAGTCTATTCTTGTTCTGAGAAATGAAGGCTATTCCATGTGAGAAATTGCCAAGAAACTGAAGATCTCATACAATGCTATGTACTACTCCCTTCACAGAACAGCGCAAACTGGCTCTAACCAGAATAGAAAGAGGAGTGAGAGGCCCCCGTGCACAACTGAGCAAGAGCACAAGTACATTAGAGTGTCAGTTTGAGAAACAGATCCTTCACAAGTCCTCAACTGGCAGCTTCATTAAATAGTACCTGCAAAACACCAGTCTCAACGTCAACAGTGAAGTGGCGACTCCAGGATGCTGGCCATCTAGGCAGAGTTGCAAAAAAAAGCCATATCTCAGACTGGCCAATAAAAATAAAAGATTAAGATGGGAAAAATAACACAGACACAAGACAGAGGAAGATTGGAAAAAGGTGTCATGGACAGACTAATCTAAGGTAGAGGTTTTCTGATAACAAAGAAGAACGGTCGTGAGATGCAGAAAAATGAAAAGATGCCATCTGTCATGTGTAACGGATGTGAAATAGCTAGCTAGTTAGCGGTGGTGCGCACTAAATAGCGTTTCAATCGGTGACGTCACTTGCTCTGAGACCTTGAAGTAGTGGTTCCCCTTGCTCTGCAAGGGCCGCGGCTTTTGTGGAGCGATGGGTAACGATGCTTCGCGTTAATTCTGTTAATTGTCTACAGCTCAGAATTCAACACCATAGTACCCTCCATTCTGACAGGCCACTCCAAGGTGGGGAAGGTAGGAAACAACATTTCCACTTCGCTGACCATCAACACTGGGTCCTCACAAGGGCGTGCTCAGCCGTCTTCTGTACTCCCTGTTCACCCACGACTGCGTGGTCATGCACGCCTCCAACTCAATCTTCAAGTTTGCAGATGACACAACAGTAGTGGGCTTGATTACTAACAACGACGAGACAGCCTACAGGGAGGAGGTTAGGGCACACGGAGTGTGGTGTCAGGAAAACAAGCTCTCACTCAATGTCAACAAAACAAAGGAGATGATCGTGGACTTCAGGAAACAGCAGAGGGAGCACCCCCCTATCCACATCAAAGGGACAGCAGTGGAGAAGGTGGAAAGCTTTGAGGTTCCTTGGCATACACACCACAGACAAACTGAAATGGTCCACACCCACACAGACAGTGTGGTGAAAAAGGCTCAAACAGCGCCTCTTCAACCTCAGGAGGCTGAAGAAATGTGGCTTGTCAACTAAAACCCTGACAAACTTTTACAGGTGCACAATCAAGAGCATCCTGTCAGGCTGTTGCACAGCCTGGTACGGCAACTGCACCGCCCTCAACCGCAAAGCTCTCCAGTGGGTGGTGTGGTCTGCACAATGCATCACTGGGGGCAAACTACCTAACCTTCTTGACACCTACAACACCCGATGTCACAGGAAGGCCAAAAAGATGACCAAGGACATCAACCACCCGAGCCACTGCCTGTTCACACCGTTACCATCCAGAAGGCGAGGTCAGTACAGGTGCATCAACGCTGGGACCGAGAGGCTGAAAAACAGCTTCTATCTCAAGGCCATCAAACTGCTAAACAGCAATCAGTTACTCAGAGAGGCTGCTGCCTACATTGAGACCCAATCACTGCACACTTTAATAAATGGATCACTAGTCACTTCATACAATGCCACTCTAAATAATGCCACTTTAATAATGTTTACATATCTTACTGCCTCAAGGATCATAATGCCAATGCCATCATAATGCCTCAAGGATCTGTACACAATTCCTGGATGCTGAAAATGTCCCAGTTCTCACCAGCATACTCACCCATGTCACCCATTGAGCATGTTTGGGATGCTCTGGATGTACAACAGTGTGATCCAGTTTCAGCCAATATCCAGCAACTTTGAACATGCCATTGAGGAGGAGTGGGACAACATTCCACAGGCCACAATTAACAGCCTGATCAACTCTGCGTTGGACATGTGCCATGCTTCGTGGGGCAAATGGTGGTCACACCAGATACTGACTGGTCAACAGATGCATATCTGTATCCCCAGTCATGTGAAATCCATAGATTAGGGCCTAATACATTTATTTCACTTGACAGATGTCCTTAAATGAACTGTAACTCAGTCAAATATTTGAAATTGTTGTATGTTGTATTTATATTTTTGTTCAGTGTATTTAGGAATTTAGGAAGGACTATGTATACTAGAGAAAACAGTTTACCTATACAATTGAAGTCGGAAGTTTACATACACCTTAGCCAAATACATTTAAACTCAGTTTTACACAATTCCTGACATTTAATCCTAGTAACAATTCCCTGTCTTAGGTCAGTTAGGATCACCACTTTATTTTCAGAATGTGAAATGTCAGAATAATAGTAGAGAGAATTATTCATTTCAGCTTTTATTTCATCACATTCCCAGTGGGTCAGAAGTTTACATACACTCAATTAGTATTTGGTAGCATAGCCTTTAAATTGTTTAACTTGGGTCAAAAAGTTTGGGTAGCCTTCCACAAGCTTCCCACAATAAGTTGGGTGAATTTTGGCCCATTCCTCCTGACAGAGCTGGTGTAACTGAGTTAGGTTTGTAGGCCTCCTTGCTCGCACACACCTTTTCAGTTCTGCCCACACATTTTCTATAGGATTGAGGTCAGGGCTTTGTGATGGCCACTCCAATTCCTTGACTTTGTTGTCCTTAAGCCATTTTGCCACATCTTTGGAAGTATGCTTGAGATCATTGTCCATTTGAAAGACCCATTTGCGACCAAGCTTTAACTTCCTGACTGATGTCTTGAGATGTTGCTTCTATATATCCACATAATTTTCCTCCCTCATGATGCCATCTATTTTGTGAAGTACACCAGTCCCTCCTGCAGCAAAGCACCCCCACAACATGATGCTTCCACCCCGTGCTTCACGGTTGGGATGGTGGTCTTCGGCTTGCAAGCCTCTCCCTTTTTCCTCCAAACATAACGATGGACATTATGGCCAAACAGTTCTATTTTTGTTTCATCAGACCAGAGGACATTTCTCCAAAAAGTATGATCTTTGTCCCCATGTGCAGTTGCAAACCGTAGTCTGGCTTTTTTTATGCTGGTTTTGGAGCAGTGGCTTCTTCCTTGTTGAGCGGCCATTCAGGTTATTTTAATATAGGACTTGTTTTACTGTGGATATAGATACTTTTGTACCAGTTTCCTCCAGCTTCATCACAAGGTCCTTTGCTGTTGTTCTGGGATTGATTTGCACTTTTCGCACCGAAGTACGTTCATCTCTAGGAGACAGAACGCATCTCCTTCCTGAGCGGTATGACGGCTGCGTGGTCCCATGGTGTTTATACTTGCGTACTATTGTTTTTACAGTGAATGTGGTACCTTCAAGCGTTTGGAAATTGCTCCCAAGGATGAACCAGACTTGTGGAGGTCTACAATTGTTTTTCTGAGGTCTTGGCTGATTTCATTTGATTTTCCCATAATGTCAAGCAATGAGGCACTGAGTTTGAAGGTAGGCCTTGAAATTAATCTACAGGTACACCTCCAATTGACTCAAATGACGTCAATTTGCCTATCAGAAGCTTCTAAAGCCATGACATAATTTTCTGGAATTTTCCAAGCTGTATAAAGGCACAGCCAACTTGGTGTATGTACACTTCTGACCCACTGGAATTGTGATACAGTGAATTTTAAGTGAAATAATAAGTCTGTAAACAATTGTTGGACAATGACTTGTGTCATGCACAAAGTAGATGTCCTAACCGACTTGCCAAAACTGTACTTTGTTATTAAGGACTGTTATTATTGTCCTGTATGTAAACTTCCGACTTCAACTGTAGTTGTTAGTTTAATCTGTGGGGGGCGACAGTGTCTAGGAGATGGATCCATTTAGCCTCTTTTTGGAGCAAGAAATGGTCAAAATCACCCCTCTCTCATTCCTCTGCATTTTCTCTATAGCCCAGATCTTTAGTTCATTGACGGTGTGTTGGTGCTGAATAAAGTGCCCTGCTAGAGGGTAGTTCTCGTCCTTGCATCAAATAGAGCTTTTGTGTTCTGTGATGCGTGTTCTCAGTGCGTGTGGTCATCCCGATGTATAATATGGAGCCCGGGCACTGGATAGCGTAGATTACTCTTCAGGGTGATGGGCTATTGGTTTTTGGATTAGGAAATTGATTCTGTTTTTGTGATTGTGTGCATCATGATCAGTGTGCACATGGGTAATGGCCTATAGGGAGTGGGAGGCAGTGGCGACCTGTCAAACAGGGCTTTCCTGTTTTGCATGTTATTTTGGCGTTAATACGTGTCACATATCAGTTTGCAAACAATGTAAAAAATATATATATATCTTTGAGGTAATAAAACCACATACAAACATGGTCTCTTTTTTGTTTTCTTGAGTAAGCCAACTCCAAAATGCAGATGTTTCAGCCTAGCTCAGTGCTTTCTGTGGTGGTGAGGCAAGCCAGAAGAAAATACGGAGCGTTGAGCTGTGATTGTCTCAGTGTTCTGTCACTCATGGGGACACTAGGTAACCGCCAAGTCTAAGGGTAGAGCTAGAAAATTCTAGCCCTTTGGGTGCTGCCATAGAGTTACATTAGAAGTGCCCATCCAAGAAGGCTCAAGGTCATTAGCCACAGATAAAATGACGTTAAATCACGTTATATGTACAGTAGGTTTGATTGGACTGATCATGTCAACATCATACTTTCTAAATCTTAGCTAGCAGTTATTATCATGAATCAAGTCGACAATATACTGGCAAATCCTTTTTAATCCTTGTCATATGAAGAGAAATAATGAAGAGAAATTATCATGGGATTAAGTTTAAAATTATAAACATTCAACATTGGTCATGCTGTCAATGAAGCATGATTTGAGCCGCGCTCAAAACAACTGTTAACTCGGAACTGCGAAAACTTGACTTTAGTGAGTTCAAGGCAACTGGGAAGTCAGGAATAAACTAGCTCCAACTAGGAAAATACATGTTGAATGGTCATCCAACTCGTAATTGTAATTCTGGCCTCTTTCTAGAGCTACAACCTGAAGATCAAGGACGTTATCATGATTCAACCTTGTTTTTTTCTCAGTTCCCAGTTGTTTTGAAAGCACCATCAATTCAGAGAATGCCAGACTTTGATGACAAAATTTGCCCACAAGAAGGATCGCCACGCCACCTTCCTGTTCAAGTGAGCACAGTACAAAAAGGTGAGTCCAAAAATGTATTGTACGTTGCTGCAGAAATTATGTAATATGCAAGGGAGATATGTATACTGTAGCTAAGAAAGTAATACTAAGTTTATGTTGTGTAGTAAGATGTTAGTAGCCCATGTGCATCGCCCTAATAAGAAAGAAAGAATTGCAACGTCTGCTTCCAACTCACACCCTCAAACACATAGATCCCCTGAACGCAGATCACTTTCCAGCCCACACTCTCAAACACATAGATCCCCTGAACGCAGATCACTTTCCAGTCCACACTCTCAAAGACATAGATCCCCTGAACGCAGATCACTTTCCAGTCCACACTCTCAAAGACATAGATCCCCTGAACGCAGATCACTTTCCAGTCCACACTCTCAAAGACATAGATCCCCTGAACGCAGATCACTTTCCAGCCCACACTCTCAAACACATAGATCCCCTGAACGCAGATCACTTTCCAGCCCACACTCTCAAACACATAGATCCCCTGAACGCAGATCACTTTCCAGCCCACACTCTCAAACACATAGATCCCCTGAACGCAGATCACTTTCCAGCCCACACTCTCAAACACATAGATCCCCTGAACGCAGATCACTTTCCAGTCCACACTCTCAAAGACATAGATCCCCTGAACGCAGATCACTTTCCAGCCCACACTCTCAAAGACATAGATCCCCTGAACGCAGATCACTTTCCAGCCCACACTCTCAAAGACATAGATCCCCTGAACGCAGATCACTTTCCAGCCCACAACCTCAAACACATATATCCCCTGAACACAGATCACTTTCCAGCCCACCTTCCAGCTCACACTCACAAACACATAGATCCCCTGAACGCAGCTCACTCTCCAGATCCAAATCACCCGAACTCTGATCACCTGTTCACACACCTGTTTGTCATTTACACACACTATTTAGTTCAGTTCTTTGCACCCCATCACTGTGAGGTATTGTTTGTGACACACGTCTTTCGTAACTCTGGGTTTCCTGTGATTTACTCCTCCTGTGTATGATAGTTTTTGTCTGCCTCACTAACGATGCATTTTGCCTATTCCCTGCATGTACTTTAGCCTATCGGATTTCCTGTTATCTACCTATTGCCTGATCTCCCAGACTATGTTACTAGCTTTTTCTCTGTCTGTACTGTTGCCCTTTTGGACCCCCTGTGGATGACCTTCTGCCTGCCCCTGGACCCAGCTACCTTCCTCCTCCTGTGTATGACCTTCTGCCTGCCCCTGGACCCAGCTACCTGCCTCCTCCTGTGTATGACCTTCTGCCTGCCCCTGGACCCAGCTACCTGCCTCCTCCTGTGTATGACCTTCTGCCTGCCCCTGGACCCAGCTACCTGCCTCCTCCTGTGTATTGACCTTCTGCCTGCCCCTGGACCCAGCTACCTGCCTCCTCCTGTGTATGACCTTCTGCCTGCCCCTGGACCCAGCTACCTGCCTCCTCCTACCTGCCTCCTCCTGTGTATGACCTTCTGCCTGCCCCTGGACTCAGCTACCTGCCTCCTCCTGTGGTCCTTTGCAATAAACACCTGCTGTGCACTGCGCTTGAAACCAGCTCTCTATCTCCCCTCGTGTTCATTACACAACGCTGCTGGGTTTTCCACCCTCAACCGGTTCCTGTGTGTATCAAGAATGGTCCACCACCCAAAGGACATCCAGCCAACTTGACACAACTGTGGGAAGCATTGGAGTCAACATGGGCCAGAATCACTGGAACAGTTGACACCTTGTAGAGTCCATTCCCTGACGAATTAGGGTTGTTCTGAGGGCAAAAGGGGGTGCAACTCAATATTAAGGTGTTCCTAATGTTTTGTCCACTCATTGTACAGTCTATGGTCAGCATGCACACTAATATACAAAAACATTTTAAATGCTTGAAAGTGTTGGTCAATGTATGACCAGTAATGTCATTAATATATAACACCTATAAATGTGTTAATGTAACTAGATATGGTGTATTTAAGTCTCTGTATTACTAATTCACTGTGAGGGCTTTCTCTAAATTTCACAGATTACCATGTAGGCCAATTGGGCATAGAAGTAATAGTTACAGACAACAGTAAGGGCAGACATCCATCATGCACAATAATAATGAAGATGATGATTTCTTTGGGGAAGTGAGATGCACTATCCAGGTCACTGACTTTTCTTGAAACAGGATTTTGTTAATTCATAGAACAAATATAATCTACCAACTTTTATACTGAGATGAGTCTTAATAATATATCTTTATTTGATTTCTAAGCTAAAGATATATAAAACAAATGTACAAACTTACAAATAGGTTTTGACCAACACAAATGGACATGGCATGACATTGATATACATTTATAGAGTCATTTAAGAAAGAAAATCCGGAGGAAGACTGATCACATAATATTCTGTACAGGAACTCCCATATATTTACAGGAGTTATACTTATAAGCAAAAGCTACACTGAACACAAAGCCAGACAGTCATGCTTTATGCTAAAATGTTCAGCAGGTGATGTGAGGTTGACTTTATAACACTGTTACACACATGCACTAAAAACGGTCTATTAGAAATCCATCTACTATTTAAATGTTCTATTATATTTTGGGGTTATTATATTGGCAGTTCCTGTATACTATACAGTGTACAACAAAGAACATTGACAAAATTCAATATACAATCCAGT